>NC_138769.1:663224407-663769407 GCF_965119305.1 Pelophylax lessonae
CGCCGGAGCCGCCAAACCCGGAAGAGATGCCGAGGGATCATGGCAGCGCCCGCAGCGATGTCCGGGGGTCCGTGTCGGGGCTTCGTTCTAAGGTAAGTAATACATAATGAGCTAGTATGCGATGCATACTAGCTCATTATGCCTTTGTCTTGCAGGTTTGTTTTTTTTTGTATTTTTGGGTTTACAACCGCTTTAATGTACCCATACCATGCATGTGCCAGAATACAGCAGTAAAGGTAGTGCTTTGGTGCTGAGTCCAGGCATCACATGCACAATATGGGCAGCACCAGAGCCCTGTCTGAGCTTAGTACCAGAGTACTTCATTACTGGGCATGCCCCCAAACACAGCATCAAAATGCTACCAGTACCATGCATGTGCCAAGACACAGCAGTGAGGATAGTGCTTTAGTTCTGGGTTCCGCTGCATGCACAATACAGGTGGTGCTCTGGTGCAGTGTTTGTTCAAATGCACAATATGGGCAGCACCAGAGCACTGCCTTAGCTATGCACCGGCGTGCTGCCATACTGGGCATGCCCCCAAACACAGCATCAGAATACTGCTTACACTGTGCATGTGCCCAAGTACAGCAGTAAGGGTAGTGCTTTGGTGCTGGGTTTGGATTCATATACAATACAGTTAGTGCTCTGCGGTGTCGCTCGGGTGCATGCGCAGTGCAGTCAGCACCAGAGCGCTGCCACGCCGCACCCGAACTGAACATCAGAATGCTGCCATACTGCATTTGTGTCTACCAAGCACAGCACCAAGCTATGTGGAAGGATTCAGTCCATGACACGTCATGGTGGCTCCAGGGAGACCCTGCAAGGTAAAGGAGCCACCTTGTGAATGGAAACTGCACACGCTGGACTTCTACAAATAAAATATGCTACAAACAAACAATTCAGCCAATCGCTCACTCCCTCAGGCAGGGAACTCCAACATGGGTACATAAAAGAAAAGAAAAGAAAAGAAAAAAGGAGGCACAAACACCTAGAGCATTACCCGTGGTCACCATAAAAAATGTTTTAATAAAATGACAAAAACATACTCACAGACAAGAAGAATAAAATTGCATTACAAGAATACACTACACATGGAATGGAACATGTCCCTGTAGATAGGACCACTAACACGTTTCGGGAGTCAAGCTCCCTTCATCAGAGCTCGGGTAATGCACTAGGTGTTTGCGCCTCCTTTTTTCTTTTCTAAAATATGCTGCAAAGATGTCACAAAAAGGCCACAGGAAACCATTGTATATCTCTACACATATTACTTTTATTTTTCTATAGAAGGGTTTATAACACTTTAACCACATAACGACCGCCCACCGCAGATATACTGCGGCAGGCAGCCGCTGCTGGGCAAAGTGACAAAGGGGTACGTCACTCGCTCAGCCGCCGTTCCCTGGGGAGCTAGCGTGAGTGACCGGCGGCTCCGATGTCCGCCAGCCACTCGCTATCTCCCGCTGCAGAGGGAGAAAGACAGACGGCTGATGTAAACACAGCCGTCTGTCATTCTCCCTGATGAAAGCACAGAGGCTATGTGATCCTGCTATGTAGGATCGTATGTCTCTGTGGTTACATCACAAGCCACGCCCCCCACAGTTAGAATTACGTCCCTAGGGACACACTTAACCCCTTGATCACCAATAAAGTTAATCCCTTCCCTGCCAGTGTCATTTTGACAGTAACAGTGCATATTTATAGCACTGATTACTGTAGTAATGTCACTGGTACTCCCAAAAGTGTCAAAAATGTCAGTCAGGGGTCCGATCTGTCCGCCGCAATGTCGCAGTCCCTCAAACAAAATCGCAGATCGCCACCATTACTAGTAAAAAAAAAAAAACAATAAAAATGACATAAATCTTTCCTGTAGTTAGTAAACGCAATAACTTTTGCGCAAATCAAAAACACGCTTATTGCAATTTTTTTTTACCAAACATATGTAGTAGAAAACAAATTGGCCTAAAATGTTAAAAAATATAGATTTTTACATTTTTTTTGAGAATTTCATATAAAAAATGTGAAAAATATTGTTATTTTCTCAAAATTGACGCTCTTTTTTTGTTTATAGCGCAAAAAAGAAAAATCGCACAGGTGATCAAATACCACCAAAAGAAAGCTCTATTTGTGGGGAAAAAAAGGACATCAATTTTGTTTGGGTCCAGCGTCACACGACCGCGCAATTGCCTGTTAAAATCATGCAGTGCCGAATCGCAAAATAGGGCCTGGTCTTTGAGCAGCCAAATCTTCCGGGGCTAAAGTGGTTAATGGAGAACTGCAGACAAAGTAAAATGCACATTAAAATCCATATAACATTGCTGCTTTTACTAAAGAAAGGATTTCTATTTTTGTTCAGATCTCTGACACACTGCACAGCCAAGGAGTTTGCTGTTTTTCTATAGTTTTGGATAGAGGGGAGAGGTATTAGAACACCTGTCAGGTTTTATTATTCTCTGTGTCCCCTTTAGGGAGATTTACCCTCTCTATCCGTCCTGTTTACCATTATTACTAAAAATAAAAGAAAATCCCAAATTTTAGGTTGTCCCCAGAACAGTAATAGAGGAGAAATCTTCCAATGGGGACACTAGTTCTGGTTACCTGGGTGACCCCCAAGGGATTCTATCAATTTTTAGGGTTTCCTCTCACTTCCTGTTCAGGCTATGGGACAGGAAGTGAAGGTAAATCTCCCCAATGGGACACTGACAGGGTTTATAATTCTCCCTTACGCTATCCAAAATAGAAAAAAAAAGTTTTGCCTTTAATGACACAGTAAATAACGAGTATGAGTAATGTAAGAGTAGGAGGAGAACTGTAGAAACAAACCTCCATTAAAGTATAGACAGTGAACACTGTAGTAGCTGTTATCAAATCATTCATGTCCCTAATCAGTAATGTAGAACTCACAGCTGTACGCTGAGTGTAGTAACATGGCCCCTCGCTCTGCCTTCATTGCTGTGGGTTTAGAAATATGGCAGCGCCCAGAAGCCCATTGCTCTGTACCCTGGGTGTAGGAACATGGTCCCTTGCCCTGCAGTCAGGGCTCTGTGTGTGGAAAGATGGTGGCGGCCAGAAGCCCATTGCTCTGTACCCTGGGTGTAGGAACATGGCCCCTCACCCTGCAGTCAGGGATCTGGGTTTAGAAAGAAGGCGGCAGCCAGAAGCCCATTGCTCTGTACCCTGGGTGTAGGAACATGGCCCCTCACCCTGCAATCAGGGATCTGGGTGTAGAAAGAAGGCGGCAGCCAGAAGCCCATTGCTCTGTACCCTGGGTGTAGGGACATGGCCCCTCACCCTGCAATCAGGGATCTGGGTGTAGAAAGAAGGCGGCAGCCAGAAGCCCATTGCTCTGTACCCTGGGTGTAGGAACATGGCCCCTCACCCTACAGTCAGGGATCTGGGTGTAGAAAGAAGGCGGCAGCCAGAAGCCCATTGCTCTGTACCCTGGGTGTAGGAACATGGCCCCTTGCCCTGCAGTCAGGGCTCTGTGTGTGGAAAGATGGTGGCGGCCAGAAGCCCATTGCTCTGTACCCTGGGTGTAGGAACATGGCCCCTCACCCGGCAGTCAGGGATCTGGGTGTAGAAAGAAGGCGGCAGCCAGAAGCCCATTGCTCTGTACCCTGGGTGTAGGAACATGGCCCCTTGCCCTGCAGTCAGGGCTCTGGGTGTGGAAAGATGGCAGCGGCCAGAAGCCCATTGCTCTGTACCCTGGGTGTAGGAACATGGCCCCTTGCCCTGCAGTCAGGGCTCTGGGTGTAGAAAGATGGTGGTGGCCAGAAGCCCATTGCTCTGTACCCTGGGTGTAGGAACGTGGCCCCTCACCCTGCAGTCAGGGATCTGGGTGTGGAAAGATGGCAGCAGCCAGAAGCCCATTGCTCTGTACCCTGGGTGTAGGAACGTGGCCCCTCACCCTGCAGTCAGGGATCTGGGTGTAGAAAGAAGGCGGCAGCCAGAAGCCCATTGCTCTGTACCCTGGGTGTAGGAACATGGCCCCTTGCCCTGCAGTCAGGGCTCTGGGTGTGGAAAGATGGCAGCGGCCAGAAGCCCATTGCTCTGTACCCTGGGTGTAGGAACATGGCCCCTCACCCTGCAGTCAGGGATCTGGGTGTAGAAAGAAGGCGGTGGCCAGAAGCCCATTGCTCTGTACCCTGGGTGTAGGCATAGGTGTGTGCAACCCATTGCCTTAGGCTTAGGGTGTGCACCCCAAAGCTCAAACACACATGCCTTTCTCTGCCTGAGTCTCATGAATAAATGGAAGTGCTCTGTGCTGAGTGGCTTTGTGTTCATTCCCATGTTTTGATGTTGAATTTTGAAAGATTTAAATTTTAGTGCTGGGCAGTGTGGGGTGTACCAAGATGGCCGTCACCACCTTCTGACTGCAGGCTTTCAAAATTAAACTTTAAAACAGTCACACAGGTTCCAAAATACTGTATATAAGCATACTGTATATGCACCTTTATTGCTATAATGAATCAGGAATTCAAGACTTGGCTGGTTTTAACAAGATGTCCACTGCCGCCTTCTAACTGCAGGTGTTCTGTCAGATTAGCAAACCTGCTAACGGTGGAATGCATGCGCAGTAAGTATTTTTGGTCAGTCAGGTGATGGAACGTTACTTCCATTCGCTGATCTGATGGTTCGCTAACCTGACAATACACATGCATTTCATTCATTGCTCTGGGTGTAGAAAGATGGCGGCGGCGGGTGTTGTCCAGTCAGAATAGGCGACCCATCAGATTAGGAAACAGAAGTGATGTTCCATTGGCTGAATACTTAATGTGCATGCGTAGCAGGTTTGCTAATGTGACAAAACGCCTGCAGTCAGAACTCAGAAGACAGCCGCGGACATGTTACTACACCCAGCTACATCTTAAATTTCACAGTCATTTTAGCAATAAACTGAGTGAATATAAAGAAAATAGTATACTGACATCTGTTATGCTCTTTTGAATGTTACATTTTGAATGAAGCTGGATGCCAGGAGTAGGAAGGTGGAGGAGGCCATGTTGGTACACCCCGCACTGATCAGGCTTTGAAAATGTAACATGAAAACAGCATCACAGATCTTAATATACTTATTGATTTATATAAGCCCACTTTTATTTGCTAAATGACTGAAATTCAAGACTTAGCTTGGTTTAATAAGATGTCCACTGGCGTCTTATGACTGCAGGTGTTCTGTCAGATTAGCAAACCTGCGCATGCGCATTAAGTATTCATCTGGCGGTACGTCACGTCTATTACCTAATCTGAGGGGTCGCCTATTCTGAGGCTAAGCTAAGCTAATTGTTCTGTATGCTGGATGTAGGAACATGGCCCCTCACCCTGCATTCAGGGCTCTGTGTGTAGAAAGATGGCGACGGCGGCGGCAGGTGCCTCAGAATCAGAGTTCCATCAGATTGGGTAATGGAAGTGACGTTCCATCAGCTGCATATGCGTCCACCACTTCCAGGTTTGCTAATCTGACAGAAAACACGTGCTGTCAGAAGAAGGCGGCAGCCGACATCTTACTATACCCAGCTATGTCTTGAATTTAACGATAATTTTAGCAATAAAGTGAGTGTATATAAATAAACATTGTATATTGACATCTGTGATGCTGTTTTTATGTTACATTTTAAAAGAAGCTGGACGGTAGAAGTAGGAAGGTGGTGGAGACCATGTTGGTACACCCCCCACTGCTCAGCACTAAACCTTTAGGCTTTCAAAATGTAACATCCAAACATCATCACAGATATCAATACACCATAGTTATTTAAATACGCTCACTTTAGTGTTAAAATTACTCTGAAATTCAAGATGTAGCTGGGTGTAGTAAGATGTCCGCATGGCGACAGTTCAGATTACCCCAACCTGTCAGATCATGAAGTGTTTGGAATGCATAGCGCCTTGGAATGCATGTTGGAACACATAGCGCATGCGCAGTAAGTATTTTTTGGTCAGAATAAGGCCCCTTTCACACTATCCGTCCATCGGACGGATTCTGTTTTTCTCAGCGGGGGATCGAGCCGCCGATCCCCCGCTGAGCAGAAGGATGACAGCTGTGTCTCAGCGCTGTGTGAGCTGTCAGTTCCCCATGCATCTCTATGGGGGAAATCGGATGGGAACGGACCGTCGGTCAGTTCTCATCCGATCCGATCCGCTGGACGGATGGAAAATAGGGTTTCCATCTGTCCAGATTTGACGTATCGGATGTCAGCGGACATGTCTCTGCTGACATCCGATCCCCCCATAGAGATGCATGGGGGGACCGTTCAGATTCGCCAAAATAAACGGACAGGTGGATCTGAATGGTCCGCCTGTGTGAAAGGGGCCTAACACTTCCGTTACACAGGTGTTCTGTCAGATTAGCAAACCTGGTAGCAGTGGAAGGCATGATGGAATGTCACTTCCGTTACCTAATCTGATGGGTTTGTTCTATCAAAAGAGCCAACTCGTCAAAATCTCAAACCACATAACTTCCGGTGACTCTCCAGTAATAATTGGAGATTTGCTGTTTACACAGTACACCGGCAGCATATACACTATGGTACACTATATAATTTAAGAACATTGTTAGTTCACCTGCTACTAATCAAAATCATGGCCACCTTTGAGGTGGTGACAACTTATGGACTCCTTAGCTGGTGTTCTGTCAAAACAGCCAAGTCGTCATGTACCGTAGTGTATACGCTGCCAGTGTTCTGCTGAAAACTCCAACTCGCCAAAATCTCCAACCACGTCACTTCCGGTGACTCTTCTCCAGCAATACTTGTAGATTGACGATTTGGTATTTTCACAGAACCCCCCAGCTTGTACACTACGGTACATGAAAAGTTGGCTGCTTTGACAGAACAATGGGTAAGGAGGTAAAAAGTTGTCGCCACCTCCAAGGCGGCCATGCTGTTGTATAGTAGTGGGTGGACTAAGAGTGTCCACTCATTATATTGAGTACCGTAGGGTATATACTGCCATACCTCCCAACTGTACCTGATTCGTCAGGACCATCCCGGAAAATGGTCAGTGTCCCGGAGTCCCTGTTAGACCCCGTTCACACTGGGGCGACCCGACTTTGCCGGGCGACCTGTGAAGTCACGGTGCGCAGCTCGCACTGCGACCTTGGAGCGGCCGGCACGGACTTCATATCATTGAAGTCAATGCAGGTAGCTCCAGGTCGCCCCAAAGAAGCTCCGGACCCTTTTTCTAAGTCGGAGCGACTTGTGTCGCTCCTATTAGAACGGTTCCTGTGCTGCTCTATGGCAGGCGACCCACGGCGACAGGCAACCAGGTCGCCTGACAGGTCGCCCAAGTGTGAACGGGGTCTTACTCACTTTCCCTGTGCTCCCCCGCCATCCTCCCCGCTGTCCTCCCCGGCGCCCTTACACTCTCTCCCCGCTCTGTGCACGGCCGATTGCCGGCTCCTGTCTTCCGGTTCCCTTCCCTGCGAGCGTTGCGACGCAGGGGGGTGAAACCGGCGGCAATTTCAAAAACGTAAATACACAAATGACGTGATACAAAGCTGTGATCCTAACGGATTACACTGTATCATGCCATTTCACCACAGGATTTCTCCTGGTGACTTTTCCAGTGCCCTGCCTGTGCTTTGTGCCTGGAAAATTTTGAACGACCATGGCGTCCAAAACGCGTTCTTTTTGCGCAAAAGCGATTTTAGACGAACTGGAAAACAGCGACAGCTAAAGGCGCTTTTGCGCAAAAAGAACGCTTTTTGGACGCCATGGTCGTTCAAAATTTTCCAGGCACAAAGCACAGGCAGGGCACTGGAAAAGTCACCAGGAGAAATCCTGTGGTGAAATGGAATGATACAGTGTAATCCGTTAGGATCACAGCTTTGTATCATCTCATTTGTGTATTTACACTTTTAAGTGCAGTAAAGTATTTACATTTAGTGTATTTACATTCTGTCAGAACACTGCTACTCATCAGAAAATGTAACGGAAGTGACATTCTGAGCGAAAGATGCTTACTGCGCATGCGCCATGTGTTCCAACATGGCCGCTACGCATTCCAATAGGTTTCCTAATGTGACAGAAGACAAAGGCGGCAGCGGACATCTTATTACACCTAGGGATGCACCGATCTGACTTTTTTGGAGCCGATACCGATATGATTTTCGATCCGAATATCGGATCAGTGCATCCCTAATTACACCCAGGCAAGGCATCAATTTCACACTTATTTTAGCTGTAAATGGACCCTATATCCTCAAATACAGTATTACATTTTAATTTTTATAGTATTATTATACTATATTGCAAGCCTGCAGGCAGAAGGTGGTGACGGCCATCTTGGTACACCCGGCACTGCTCAGCGCCAAACTGAATATATATTAATATAGACTATTTCACTTGGTCGTGGTGAAATAGTATATTTTACTATATACAGAGAGTTTACTGCAAAAATAATTGTGAAATGTAAGACTTGAGAACACTGCCATCGTATTGTGTCCAAAAATAGGAAACCTATTGGAACACATAGCAGCCATGCTGGAACGCACAGCGCACGCGCACTAAGAAATTGTGTTTCTGTCAGAAGGATCTTAACAAAAATTCCTTAGTGCGCATGCGTTCCCACATGGCCGCATTCTGATAGAACACAGGGTACGCTATTGTGACAGAACACCCTGTATTCTGGGTGTAGTAACATGGCCCCTCGCCCTACATTCAGGGCTCTGGGTGTAGAAAGATGGCGGCGACCGGAAGCCCGGTATCTTGCATGCTGTCAGCAGCCTGTTATGGCAGACCTGGAGGATCCTGGAGCTGCTCCGTACGGGAATTTCCCCAACTACTACACCTTCCATCCGCCGGAGAACCGACTCAGCCTCCTTCCCCCGGGACATCTGCTGGAGCTCCTGAACCGACAGGGGGGAGGGGAGGCGCCTCTGCTGGCCCTGGACGTGGGATGTAACAGCGGAGTGAGTGGGGGCTGGGAGGGGAGAAGAGCTGCACAGATCACTTGGAGATAGCCCGGATATGCAGACAAGTGTTATTTATTTCATTCCAATAATCCATACAAGTCTTTATTCCTATAATAGCAGTGCTGACCCTGCAGCTTGCAGAGTGCCCATTACACAGAAATCTCCCCCTCCCCCAATGTCTTCTAATAAGGCCCACCTATTCTATGTCTCATTTACGCTTGGTTCACCCTCTGAAGGGTGGCCGGGGGTAAATCGCCTTTCAGAGAGCGTTTTAATAGGCAGGTGAGAGTTGTCTTTTTTTGCTTTTATGTTGTAAAGCGCACACCATTGTGTGTACAATGCACAATCACCTAAGGCCCCTTTCACACTAGTGCGACTTGTCATGCGATTTGGGACTGCAAAATCACATGCCAAGTCGTTCTCCATTATTTCCAATGAGCCCCATTCATATCTGTGCGACTTGAAGTCGCACCGACTTCAAAGTAGTCCCTGCACTAATTTTGGCACAATTTTGGTGCGTTTTGAGGAAAAGACATTATAAGCCCAGTCAAACTCGCATCAAAAAGTTGTGGTAAAATTGTGCGACTTTGAAGTCGCACAAGTGTGAAAGGGGCCTAAAGGAGACGTTTCCCTGATTTATATTTACCTATGTGGATGCTGGATCTGTCCCCTGGGGACTCTGCACTGAGAACGGAGCGATTGAACCCCGCCGATGTGACCGCCCCCTGTCAGACGGCGGCTCTCTGCTCCCCTCTCACTGTCAGAGGGCGGCTCTCTGCTCCCCTCTCACTGTCAGACGGCGGCTCTCTGCTCCCCTCTCACTGTCAGACGGCGGCTCTCTGCTCCCCTCTCACTGTCAGACGGCGGCTCTCTGCTCCCCTCTCACTGTCAGACGGCGGCTCTCTGCTCCCCTCTCACTGTCAGACGGCGGCTCTCTGCTCCCCTCTCACTGTCAGACGGCGGCTCTCTGCTCCCCTCTCACTGTCAGACGGCGGCTCTCTGCTCCCCTCTCACTGTCAGACGGCGGCTCTCTGCTCCCCTCTCACTGTCAGACGGCGGCTCTCTGCTCCCCTCTCACTGTCAGACGGCGGCTCTCTGCTCCCCTCTCACTGTCAGACGGCGGCTCTCTGCTCCCCTCTCACTGTCAGACGGCGGCTCTCTGCTCCCCTCTCACTGTCAGACGGCGGCTCTCTGCTCCCCTCTCACTGTCAGACGGCGGCTCTCTGCTCCCCTCTCACTGTCAGACGGCGGCTCTCTGCTCCCCTCTCACTGTCAGACGGCGGCTCTCTGCTCCCCTCTCACTGTCAGAGGGCGGCTCTCTGCTCCCCTCTCACTGTCAGAGGGCGGCTCTCTGCTCCCCTCTCACTGTCAGAGGGCGGCTCTCTGCTCCCCTCTCACTGTCAGAGGGCGGCTCTCTGCTCCCCTCTCACTGTCAGAGGGCGGCTCTCTGCTCCCCTCTCACTGTCAGAGGGCGGCTCTCTGCTCCCCTCTCACTGTCAGAGGGCGGCTCTCTGCTCCCCTCTCACTGTCAGACGGCGGCTCTCTGCTCCCCTCTCACTGTCAGACGGCGGCTCTCTGCTCCCCTCTCACTGTCAGACGGCGGCTCTCTGCTCCCCTCTCACTGTCAGACGGCGGCTCTCTGCTCCCCTCTCACTGTCAGACGGCGGCTCTCTGCTCCCCTCTCACTGTCAGACGGCGGCTCTCTGCTCCCCTCTCACTGTCAGACGGCGGCTCTCTGCTCCCCTCTCACTGTCAGACGGCGGCTCTCTGCTCCCCTCTCACTGTCAGACGGCGGCTCTCTGCTCCCCTCTCACTGTCAGACGGCGGCTCTCTGCTCCCCTCTCACTGTCAGACGGCGGCTCTCTGCTCCCCTCTCACTGTCAGACGGCGGCTCTCTGCTCCCCTCTCACTGTCAGACGGCGGCTCTCTGCTCCCCTCTCACTGTCAGACGGCGGCTCTCTGCTCCCCTCTCACTGTCAGACGGCGGCTCTCTGCTCCCCTCTCACTGTCAGACGGCGGCTCTCTGCTCCCCTCTCACTGTCAAGATCCCGACAAGGAAAGGTGAAGGTCCGCCGGACCTTCAGAGCGCATGCGCCGCTCGCGTGAGCGGCTGCATGCACTGCAAATATCTCCTAAACCTTGCCGGTTTAGGAGATATTAATTGTACCTACAGGTAAGCCTTATTATAGACTTGCCTGTAGTTAAAAGTCACAAAAAGCGGTATACTACCGCTATAAATTTATGTTCCTTTTTTCACACGAATAAAGTTTTCTTTTGGTGGTATCTGATCACCTGTGAGCTTTTTATTTTTTGCTCTATCTATAAAAAAAAAAAAAGTTTAAAAACATCAAATTTCTTCATCAATTTAGGCCAATATGTATCCTGCTACATATTTATGGTAAAAAAAAAAAACAATAAGCGTAAATTGATTGGTTTGTGCAAAATGTATAGTGTCTACAAACTATGGAATAATATTTATTTTATTTATTTATTTTTTCTTTTTTTTTATACTTGTAATGGCAGCGATCAGCGACTTAAAGCAGGACTGTGATATTGCAGTGGACATTTTGACATTAACTGACACTTTTTGGGGACCAGCGTGCACTGTCACTGTACTAATGACACTGGATGGGAAGGGGTTAACATCATGGGCAATCAAAGGGTTAATTGTGTGCCTAACAAGTGTTTGTGTGTAGTGTGGGAGGTGTTTTTATTAGGGGAAGGCATGGATCCTTATCCCTGCTTTACAGGAACAAAGGATCTATGGCTTCCCTACTGACAGAACAGGGATCTGCCTAACGATCAGCGAGTGCCGGCAGACATCGAGAACGCGGTACCCGCAGAGCAGCTCTCGCTGTGTATAATCACAGCGGGGGCAGGCTGCCTGCAACGGGAATGCATACCCCAGATCCGGAGGTTTGTACCTACTAAGTACGTGATCCAGGGTAGCAGTGCCACTGTATAACAAAGTTATATGGGCAGCAAGTGGTTAAAGTGAAATTCTAGGCTATTCCTAACTAAGCTTAAAGTGGAGTTCTGGCCACAAAATCGACATAATCGATTTTGTGGCCATCCGCTTGCTTTTCCTCACCTGAAACAGAAATGGATAGTTAGGATTTTTTTTTTTTTTTTACTTACCTTGTAATTGCAGAAAAATATACTCACCTGTCTTCCACTTGCGGCCACGGCCCGCACCGTCACTTCCGGTTTGCAATGATTCCTGGGAGCTGAAAGTCATCGCTCCCAGGAATCAATGCACCGGCCCCGCTCGTCACTTCCGGGGCGACGCCGCATTCCCTGCTAAACAGCTTCTGGGCATGCCCAGAAGTTGTGGAGGAATGCGGCGCCGCACCGGAAGTGACGAGAGGGGCCGGTGAAGGCGCATTCTGGGAGAAGAAGACACAGAAGAGGACGCAGAAGAGGACACGCCGGCTTCAGCTGCCCACAACAGAGATGGCAACGCTGGAGAAGAAATTTTATAAGTGAGTATTTCTTCTTGCAGGTAAGTGCGAACCGGGACAGATCAGAGGCTAGCCATTGTGGAATGTACTAGCCCTGACTGTCCCGGGGGTATTTTTATTGAAAAAATGTTTTTGTGCCCGGAACTCCACTTTAAGGACACTTTGTTTAAATGTGCACCACAACTGGCCTGCATATACACTATATTACCAAAAGTATTGGGACGCCTTCCTTTACACGCACATAAACTTTATACAAAGGAAAGAGATATACTGCTCAAGCTAATGGGAAGCTTGATGACCAACAGTTGGGCTCGCCCCGGCTCGTCTCCATGGACAGTTAATAATGAAAAGAAATGGCTGCACTCAGATGTGGTCAAAATCCAGGTGTATTGGACATCCCAATGTGGCAAAAGAGTGGCAAGGTAGACGCGTTTCACACACTAAGATGTGTGCTTAGTCATTACAAGGAAAAAATGGTATAACGTGGAACCTGGATTTTGACCACATCTGAGTGCAGCCATTTCTTTTCATTATCACACATAAACTTTAATGGCATCCCAGTCTTAAGCTGGATACACACTATACAACTTTTGTTGTCAGATTTCCTTTAGATTTACCTTTTCTATGTAGTGCAAGGGCCTGCCTGATTGCATACAAATTGAAAGTGTTTAGGTTTGACCTCATATTATATGGTTTTGTTAAGTCTGAAGGAAAAAATCTAAAGAAAATTGTATAGTGTGTATGGCCCAAAGGCCCCTTTTACCTGGGTGTGTTCCGTCGATGGAGCCCGTTCTGCTCAGCGGGGGATCAATCCACCGTTTCCCGCTGAGCAAGCGGATGACAGCTCCGTCTCTGCTCTGTGTACAGAGACGGAGCTGTAAGATCCCCGCTGTCCTCTATGGGGAGATCGGATGAGAATGGACCGCCTGTCCGTACTCATCCGATCCACTGGATGGATGGAAAATGGGGTTTCCATCCTTTCGGATTTCACAGACAGGATCGGATGTCAGCGGAGATGTCTCCACGGACATTCGCCGCCCTATAGGGATGCATGGAGCATCCGATCAGGTCCGCCTGAAAAACTGACGATCGGATCGCCTGTGTGAAAGGGGCCTTAGTCTGTAGGGTTCCATATTGAGTTGGCCCACCCTTTGCAGATATAACAGCTTCAACTCTTCTGGGAAGACTGTCCACAAGGTTTAGGAGAGTGTCTATGGGAATGTTTGACCATTCTTCCAGAAGCGCATTTGTGAGGTCAGACACTGATGTGGACAAGAAGGCCTGGCTCGGAGTCTCCACTCTAATTCATCCCAAAGGTGTTCTGTGGGGTTGAGGTCAGGACTCTGTGCAGGCTAGTCAAGTCCCTACACCACAAACTCACTCATCCATGTCTTTATGGACCTTGCTTTGTGCACTGGTGCGCAGTCATGTTGGAACAGGAAGGGACCATCCCCAATTTTTCCCACAAAGTTTGGAGCATGAAATTGTCCAAAATGTCTTGGTATGCTGACGCCTTAAGTGTTCCCTTCAATCCCAACCCCACACTGTAATCCCCCTCCACCAAATAATTTGGACCAGTGCACAAAGCGAGATCCATAGGGACATGGATGAGTATAATGATCCGGGATAGCGCTCTGTTTACATGCGGTGTATGTAGGTGAAGTAAGCTACACTGCAGCTCTGCTACAAGATAGAAAGTAACGGAACAGCTGGAATGAAGACAGAGACTTTCTCTTCCCTTGTCCTGTAAACAGCGTGCTTTATGCAGTTCTAAGGCTCATATTCTGTTCTTTTTATAAAGCACGTCTAAACCCAAGAAATAAATAGAATATAGTACAGCTTATCAGTCCTCAGATGTGACAGCTGCATTACTTTTGTTTTCTTTGTGTAAGTACAGAAAATACTTGTTGATCCTGCTAGAAATGCAGTGTCCTTGTCACTTCTGTGTGCAGAAGAAGCAAAGACATCCTTATGTTTCATGTATAAACTACTCGTCCCATCGTCCATGTACGGATAGGTTCACGCTGTTGTGGGTGCAGGAATCGCACCTGTTCCCACAGCCATCCATTCTTAATTGCACCTCCACGCATTTAAAAAAAAAAAGGCAGCCCGTTTGCCAGAACTACAAGAAAATTGCATGGTGAAAAAGCAGCATGTGATTTCCCTGCTGCTGCGTTTTCAAAATGCTACAGGAAACTTTTTCTTGCGTAAAACGCAGGCACAGCAGCCCATTCAAATGAATGAGCTGCCATGCCTGAGCAAACGTGGCCCGCAAAGGGGCAATAGTGTGAACCTAGTCTAATAGAGGTAAACAAAGGCAGGCATGTCCAGCCTGTGTGACCACCATGGCTGCCCCCATAGATACATTGGGGGAATAAGTATAGACATGAATTGTGGTATTCGCATTCGCAATATTACTGGTTGAAAATGCATGGGAAAAAAGCCTGCAAAAAAGAAAATGAATGCAGCCACCACATCTATAGACTGGTGAGCTACAATAGGTGAGCTTTTAGATATGCGTTCCTTTAAAGTGTAACTGCAGATTCAGTGCATCTATACTTTAAAATGATATTCAAGGCAGATTTTGTTTTCTTAATTCAATAACAGACGTCATACTTTTTCTTCTCAGGTCCCCTGCCGGTGCTCCTGCCAAGTGCCCCAATGGGCAGGCAGCTTGCTGTGGGGGCACTCAAACATGCTCGCTCCCAAGCTGCTGATCTGTGTGCCCATTCACACACAGAGCATGACTCGGATCTGCTTCCACTCTTTCCTCATTGGCTCACTGGCTATGTTCGGCAGTAGCGGTAGCAAATGGCTCCCGCTGCTGTCTCCGCCAATGAGGAGGAAGAGACCAGGGAGAGCCACTGCTTTCATACACATTGCTGGATCGAAATGGGGCTCAGGTGATAATTAGCATGGGCTGGGTTGGCTGCAGCACGCAGGTTTTTTACCTTCATGCATAGAATGCACAAAAGTAAAAAAAACCTTGAGCTTTATAACCTTTTGGAGGTTAGTCATAAAAATCAGCTACTTGAGTTTTTACATGTATTTTAAAGCGGAGTTCCGGCCATGAAAAAAATTTTTCACTAAAAATACCGTCAGGACAGTCAGGGCTAGTACATTCCACAATGGCTAGCCTCTGGTCTGTCTCGGTTCGCACTTACTTGCAAGAAGAAATACTCACCTTTAAAATTTCTTCTCCGGCGTTGCCATCTCTGATGTGGGCAGCTGAAGCCAGCGCGATCCTCTTCTGCGTCCTCTTCTCCCAGAATGCGCCTGCACCGGCCCCTCTCGTCACTTGCCCAGAAGCTGTTTAGCAGGGAATGTGGCGCCGCACCGGAAGTGACGAGCGGGGTCGGTGCCGGCGCATTGATTCCTGGGAGCGATGACGTTCAGCTCCCAGGAATCATTGCAAACCGGAAGTGACAGAGCGGGCCGCGGCCGCCGAGGGAGGAAGTGGTAGAAAGGTGAGTATATTTTTCTGCAATTACAAGGTAAGTAAAAAAAAAAAAAAAAAATCGTAACTATCCATTTCCTTTTAAGGTGCCGAAAAGCAAGCAGATGGCCACAAAATCGATTGTTCATTTTGTGGCCGGAACGCTTTAAAGTGACCCTGTTACTATTCTGCAGGACCTGAAGAACTCCAGCCAAAAATGGCAAGATTGCGACACACAGGACAATGTGACAGTATAAAAAAATTCAGACAATTTTGGGAACCGTGGGTGAAGCTCTATCTTCTTTCTACCTTTCATGAGGACCCCTGGACCACCTTGTAAACTAGAAGGTCTAGGCTTTTGCCTATAAAATTGTCATTTTGGATGCTTTCGGCCCTCATGGTTACCCATCTTCCCCCTACCCCAGCTTTCCCACCCTCTATTCTCCTTCTGCCCCACCACCCCATACTTCTACTGCAGTTCTTTCCTGCAGACTTCTGGACACCAGGTTCTCTCACCCTAATTCCCATTAGGTTGTGTCCTCAGTTACAGTATCCCATTGGGTACCAAAACCTCGATTAAATTTACAGCTTTATACAGGGCTTTTTTTCTCAGAAAATAGGTGCAGGAACTCCCCCTTCTGAGTCACTTCTTGTCTCCGCCTCCTACCCACCTCTGAGTAGCATCCCTTGGTTCCACCCCCTACCTACCTCCCAGTACTGCCCTTTTAGAATTCTACAGAACCAAGTATAATTTTGTGGGGGTAAGTTATTTGTATGGAATTTGTTAATAACAAGAAAAGCAGTACAGTAGATTCCCCCAGCAGCAATAGATTCCCCCAGCAGCAATAGATTCCCCCAGCAACAATAGACCCCCCCCCCCCCCCAAGTAACAATCAACCCCAACAAAAATAGACCCCGATAGCAGCAACAGATTTCCCAGCATTAATAGACTCCAGCAGCCACCAACAACAATAGACCACTCCAACAGTAGATCCCTTCCAGCAAAAATTGACCTCCCCTAGCAACATAAGCCCAACCAACAACAATAGACCTCCCCAGCAACAATAGACTGCCACAGAAAAATAGATGCCCGCCAGCAACAATAGATCACCCAACCGCCAACAACTATTAACCCTCCCTCAACAGTAGATCGCTTTCAGCAACAACTGGCCCCACCAGCAACATTAACCTCCCTCAGCAACAATACCAGCCCTCCACCATGCAAAAATAGATTCACCCCAGCATCCCTTTTCATTACATTCAGCGCTGGAGGTGCCGGAACTGCGTTCCCCCGCGTTCCCGCTGAAAAAAAGCCCTGGCTTTATATGACCCTTCCACTGCCTCTACCCCTCCTGGGTCCGGACAGATTTGTTGTACTGTAGACTAGGAGCTCCTTGTTCTCATACCTATTTTTATTTTCTCAAAATCCTGATCCGACCTTGGGTACAATGTCTCATCTGTCAATTAATCTTGCGTGTGCTTGTACTGCACGTGTCTTTTTTTTTTTTTTTTTTTTTTATTTATTTTCTTTTTTTATTTTTTTTTTTTTTTTTAATTATTTATTGAAAACGGCACAAGCTCTCCAACACAATTTTCTGAGTCATTACAGTAAGTTCCATACTTAGGAAACAGTTCTGTTGCGGGAGCTGGTTTGTAAGTCCAGCAAAGATAAGGCTGCGATCACTGATCATTGTGTTCTGGTGAGAGGAACATGAAATGTTCATTGTTATAATACTAATTTTATTTGGTCTTTCTGCCTTCCAGGAGCTCAGTGTTGGTTTATATAACAATCTCTTACAACCAAGGGGGAGCTCGGAGGTTCTTCAAGATGTCCACTTCTTCTGCTGTGACATTGACCCTGATCTGATCAGCAGAGCCAAGACTGGTAACCCATTCCCCGATTCCATCACATTCTCTTCACTGGATATCATGGACCCCTCATCACTGGACATCTTACAAAAATTCTTGGAAAAGTTTGGCCAAGCCAGGTTTGACATTGGATTTTGTATGTCAATAACCATGTGGATCCATCTAAATCATGGTGACCACGGACTGGTAGACTTCCTTAAGAAGCTAGCAACCCTGTGTGACTATCTGCTAATAGAGCCACAGCCATGGAAGTGTTATAGGTCAGCGGCCCGGCGTCTCCGCAAGCTAGGGAGACAAGACTTTGATCACTTCCACACACTGGCCATCCGTGGAGACATGACAGAAGAAATCATTAACATTCTATCCAGACACTGCAATAGTCAGCTTGTTGATCGGTTTGGTAATACAAGTTGGAATCGAAGTCTTTTACTGTTTAAAAACAGATCAACAAAATTACCCAGCTAGGTTTTTATTAGTTTTTTCTTTAGGTCCTATATTAAAATAAATATAATTGTAACAAATATACAGTTTATTTCATGAATTGTGAATATGGTACATGGGAAATGTCCTGATATTGAACAATTTATGTTCATAGCTTTAAAGCCCAACTCTGAGCAAAACAAGTTTTCCCACTGCACGGACTGTGCCCACATTGCATGGATTAACTGCTCGGTTTACCAAGGGGTGACCTGAAAGCTGTATATTCACCCAATCCTCTGTTCCAGTGGCAAACGGTGACCCCCCCCACGATCCAGCAGGGGACTGTTCCTGACATCTTTATGTCCAGAGCAAGTCTATGGCTGGGATGATGTCAAGAACTGTGCTCACCGCACAAGACCACAGGAAGCCAAGAAAGCATGGTACGGTGTTGGAACGGTTCGGTACGGTTTGCTTTTCCACTAATAGTAAGTGGGTGGGATAACAAGGATTCTCTGACCAATCAGTGGCTAGTAGTGACAAACAGTCAAGGCTGCATGCAAAGGATTATGGGATATGGTACCGGTACGGCCCTCTTGGAACCACAACCGAGGTGATACTGTTTTAGCAAGCCGTACCGTTCGGTTCCATGTAGTGGAAAAGCGCCGCAGTACCGTACCATACCGAACCATTCCAAACCGTACCATGCGGTACCATGCAGTGGAAAAGCGCAAAAGCGAGCCGAACCGTTCGGTTCCATGCAGTGGAAAAGCGCCATAAATTACACACAGGTGGACTCTATTTACTAATTAGGTGACTTTTGCAGGCAATTGGTTCCATTAGTTTTTAGTTAGAGGTATCAGATTAAGCTCATGTTCACATCGGGCCGATTAGACATGTCAAATAGGAGCCTATTGACGGCAGGTGCACTGTCCGAATCGGTGCGACACCAACTATGCGGCGCAGCATCGATTCCCAAAAGTAGTTTCTGCAATACATTTGGCGACTTCGGGGGGGGCGATTTCAATTGACATCTGTGCAGGAACCCGCACAGATGTCTGTCAAATCGCCCCCGAAGTCGGACTGAAAATGCTGGTTTGAAATCTTGCGAATGCAGCTGAACTCGCACAATTTCAAACCCGCCCTCAGTGTGAACCTACACTAAAGGGAACTGAATACAAATGTATGCCACAATTTTTAGATATTTATTTGTAAAAAAAATTTGAAAACTATTATTTTCCTTCCACTTCATAATTATGTGCCACTTTGTGTCGGTCTATCACAAGAAATCCCAATAAAATACATTTACGTTTTCGGTTGTAACATGACAAGATGTGGAAAAATTCAAGGGGGTATGAATACTTTCTCAAGGCGCTGTACTTGTATGAAAAAGCATTCTTGCATTGCTTCCTTTGTGTGAAATGCTTAGTGGTCCTGCTAGTCCCTCTGCTCTTCTGTTTCAAACTGATCACACTAGGCACGGCATGGTCCGTTTTTATGGCTCCTCCAATGATCAGACTTGTCCTGACACACCCTTCCCTGCACAGCTATTCACTGTGAAGACCAGTGTTCCACTGTTTCTCCTTCCCCCAGCTCTGAGTTCCTTATGCAGTTGAGAACAGAGGGAATGTGTTCACTTATAAAAAAGGTGTTTATAATTGCTTCTTTTATATACACACATTTTGCCTTTTTATTTCTATTTTAAACTGAATTGGTTGTTTTACAAAGTAAGGGTTCACTCATACTTTAAGACGCCCATCCCTTCTCCCCTTGATCTTTTACCCAAGTGTATAGCGGTCTATAATATCAACAGAATCTTCACTGTGTAGCCTGCCAAGCACTGCGCAATTTCTGGCTGAAATTCCCCTGTCTGTAGTGTAACGCAGAGGGCCGAGCAGAAGTTAGGAGCAATGCACCTGAATTTATAGGCATCAGATAACTGCTTATCCCTCTATAATACTGCCAGTCCAATACTGTAATTATAGCTAGAACCTTTGTACAGCCTGCTGCCCTCTTGGCACTAACTCCCCGGCTGTCCTTTTACCTACTTCCAACCTCAAGGGACCTGCTCTGCAGCATGCGTCACCCCGAGCACACCAGACCACCCTCTGATCACTGCTTCCACAGAGATGCATCCCGTGGATCAAGGATTTAGGCTCGGTTCACATATATGCGAATCGGATGGGTTTCAACCGCATCCAAAGCGCATAACATGTGAACTGGACCAGCTTGCCACGGAGCTTGTCTACATCTGTCCGGGGTAGCCGCTGTTTTTTTTTTTTTTTTTTAATTCAATTTAATATCACCCTTATATGCTGTGTAAAGCATACTTTTCAACTTATTTTGTAGCTGCTGCATCCTTTTCGACTGCCGGTAATTGGGTAACATATGAGAGACTTTCTGCTTATACCGGGGGTCTAGTAGCGTGGCCACCCAGTACAGGTCGTTCTCCTTCAGCCTTTTTATACGAGGGTCCCTCAACAGGCATGACAGCATGAAAGACCCCATTTGCACAAGGTTGGATGCCGAGCTACTCATGTCCAATTCCTCGTCCTCACTGATGTCATTGAAGGTGTGTTCTTCCCCCCAGCCACGTACAACACCACGGGTACCAGATAGGTGACAACGAGCACCCTGGGATGCCTGCTGTGGTTGGTGTTCCTCCTCCTCAAAGCCACATTCCTCCTCTGACTCCTCTTCCTCACACTCCTCTTCCAGTGTTGCCGCAGGTCCAGCAAGCGATGGTAAGGCTGTTTCTGGTGGTGGTGATGGTGACCACAACTCTTCCTCTTCACGCTCATCTACGGCCTGATCCAGCACTCTTCGCAGGGCACGCTCCAGGAAAAAAACATATGGGATGATGTCGCTGATGGTGCCTTCGGTGCGAGTCACTAGGTTTGTCACCTCCTCAAAAGGACGCATGAGCCTACAGGCATTGCGCATGAGCGTCCAGTAACGTGGCAAAAAAATACCCAGCTCCGCAGAGGCTGTCCTAGCACCCCGGTCATACAAATACTCGTTGACCGCTTTTTCTTGTTGGAGCAGGCGGTCGAACATTAGCAGTGTTGAATTCCAACGTGTCGGGCTGTCGCAAATCAAGCGCCTCACTGGCATGTTGTTTCGCCGCTGAATATCTGCAAAGTGCGCCATGGCCGTGTAGGAACGCCTGAAATGGCCACACACCTTCCTGGCCTGCTTGAGGACGTCCTGTAAGCCTGGGTACTTCTGCACAAAACGTTGCACAATCAGATTCAACACATGTGCCATGCACGGCACATGTGTCAACTTGCCCAAATTCAATGCCGCCAACAAATTGCTGCCGTTGTCACACACCACTTTGCCGATCTCCAGTTGGTGCGGGGTCAGCCACTGATCCACCTGTGCATTCAGGGCGGACAGTAGTGCTGGTCCGGTGTGACTCTCTGCTTTCAGGCAAGTCAACCCCAAGACAGCGTGACACTGTCGTATCCGGCATGTGGAATAGCCCCTGGGGAGCTGGGGGTGTGCAGTTGGTGTGGAGCAAGACGCAACAGCAGAAGAGGACTCAGCCGAGGAGGTTAGCAAAGAGGATGGAGTAGGAGGAGTAGAGGAGGTGGCAGCAGGCCTGCCTGCAAGTCGTGGCGGTGTCACCAACTCCTCTGCAGCAGAGCCACGCATTCCATGCTTGGCAGCCACCAGCAGGTTTACCCAATGCGCAGTGTAAGTTATATACCTGCCCTGACCGTGCTTTGCAGACCAGCTATCAGTGGTCAGATGGACCCTTGCCCCAACACTGTGTGCCAGACGTGACATGATTTCCTTTTCCACAATAGAGTACAGGTTGGGGATTGCCTTTTGTGAAAAATAATTTCGGCCGGGTACCTTCCACTGCGGTGTCCCAATAGCGACAAATTTTTTGAAGGCCTCAGACTCCACCAGCTTGTATGGTAAAAGCTGGCGGGCTAAGAGTTCCGACAAGCCAGCTGTCAGATGCCGGGCAAGGGGGTGACTCTGTGAGATTGGCTTCTTACGCTCAAACATTTCCTTGACAGACACTGGACTGTGGGCAGGTGAGCAGGAACTGCTGAAGGTGAGAGGCGGAGGGGCGGGTTGTTGATAGGGGGCATGGAGGACAGCAGTGGTTGACGTGGCTGAAGATGCTGGACCAGGAGGAGGATGGTGGCTTTCAGTTTGTGTGCTGCTTTTACTCATGTGTTGATCCCATAGGCGTTTGTGATGTGAGATCATGTGCCTTCGCAAAGCAGTTGTACCTAGGTGGGTGTTGGACTTCCCACGACTCCGTTTCTTTTGGCACAGGTTACAAGTGGCATCGCTGATATCAGAGGCAGACACACAAAAAAAAGCCACACTGCTGAGCTTTGCAAGGACGGCATTCTGGTGGTGGCAACAGCTTGCGTTGATTGGCGTGCTGTCTGGCTGACCCCGGGTGCCGAATTTACATGCTGTCTGACTGCGCCACTAGCTCCTTGCGATGACCTCCTCCCCCTGCTTCCAACTCGTCTCCTCCTCCTCTCTGTCTCCCCATCTGAACTTTTCCCCCTCTCTGCTCTTCGAGCAGGCACCCAGGTGACATCCACAGACACATCATCATCATCAGCCGCTTCACTTGACAACTCAGCAAAGGCAGCAGCAGCAGGTACAACATCATCATCATCATCATCACAATGTACGTCCATGTGTATAATGCTGCCTGACTGAGACATATCCCCGTTATCTACATCCTCTGGCACTAATAGTTGCGCATCACTTATTTCTTCCAACTGATGTGAAAATAACTCCTCTGACGGATCAAGTGAAGCGGCTGTGGTGCTAGTGTTGGTGGTGGTGCCGGCGGGCTGGCGAGTGGTAAATTGAGAGGTGCCCGAAGCTGAGCTGGAGGAGGATGGTGCATTAAGGTTCCGAGCGGAAGCTGTAGACGATTGGGTGTCCTGTGTAAGCCAGTCAACTATGGCCTCAGAATTTTTTGAGTTCAGGGTCTGTGGTGGCCTCTGAACACTGGGCATTATTCTAGGGCCTAAGGAAATCACAGCACCACGACCACGACGGCCCTTGCGGGGTGGCCTGCCTCTGCCTGGTGCTGTGCCACCCTATAGGAGTGTTGGGCAGTGGGTACAGTACACTCTGTGGACCTGACAGTCACTGGCACCCAGGCAACTGCAATTAAAAAATATATATTTTTTTTTACTTTGCAAGCTGCTGTGCCACCTTATATATCAGTGGTGGGTGGGCAGTGGCACAGTACACTCTCTGTGGACCTGACAGCAGTCAATGGCACCCAGGCAACTGCAATTAAAAAAAATATATATTTTTTTTTTACTTTGCAAGCTGCTGTGCCACCTTATATATCAGTGGTGGGTGGGCAGTGGCACAGTACACTCTCTGTGGACCTGACACTGACAGCAGTCACTGGCACCCAGGCAACTGCAATTAAAAAAAATATATATTTTTTTTACTTTGCAAGCTGCTGTGCCACCTTATATATCAGTGGTGGGTGGGCAGTGGCACAGTACACTCTCTGTGGACCTGACACTGACAGCAGTCACTGGCACCCAGGCAACTGCAATTAAAAAATATATATATATTTTTTTACTTTGCAAGCTGCTGTGCCACCTTATATATCAGTGGTGGGTGGGCAGTGGCACAGTACACTCTCTGTGGACCTGACACTGACAGCAGTCACTGGCACCCAGGCAACTGCAATTAAAAAATATATATATTTTTTTTACTTTGCAAGCTGCTGTGCCATCTTGTATATCAGTGGTGGGTGGGCAGTGGCACAGTACACTCTCTGTAGACCTGACAGCAGTCACTGGCACCCAGGCAACTGCAATTAAAAAATATATATATATTTTTTTACTTTGCAAGCTGCTGTGCCACCTTATATATCAGTGGTGGGTGGGCAGTGGCACAGTACACTCTCTGTGGACCCGACAGCAGTCACTGGCACCCAGGCAACTGCAATTAAAAAAAAATATATATATTTTTTTACTTTGCAAGCTGCTGTGCCACCTTATATATCAGTGGTGGGTGGGCACACAGTGGCACTGCAGTGGGCACAGTACACTCTGTGGACCTGACAGTCACTGGCAGCCCAGGCAACTGCAATAATAAAAAATATATTTTTTTTTCAATTTGCAACAAGATGCTGTGCCACCGTATATATATCAGTGGTGGGCAGTGCACTGCAGTGGGTACAGTGCACTCTGTGGACCTGACACAGCACTCACTGCAATTATGACAGAGGAAAAAAAAAATATTTTTTAAAATGCAAGGTACTGTGCCTGTGCCACCCGAAATGAGTGTGGTGTGCACACAGTACAGTCTGTGGTAGGTCTGTGGCCTCTCACACACAGCGGGCAGGCAACTGCAGTGTACAATAGAGATATATATATATATATATATATATAAAGAAAAAACTCTATTACCTTACCAGCCCTTAAAAGGGCTTTTGGGGACGATAGATAGATAGATAGATAGATAGATAGATAGATAGATAGATAGATAGATAGATAGATAGATAGATAGATAGATAGATAGATAGATAGATAGATAGATAGATAGATAGATAGATAGATAGATAGATAGATAGATAGATAGATAGATAGATAGATAGATAGATAGATAGATAGATAGATAGATAGATAGATAGATAGATAGATAGATAGATAGATAGATAGATAGATAGATAGATAGATAGATAGATAGATAGATAGATAGATAGATAGATAGATAGATAGATAGATAGATAGATAGATAGATAGATAGATAGATAGATAGATAGATAGATAGATAGATAGATAGATAGATAGATAGATAGATAGATAGATAGATAGATAGATAGATAGATAGATAGATAGATAGATAGATAGATAGATAGATAGATAGATAGATAGATAGATAGATAGATAGATAGATAGATAGATAGATAGATAGATAGATAGATAGATAGATAGATAGATAGATAGATAGATAGATAGATAGATAGATAGATAGATAGATAGATAGATAGATAGATAGATAGATAGATAGATAGATAGATAGATAGATAGATAGATAGATAGATAGATAGATAGATAGATAGATAGATAGATAGATAGATAGATAGATAGATAGATAGATAGATAGATAGATAGATAGATAGATAGATAGATAGATAGATAGATAGATAGATAGATAGATAGATAGATAGATAGATAGATAGATAGATAGATAGATAGATAGATAGATAGATAGATAGATAGATAGATAGATAGATAGATAGATAGATAGATAGATAGATAGATAGATAGATAGATAGATAGATAGATAGATAGATAGATAACTCAATTACCAGCCCTTAAAAGGGCTTTTGGGGACACTAGAGATATATATATAAAAAATTACACAAATACCAGCCCTTAGAAGGGCTTTTTGGGGTGCTGTCCTTACAGCAGTAGTGGACCAAGAACACTGCAAGACCAGGAACACTGACTAACTGTCCCTAGCTTAACAGCAGCAGCAGCAGCTCTCCCTACTCTCACTAACACACACTGCTTCAGAATGATCTAAGATGGATGCTGCCCTTGCTTATTTATAGGAGGTGGGAGGGAGGTATGCTGATTGGCTGGAAATGTGCCTGCTGACTGTAAAGTTCAGGGTCAAAGTTTGCCTTAATGATGTATTATGGGGGGCGGACCGAACATCGCATATGTTCGCCCGCAGCGGTGAACGCGAACATGCTAAGTTCGCCGGGAACTGTCCGCCGGCGAACAGTTCTATACATCTCTAATCATGATACCACCCTCACACCCTAGCTGAAAATGACAATGTGGCTGACAATTTATAGCTGAACTGCTCCACTTACCTGTCACCTCTAAAATCGACGTCCCCGGGCCTGCTTATTGTGTGCTGGTTGTGTCTGGTTCCTTTACTGCATGCTGCTGCCTCGCCTTACCGGTGCTGTCCACACACTCTGGGCCTTCAAATGCATAAACATGAAATATTCGTGACTAATGCCCTAAATAGAAGCTGTCAGCAGCAATGGCTGATGGTACTTGTAGGCATTAGTTTACAGGAAAGCGAGAATGAATGGCGCGGCCATGTGGGTGAAGCCCCATGCAGCCGCACTATTTTCATAGTGACAGCGGGTGCAGGGAGAAGAACCTCTGCCCGCTGTCACGGGGGGGGGGGGGGGGGGGTAGCAGAGGGAGAGACTGCAGAAGTCTGGATGTTGTGAGCATTTGTTGGCCAAGACTCACTTCATGCTGGGGGGGCTTCATAGGTGGAGTTGCCATGGTAACATGGATGCTGGGCTCTTCCAGTGTAACATTTACTACAATCATCAAATTAGATGACAATCTGATGTTCAATAAATACCTGGAGGTGATATGCATGTGACCATGTACAATAGGGCGATCAGTGTATATAGGGTGATAGGTGTATATAGGGAGATCAGTGTATATAGGGTGATAGGTATATATAGAGCAATCAGTGTATATAGGGTGATAGGTGTATATAGGGCGATCGGTGTATATAAGGTGATGGGTGTATATAGGGCGATCAGTGTATATAGGGTAATAGGTATATATAGGGTGATCAGTGTATATAGGGCGATAGGTATTTACAAACCTTCAACATCATAAATGGAAATTAATAACCGCGCTAGTGGAGATCAAATATACAGCTGCAACTTCAAGTGTGACCACACCCCAGTTAATAGTTCCATATCAAGTCGCGCTATTAATAAGTAATGGAAAATAAAGTCCATAAATAGAAGAATCACAATTTCCAGACCAGGCTCCCTATGGATGTGTGCTTACCAGAAAGAATAAATTTATGTTCAGGTTCTCTATAGTGAATCTTGTCCCCTTGATGGAAGACTGGAACCAGTAAACTCGTGGTGATTCAGTGGTCGTTGAATCATAAAATAAAATATAAAAAGCGCAATAGCGTAAAACCCAACACAAATGATATTAACCGCTTCCATACAGAGCAGTTAGACCCCCTTCCTGCCCAGACCAATTTTCAGCTTTCAGCACTCTCACACTTTGAATGACAATTGCTCAGTCATGCTACACTGTAACCAAACAAAATTTTTATCATTTTTTTCACACAAATAGAGCTTTCTTTTGGTGGTATTTGATCACAACTGGGGTTTTTTTTTTCCGTGATATAAGCAAAAAAAGAGCAAAAATTTTGCAAAAAAAAACACTTTTTTTTAGTTTCTATTATAAAATTTTGCAAAAAATTAATTTTTCTTCATACATTTGGGCCAAAATTTATACTGCTACATATCTCTGGTAAAATTAACCCAAATTAGTGTATATTATTTAGTCTGTGTGAAAGTTATTGAGTCTAGAAGCTATGGTACCAATTACTGAAAATTGATCACACCAGATGTACTGATGGCCTATCTCCTTTCTTGAGGCCCTGAAATGTCAGGACAGTACAAATACCCCCCAAATGACCCTTTTTTGTAAAGTAGACAGTCCAAGGTATTTAGTAAGAGGCATGGTGAGTTTTTTGAAGTTATAATTTTTTACCACAATTCTTGGGAAAATGAAGAAAACATTTTTTTTTCTTTTTTTTTCCCAAAACGTTGTCAATTTATAAGCTATTTCTTTTTTTGGAAAATTCTTTTTATTGAAGTTTTCACACAAACAAAACATACAAAAACAATAGACCAGCTCACCCCAACATGGGGGAGTCACACAAACAGCAACATCAAAACGGTAAAGTTCTCCCCCCCCCCCCCACCCTGGCAACCAAACCCCCAAACACAGCCGGATTCCCTCCGAAAAAAGCAGGATAATGGGACCCGGAACGACTGAGCCCCGGTGTACCAGTGCCCAGCCGTCCCCGCTCCCAGCCCACACAGAAAGGAAGCATCAGACAGTTAGGTGAACATTATCATAATAAATTACAAACGCTATCTACCGTACCGTAACAGGAGACTCCACCCATGCCCTCCACACTTTCTCAAATTTCCTGGGGCACCCCCGGGACAAATATGTTTCCTTATAAAGGGGCAACACGGCATTCACCAGACCCTTCCAGTACAGCAGGGAAGGCGGGGTCACCTTCTTCCAATGTAACAATATGGCCTTCTTGGCATAAAATAGCAATATAGTTAAAAGGGTTCTATGTGCCACCGAGGGAACCACCTCCTCCACCAAACCCAGCAGACAAACACTTGGAGTCAGCGGGACCGCAGTCATCAGCACCTCCCCTAAGCAGGTGGTAACTTCCGACCAGTAGCGCTGAATCAGCGGGCAATCCCAGAAAATATGGGACGCATCCGCCGGAGAGGCAGAGCATCGCCAGCATTCAGCGGAGGACGTGGGGTAAATTTTAGCTAGTCTAGCAGGAGTGTAGTATATCCTGTGGAGAAACTTGAACTGAATAAGTTTGTCTCTAGCAGCAACGAGGTGTTTGAATGGGTCAACCCACATGTCATCCCAGTCCTCCCCCTGAAGTTCAGGAATTTCAGCAGTCCAACGCTCCCTACACTTCACAATACTTGGTGGAGTCAGTCTGAATAAATCCTTGTAAACTGAAGATAGGGTTTTGGTAAGGTCAGGATTAGTTAGCATTAATTCCAGGTCAGATGGTACCGGTTCAATTTTGGCGTCAGAAAATTGGCATTGAAAGGCGTGACGCAGCTGTAGGTATCTGAAAAAATGAGTTGAGGGTAAGTCATGTCTTGTACGTAGGTTGTCAAATGATAGCAATTCTCCCTCTGTCGTTATGTCCCCTAACGTCTTCACCCCCACAGTAGCCCACACCATAGGGTCAGGTAAGCGGTAAAAATGAGGGAGCTTTGGATTCATCCAAAGAGGGGTAGACGGGGAAAGGCCAACATAGCTGGGGCAGGCCAGTCGTACAGTCTGGCTCCACGCCCTAATGGTAGCCTTCATTGACGCTGTCAACGGGAGGTCGGAACCCACCCCCCTGTGGAGAGCCAGACGGAGACTTTCATAGGAACCCAGGTGCGCCGCCTCTAGGACCGTAGCCGAGTCCTCCTCATCCGCCCGTAGCCATCGCCTCGCAAAAACCATTTGCCTAGCCAGATAATATTTCCGCCAATCAGGGAGAGCCAGACCCCCGCTACCCCAAGGCTCCTGGAGGGCCCGAAGGCCAATCCTGGGAACCCCGGGGGACCAGAGGAAGGAGCTGATAATACTGTCTAATCTGCTAAAAAACGTCTTTGGAACCCACAGTGGGGAGTGGCGCAAGAAATATAGAACCACAGGGAGAAACTTCATTTTAAGGAGGGCTATTCTCCCCAATAGGGAAAGTGGAATCTTCCTCCACACCTGCACCAGGCGCTGAAGCCTAGGCAGGAGGGGGAGGAGATTCAGGTTATAATAGTCCTTCGGATGCCTAGTTACCCGGACCCCAAGGTAGGTAAATGTGTCAACCCAACCCGGGAAGGGGCCATCTCCTACTAGTGCACCAGGCACTCCTGTGACAGACAACATCGAGGACTTTCCCCAATTCACCCGGAGTCCCGAATACTTGCCAAATTCATCCAAGATCCGTAAGACAGCCTGCAAGGAAGGACCAGGATCATTAAGGAAAAGAAGCATGTCATCAGCGTATAACGCCACACACTCCTTTATGGAGCCTACTCTGACCGCTTCAAAGCCCTGCGAGGAGCGCAATGCAATGGCAACCGGTTCGATGGTAAGCGCAAAAAGGAAGGGCGATAGGGGGCAACCTTGACGGGTCCCCCTACCCACCCTAAAATACACCGAGGTCAACAGACCTAAGCGAATGGCCGTACGAGGAGAAGAATATAGCAGTTTCACCCAAGTCCGGAAATTGGGGCCAAAACCCATGAGCGACAGGACCGTGTGCATATAGGTCCAGTCGACAGAGTCGAAGGCCTTTTCTATATCAATAGAGACCACTACGCGTTGCGAGGAGGCGGCCACCGGGAGTTGGAGGTGCGTAAACAGACGCCGAATATTGGTATCTACCGATTTCCCCGGCATGAAACCCGTCTGGTCAGGGTCAACTAAGGTATGTATGACTTTCGCCAGACGATTCGCAAGGACCTTGGTTAGGACCTTCAGGTCTGCGTTCAGCAGGGCTATGGGCCTGTATGAGGAACAGTCCTCAGGGTCTTTCCCCGGTTTTGCCAGGAGCACCATATATGCATCCATCATGGACGGCGGGAGAGCCCCCCCCCTCCAGGCAGTGCTGAAACAGGGCACTCAGGCGCGGGGCCAACTGCTCCGAGAACTCCTTATAGAAGTCCGCAGGGAACCCATCCGGGCCCGGAGCCTTCTGCGACGGGAAGGAGGCAATGGCCCCTTCCACCTCTAGGGGAGTGATCGGAGCGTCTAGCAAGGCACTATCTTCATCAGTCAGGGTAGGTAGAGCCAGGCCACGGAGAGTAGTCTCCATGACAGTATCGTCATAGTCATGGACAGGGGCATATAAGGACTCAAAGTAATTCCTGAACTCCTCCAAAATATCCCGCGGATCAGTGAGCATTTCCCCCCTAGAACTCTTAATGCGTGGGATGTTAATAGGGGCCCTCTGATCCTCTACCAACCTAGCCAAGAATTTGCCATTTTTATCCCCTTGTGCAAAGGCAGCAGCCCTGAAACGGGAAGCCTCAGTATGGGCCAGATCAGACAGGTGGAGTGAGAGGAGACGCCTCGCCTCCAATAAGGAGGTATAGGTGGACTCGGATGGCGAAGCAGCATGATCCCGCGCCCTCTCCCTCTCCACCTCCTGCATAGACCGGAGCTCCCCATTATGATCTTTCCTGGCAGTTTTAATAGCGGAGATGCACTCCCCCCTGGCCACCGCCTTGAAGGCCTCCCAAACCACCGAAGGCTCGGCAGAGTCTACATTGCTCGCCCAGTACATCTGGACCGCCTGTACCAGGTGGGAGGTGACCTGATCCTGTTGAAGCCAGCCCGGAGACAGTCTCCAACCCCGCTCTCCAGCCCCCAACCGGAGGTGCACTGTCAAGAGAAGCGGGTTATGATCAGACACCCCCCCAGCCAAGTAATCAGCAGCAGTCACGAGGGACTGGAAACGAGCACTACCAAAAGCCAGGTCTATCCTGGCCGCCGAGCGGTGCGCAGTGGACAGGTGAGAGTACTCCCTACCATCCGGATGCTTCCAACGCCATATCTCAACCAGGCCCTGAGCAGCCGCCCAGGCAACCAGATCCACGAGGCCTGTCGGGTGGGGTTGGAAGTATCCAATGCCCCATCCAAAATCGCATTAAAATCACCCATAAATAACATAGGCAGGGAGGCATGAGCCGAGAGCTTAGCAGGCAGGTCATACAGCATCTGAACATTAAAGGGAGGAGGTACATAAACAGCAACCAAAATAAATTTGAACGAATACAATTCCATTACCACAGCCACATATCGTCCCCCCTGGTCTGAGATCACCTGGTGGACGGAACATGGAATAGATTTACTGATAAGCACCGATACACCTCTGGCATACGTGGAGTATGTGGCATGAAACGCCTTTTGAATCCACGGTTTCTTCAAAGTGAGCACCAGATTACCATCCAGGTGAGTCTCTTGCAGGAGGAGGACATGCGGCTTCGCCTGTTTCAAACATTGAAATACACTGGCCCGTTTATATTTATTGTTCAGACCTCTCACATTCCATGAGAGGAAGCGTACTGCATCAGCCATGGGCATCAATAAAAAATGTCAGCAGGGATGCAGAAAAAGAAATGTTCCACCAAAAATAGCGTAGTGAGCTGAGAGCAGGTAGCAGCAAAAGGATCCAAGACCACTGAGGCTGAAACGCTAGAGGGTCAAGTTGCCAACAAAACAATCCCAATGCCCTTATACCGGCAACAACAACAAAAAAAAAACAAAAACTAGTAACCATCCAGCCGGTATGAGGCTTAAGCCCAGAACTCCCCAACATCTGGAACTGTGGACGAGTGTCAAATGCGATCAAAGTCCGGCAGTCTCTTAGGTGATGACAATAGAAAAGACTCCAGAGGAGCCCCCGGAACCAACAGGGCAGCCAAGGGGCAGTGCAGGAAACAGAAGGGGAAGGGTATCGCACCAGAGAGATGGCACAGGCCCACTATGCGGCCAGTATAGAACCACATGCACGATCCAGGAGGGGGAATAACCAGGCAGAGGAAGCGGCACTTCAGCGCAGACCATCCAGCCAGTCAGAAACCTCCTGCGGCGTTTCATAAAATTTAACTGCGCCATTGTATTGGATCCTGAGCCGACTGGGATACATCATGCTGTACTTAATCTCCTTATCCCTGAGTCATTTGCGCACCTCTGTGAACGAACGACGTTTCCTCTGGGTTTCCGCAGAGAAGTCAGGGAAAAGCATAATCCGGGTATTTTCAAAGTGCAAATCCTGGTGTTTCCTGGCCTCCGATAGCAGCATGTCCCGATCCCTATAATTCAGGAACTTAACTAGAAAAGGCCTCGGCGGAGCTCCAGGCGGTCGGGCACCCATCGGAACCCGGTGGGCTCGCTCAACCACATAGGTAGGCGGGAGATCCGAAAGGGACAGGAGCTGTTTAAAGAACTGTTCAGCAAAGATGGCCGGCCTAGTCCCCTCTGCCCCTTCAGGGAGTCCCACCACCCGGACATTATTGCGGCGCTGGCGGTCCTCTGCGTCATCAGCTCTATGTTGCAGGGATTTGACCAGGTGCTGTAGGTCCGCCAACTGTGAGGCATGGGAGTGGGTACTATCTTCCACCTCGGAAATGCGCTCCTCCGCTGTAGTAATGCGGCCCCTCATTTTGTCCAGGTCATGCCTGATTAATGTGCACTCGGAGGCAAGGTGGTCTATCTTGACCATGAGCGCCGCCTTGCTACTGTCAATTGCAGCCAGGATGGGGGCCGTGATGGCTCGCTGGTCCTGCTCCTGCAGCGGTGTAGAGGGCAAGGGGACAGGTACCTGTACAGCCGGAGAAGAAATCGCTCCCTGCTGCGCCGCATCCATGTTCGCGCCCGCTCCAGAAGCACGCTGAGGGACAGATGACAAATCCAAGATGGCGGAGGCGGAGCCTCGGCCCGGGCCGCGAGTGGAGCGAGTCTGCCTCTGTCCGGATTGTTGCCCGCGCTGCGGTTTCAAAGCCGAAGTGGGCATCCCCGAAGTGCAGCTGGACTTCCCCACGATAGATGACCCGCAGGTAGGCAGGAGGATAGCCCCAAACAGGGTAATTAGCAGGATACTGCGGGAGCTCCTCAGAAGCACGACTTGCCTCGATCACATCCGGCCACGCCCCCTTTATAAGCTATTTCTAACACATAGCATGTACACAGCAAAAATGACACCCCAAAATTCATTCTGCTACTCCTTCTGAGTATGGTGATACCACATGTGTGAGACTTTTACACAGCCTGGCCACAAAAAGTGAGTCCACGTCCAAGTAGCACCATAAGGCGTTTTAGGAGCATAAATACACATAAAACTTTCTTACTACCTATCACACTTTTCAAGGCCCTAGAGCACCAATACAATGGAAAAGTCCACAAAATGACCCCATTTTGGAAAGCAAACACTCCAACGTATATTCTATGAGGCATTATGGGTCCTTTGAACATGTCATTTTTTTCCACAAGTTTTTGGAAAATGTGGGAAAAAAATAAAAACTTTTTTTTTTACACAAAGTTGTAAATTTATAGAATATTCCTAACACATAGCATGTACATAGCAAAAATGACACCCCAAAATACATTCTGCCACTCCTCCTGAGTATGGCAATACCACATGTGTGAGACTTTTTCACAGCCTAGCCATATAGAGGGGCCTAAACATCCAAGGAGCATCATCATGCATCCTAGCCACTTGCCTAGGCCTATTTTTGACATTTGGTGTTTACAAGCTAAAATCAGTTGTTTTTGCTAGAAAACTACTTAGAACCCCAAAACATTATATATTTTTTTTTAGCAGAGACCCTAGAGAATAAAATGGAGATTATTGCAATATTTTTTATCACACCGTATTTACGCAGCGGTCTTCCAAACGCAATTTTTTGGGAAAAAAATCACTTTTTTAATTAAAAAATAAGAAAACAGTAAAGTTAGCCCAATTGTTTTCCATAATGTGAAAGATAATGTTACGCCGAGTAAATAGATACCCAACATGTCATGCTTCAAAATTGCGCACGCTCACAGAATGGTGACAAACTTTGGTACTTAAAAATCCCCATAGGCGACATTTTAAAAATTTCTACAGGTTGCTATCTTAGAGTTACAGAGGAGGTCTAGGGCTCAAATTATTGCTCTTGCTCTAACGATCGCGACGATACCTCACATGTGTAGTTTGAACACTGTTTACATATGTGGGCGGGGTTTCCGTATGCGTTCGCTTCTGCGCGCGAGCTCGCGGGGACAGGGCGCTTTAATTTTTTTTTTTTTTTTTTTACTATTTATTTTATTTATTATTTTTTATTTTTACACTGTTTTTTTAAAAAAAAAAAATTGATCATTTTTATTTCTATTACAAGAAATGTAAACATTACTTGTAATAGAAAAAGGCACAACAGGACCTCTTTTTTGTGAGATCTGGGGTCAAAAAGTCCTCAGATCTCACAAGTACACTAAAAGATAGAAAAAATAAAAAAAAAAAAATTAAAAAAAAATTAAATAAAATGAAAAAAAAAAAGGGACCTTTAAACTGGTTGCTAGGCAATGACGTTTGCCGTAGCTCCGGTCCTCCAAGACCATAGAGTCAAGTGAGGGCAAGCTTGCCCTCACTCGACATCCTGTCTGTGAGGATCTGGGACCGGAACGTTTTCCTCGCTGCCGGCGGGTCCGGTAAACGGGGAAAAGGACCAGAATGCAGCGGGAGGGGGGGGGGGTACCTCTTCCGCCACCCCGGAAGGGTGATCCCGCGGCGAATCCGCCGCTGGGACCACCCTTATCGGAAAGCCAACCGTCCACCGTTTAAAAAAATACCAGGGTTATGGCAGCTATCTGCTGCCATAACACCGGTATTTAGGTTTAAACGGACGACGTATATAAACCTTTTTGGACTTGGACATGGTGGCTGTATGAAGGGTGACAGGTACTCGGGTACTTTGCTGGGCAGGTGACAGGTACTCTGGTACTGATGAGCAAGTGGCAGGTACTCGAGTACTCCGATAGGCAGGTGACAGGTACTTGGGTACTCTTATGGGCAGGTGACAGGCAGGTGATAGGTACTGATGAGTAGTACTGATACTGATAGGTGATACTGATACTGTACTGATGATGGGTACGGATGATCAGTACTGATACTAATAGGTGATAGGTACTGATGGGTACTGATGAGTACTGATGAGTAGTGATGGGTAATGATGAGCAGGTGGCAAGTACTCGGGTACTTCAGGTGTCAGGTACTCTGATGAGCAGGTGGAAGGTACTCGGGTACTCTGTTGGGTAGGTGACAGGTACTTGGGTACTCTGATGGGTAGGTGACAGGTACTCGGGTACCCCGATGACGGGTACTCAAAGTACCAGAGTACCTGTCGTCAGAGTACCCGAGTACCTGTCATCAGAGTACCCGAGTACCTGTCATCAGAGTACCCGAGTACCTGTCATCAGAGTACCCGAGTACCCGTCATCAGAGTACCCGAGTACCCGTCATCAGCGTACCCGAGTACCCGTCATCAGCGTACCCGAGTACCCGTCATCAGCGTACCCGAGTACCTGTCATCAGAGTACCCGAGTACCTGTCATCAGAGTACCCGAGTACCTGTCCCCAGCCCATCAGAGTACCTGTCATCAGAGTACCCAAGTACCTGTCACCAGCCCATCAGAGTACCTGTCATCAGAGTACCCGAGTACCTGTCATCAGAGTACCCGAGTACCTGTCATCAGAGTACCCGAGTACCTGTCATCAGAGTACCCGAGTACCTGTCATCAGAGTACCCGAGTACCTGTCATCAGCCCATCAGAGTACCCGAGTACCTGTCATCAGAGTACCTGATGGGCTGGTGACAGGTACTCGGGTACTTTGATGGGCTAGTGACAGGTGCTCTTTATTGGGGGGGGGGCAATCAGTGTGTTTGGGATGCACTGTACTTGGTAACTAGCTGTTACCACAATCTCCTCCTCACACAGGATCAGTGTGTGAGGAGGAGAACACGGTGACAGCTAGTTACCGTGTTCTCTGATGACATTTGTGACCGGCTGTGATTGGACACAGCCGGTCACGTGGTAAAGAGCCAATTTCATTGGCTCTTTACCTAGATCGGGGATCGACTCTGTCCGAGGGACGAGCCTCGTCCCCGATCGCCACGCTGCGCGCCCCCGGGGGCGGGCATTAAGGAAGGAACGAGCGGCTCGCGCTGGAGCCGCTCATGTGATCGGCTGTGATTGACACAGCCGATCACGTGGTAAACAGCCAATTTCATTGGCTGTTTACCTTGATCGGGGTTGGGCTCAGTCCGAGGGACGAGCCTCACCCCCGATCGCCGCGCTGCGCGCCCCCGGGGGCGCGCAGTAGCGGGGAGATCCGGGCGCCGTCATATGACGTCCGCCCGGATCGAGAAAGGATTTGTGCCGACGTCATTTGACATGACGCGGTACGGAAGGGGTTAAGTGACTTGAACACCAATGTGATCATTCAATGTTTGGTTCAAAAAATTGGTGTTGTGTAGATATAACCACCACCAGTGTGAATGCTCACAAGCCAATAGTTAAAAGAAAATATAGAAAAAGAATATATAGAAAAAGAAATGATCCCATACGGTGGGACACCTGAAAGGTACCCCTTACCAGAGTGAATAAGAGCAAGTGCATATGTCAATATGGGAGAGTGCTATCCTTCACCAGCTGAAATCGCCTCTTACCATGCGAAGGAAAATAAAAACGCCAAAGTGAATGGGAGTGATCACACATACACTATATCTTCCGTGCTAAACCTTCACCAGCTGAAGTCGCCTCTTACCATATATAAATGATAAATAAGCCAAAGTGCAGCAGAGCAATCACGTATATCACCAAAGAACCAGTGCCAGCCTTCACCAGTAGAATTCGCCTCTTACCCCATATGGATATTAAAATCGCCTGTAAATGTATCAGACCTCATGGAGAAAAACACTTGACCTGAAGCAAATTCCGACTCGGATGACTCCAAAGGATAGCCAGGGTATTCACCACTTGGTGTCCGGACCCCCTTCAACATCATGCAGCCAGCTCTTTACTTCCTGTCATGTGACTGCAGTTTTAAAACAAAAAAAAAAAAAAAAACCCCACCCACTTTTTCCCTCCAGTTGGCAATCTAGGTCATGTGACCGCAGTCTTTAAAAAAAAAAAAAAACACAAGCTCTGCCCACTTTTGCATTTGAGAGGTCATGTGACTGCAGTTTGAAGTAAACAAGTCATAAGCCCCGCCCACACTGGGAGGAGTGTATAAAAAGGCAGTTGCAGGATGACTTGGTGTCATTTGGACTGATCTGGTGTTCAGGTAAGATGTCTCTCCCATCTCTCCTCCGTCTCCTATTTATTATATTCTCCTATTAGTCTCATCTGATATAAAACAAATTCCATCCATATTATTTAATCTTCCTACATCATTATTAATGGAGTTTAATGTTTTTTTTTTTTAATTTTTATTTATTTATTTTTAATATAAGATGATTGATAGATGGATGGATACTTAGGTTGATAGTACTGTATATACAATGAGGGGATTTACTAAGACTGGAGCAGTTGTTTACACCAACCAATCATTTCATTTTCAAAGCTTAGCCAAACAACCTAAAGCTGGATTCTGGTTGGCTAATCTGTAGAGTGATTCCAGATTCTATCTGCTCCAGTATTGGTGAATCCCCCAATCAGTAGATGTGTTCAGTATAATACATACCTCCTAACAGTCCCGGATTCTGACATATGTCCGCAGTCCCGCACAGCTGAGCAGTTTCCCGCATCGCCTCCACTGCCGCTCACTCTTCTCCTGCACAGAACATACAAGGCAGGAGAAAGGACGGCCCATTTGTCATCATAAACCCGCCTCCACATTTGTCAGTATTTCACACCCACTGTCATTTCCAATTCTGGGCGCCAATCATGGGCGTCCGCAGAGCTTTTTCCAGGGGGGGGGGGGGGGCATCATTTTAAGGTCAGCCATTTCCCACCCCTTTTTTAACAATGTCATGAGAGGGGGGGGGCTAGTCATTGCAAAAGCAAAGCTGACACTCTCTGTTTTGGGTCCGTGCAGGCGGCGCATGCATGCACGTGACATCAGTACTTCCGTGCCTCTATGCACTGCATTTCCTGCAGGTACAGCAGCCGTTCAAATGAAGGACCCGCACAGATGTGAACCTCGTCTTAAAGGATAAGTTCACCTTTACCAAAAAAATATAAATGCACATTTTTTTACAAGTTTAAAAAAATGTGCATTTATAATTTTTTTTTCTTGGGAGCCTGCAGAGCATTGCACCTCTGATCCGCAGATCATAAGATGAATGGACTACGAGAACGCTCACCAGCCCCCTCCCAGCTCACTGAAAAATAGAAGCTGTCAGCAGCAATGGCTGATGGTACTTGTAGGCATTCATTTACAGGAAACTGAGAATGAATGGCGTGACCGTGTGGGTGGAGCCCCATGCAGCCGCGCTATTTTCAAATATTGACAGCGGGTGCAGGGAGAAGAACCTCTGCCCGCTGTCACGGGGGGGGGGGGGACTGCAGATTCTGGAACATGTTACATATTCCACCCTATAAGCGGTCAGAACACGTAACATGTTCCCAAGGTGAACTTATCCTTTAAGGCCTCTTGTACACAGGTGAAAAAATCCCCATGTTTGTAGTCATCTCGTTTTTTCCGGATGTGAATATAGGTGCATTGTTGTCTATGGGACGATGCAAACAGTTGTGTAAAGATCCCTAATGCAGCAATGCGTTCACAGCTATTCCAAAATGTGACAATTGTATATATGAGTGCGGTAATTTGCGTCCACACGCATGTATACACAAATATACATGAGAATGTCAACTCAGAAAAATCCCCACCTACCCCATGGGTAACCCTATGAGAATGGACATACATTGCAAGACTGGCAGCTAATGGAAGATGAAGGAGAATTCTATGTGTGTAAATGTATACGCAGGATTACACACCTGTACATGCGTTTATCAGAGGTCTTTACAGAATATCTTTTCTGTATTTTACTCTTTCTGCCAGCCGGACCCTTCATATAAACATCAGTAAATTATTATGTCTGTGTGCAGGAGGCCGAATACCCGTTTTTTCTTATTCAGTCGTTTTCTATTTGCTTCTTTGTTTTGATTCGGCTTTCTTGTTTCTATGGTGACCATGCCCATGGGCATTTCTGCCCATTTACTCCCGTTTTTTCCTTCTGACCCATTGACTCAATGCTCTACCCTGTTTTTATGGGGGGAGCTTTCTATGGGACATGCGTTCTGGATGTTGTGAGCACTTGTTGGCCAAGAATCACTTCCAGCTGGGAGGCTTCATAGGTGGAGTTGCCATGGTAACATGGATGCTGGGCTCTTCCAGTGTAACATTTACTACAATCATCAAATTAGATGACAATCTAATGTTTAATAAATACCTGGAGGAGATACGCATGTGACCATGTACAACAGGGCGATCAGTGTATATAGGGGATAGGTATATATAGGGAGATCAGTGTATATAGGGGGATAGGTGTATATAGGGTGATCAGTGTATATAGGGTGATAGATGTATATAGGGTGATAGATGTATATAGGGGGATAGGTGTATATAGGGTGATCGGTGTATATAGGGAGATCAGTGTATATAGGGTGATCAGTGTATATAGGGTGATAGATTTATATAGGGAGATCAGTGTATATAGGGGGATAGGTGTATATAGGGTGTTCGGTGTATATAGGGTGATCGGTGTATATAGGGTGATCGGTGTATATAGGGTGATAGGTGTATGTAGGGTGATCAGTGTATATAGGGCGATAGGTGTATATAGGGTGATCAGTGAATATAGGGCGATCGGTGTATATAGGGAGATAGGTGTATATAGGGTGATCAGTGTATATAGGGCGATCAGTGTATATAGGGAGATAGGTGTATATAGGGTGATCAGTGTATATAGGGCGATCAGTGTATATAGGGAGATAGGTGTATATAGGGTGATCAGTGTATATAGGGCTATAGGTGTATATACCGTGATAGGTGTATGTAGGGTGGTCAGTGTATATAGGGCGATCAGTGCATATAGGGTGATAGGTGTATATAGGGCGATCAGTGTATATTGGGCAATAGGTGTACATAGGACGATCAGTGTATATAGGGTGATAGGTGTATATAGGGCGATCAGTGTATATAGGTCGATCAGTATATATAGGGTGATGGGTGTATATAGGATGATCAGTGTATATAGGGTGATCAGTGTATATAGGGTGATCAATGTATATAGGGCGATAGGTGTATATAGGGTGATCAGTGTATATAGGGCGATAGGTGTATATAGGGTAATAGGTATATATAGGGGGATTAGTGTATATAGGGCGATCAATGTATATAGGGCGATCAATGTATATAGGGCGATCAGTGTATATAAGGCGATAGGTGTATATAGTGTCATAGGTGTATATAGGGTGATAGGTAAAAGACAACAGACACAGAATGAAGAATCGGTCAGCCTTTCTCTCACTTTCTAAAGGAAATGAGAAGTGTTCAGACTTTGCAGACAATATTGGGTTTCATTTACAAACCTTCAACATCAAGCAGGCAGCTCTTTAATTCCTGTCATGTGACTGCAGTTTATAAAAAATAAAAAAAAAATGCAAGCCCCGCCCACTTTTGCCATCCAGTTGGGAATCTAGGTCATGTGACCGCAGTCTAAAAAAAAAAAAAAAAAAAAACATAAGCTCCGCCCACTTTTGCATTTGAGAGGTCATGTGACTGCAGTTTGAAGTAAACAAGTCATAAGCCCCGCCCACACTGGGAGGAGTGTATAAAAAAGGCGGTTGCAGGATGACTCGGTGTCATTTGGACTGATCTGGTGTTCAGGTAAGATGTCTCTCCCATCTCTCCTCATTCTCCTATTTATTATATTCTCCTATTAGTCTCATCTGATATAAAACAAATTCCATCCATATTATTTAATCCTCCTACATCATTATTAATGGAGTTTAATGATTTTTTTTTTTTTTTTTAATATAAGATGATTGATAGATGGATGATGGATGGATACTTAGGTTGATAATACTGTATATACAATGAGGGGATTTACTAAGACTGGAGCAGTTGTTTACTCCAACCAATCATTTCATTTTCAAAGCTTAGCCAAACAAGCTGAAGCTGGATTCTGGTTGGCTAATCTGTAGAGTGATTCCAGATTCTATCTGCTCCAGTATTGGTGAATCCCCCAATCAGTAGATGTGTTCAGTATAATACATACCTCCTAACAGTCCCGGATTCTGACATATGTCCGCAGTCCCGCACAGCTGAGCAGTTTCCCGCATCGCCTCCACTGCCGCTCACTCTTCTCCTGCACAGAACATACAAGGCAGGAGAAAGGACGGCCCATTTGTCATCATAAACCCGCCTCCACATTTGTCAGTATTTCACACCCACTGTCATTTCCAATTCTGGGCGCCAATCATGGGCGTCCGCAGAGCTTTTTCCAGGGGGGGCATCATTTTAAGGTCAGCCATTCTCCGCCCCTTTTTAACAATGTCATAAGGGGGGGGGGGGGCTAGTCATTGCAAAAGCAAAGCTGACACTCTCTGTTTTGGGTCCGTGCAGGCGGCGCATGCATGCACGTGACATCAGTACTTCCGTGCCTCTATGCACTGCATTTCCTGCAGGTACAGCAGCTGTTCAAATGAAGGACCCGCACAGATGTGAACCTCGTCTTAAAGGATAAGTTCACCTTTACCAAAAAAATATAAATGCACATTTTTTTACAAGTTTAAAAAAATGTGCATTTAAATTTTTTTTTTTTGGGAGCCTGCAGAGCATTGCACCTCTGATCCGCAGATCATGAGTGCAATGTCCGGCTCTGCAGACTCTCAGGATATCGGTCTGCTTTTATTTCTTCAGTTACCTGAGACGGAAGATGAATGGACTACGAGAACGCTCACCAGCACCCTCCCAGCTCACTGAAAAATAGAAGCTGTCAGCAGCAATGGCTGATGGTACTTGTAGGCATTCATTTACAGGAAACTGAGAATGAATGGTGCGGCCGTGTGGGTGGAGCCCCATGCAGCCGCACTATTTTCAAATATTGACAGCGGGTGCAGGGAGAAGAACCTCTGCCCGCTGTCACGGGGGGGGGGGGGGGGGAGAGACTGAGGATTCTGGAACATGTTACATATTCCACCCTATAAGCGGTCAGAACACGTAACATGTTCCCAAGGTGAACTTATCCTTTAAGGCCTCTTGTACACAGGTGAAAAAATCCCCATGTTTGTAGTCATCTCGTTTTTTCCGGATGTGAATATAGGTGCATTGTTGTCTATGGGACGATGCAAACAGTTGTGTAAAGATCCCTAATGCAGCAATGCGTTCACAGCTATTCCAAAATGTGACAATTGTATATATGAGTGCGGTAATTTGCATCCACACGCATGTATACACAAATATACATGAGAATGTCAACTCAGAAAAATGCCCACCTACCCCATGGGTAACCCTATGAGAATGGACATACATTGCAAGACTGGCAGCTAATGGAAGATGAAGGAGAATTCTATGTGTGTAAATGTATACGCAGGATTACACACCTGTACATGCGTTTATCAGAGGTCTTTACAGAATATCATTTCTGTTTTTTACTCTTTCTGCCAGCCGGACCCTTCATATAAACATCAGTAAATTATTATGTCTGTGTGCAGGAGGCCGAATACCCGTTTTTTCTTATTCAGTCGTTTTCTATTTGCTTCTTTATTTTGATTCGGCTTTCTTGTTTCTATGGTGACCATGCCCATGGGCATTTCTGCCCATTTACTCCCGTTTTTTCCTTCTGACCCATTGACTCAATGCTCTACCCTGTTTTTATGGGGGAGCTTTCTATGGGACATGCGTTCTGGATGTTGTGAGCACTTGTTGGCCAGGACTCACTTCCAGCTGGGGGGCTTCATAGGTGGAGTTGCCATGGTAACATGGATGCTGGGCTTTTCCAGTGTAACATTTACTACAATCATCAAATTAGATGACAATCTAATGTTTAATAAATACCTGGAGGTGATACGCATGTGACCATGTACAACAGGGCGATCGGTGTATATAGGGTGATAGGTGTATATAGGGGGATCAGTGTATATAGGGTGATAGATGTATATAGGGAGATCAGTGTATATAGGGGGATAGGTGTATATAGGGTGTTCGGTGTATATAGGGTGATCGGTGTATATAGGGTGATCGGTGTATATAGGGTGATAGGTGTATGTAGGGTGATCAGTGTATATAGGGTGATAGGTGTATATAGGGCGATAGGTGTATATAGGGCGATCAGTGAATATAGGGTGATCAGTGAATATAGGGTGATAGGTGTATATAGGGTGATCAGTGAATATAGGGTGATCAGTGAATATAGGGTGATAGGTGTATATAGGGCGATTGGTGTATATAGGGCGATCAGTGTATATAGGGTGATAGGTGTATATAGGGCGATCAGTGTATATAGGGAGATAGGTGTATATAGGGTGATCAATGTATATAGGGCGATAGGTGTATATAGGGTAATAGGTATATATAGGGGGATTAGTGTATATAGGGCGATCAGTGTATATAAGGCGATAGGTGTATATAGTGTCATAGGTGTATATAGGGTGATAGGTTAAAGACAACAGACACAGAATGAAGAATCGGTCAGCCTTTCTCTCACTTCCTAAAGGAAATGTGAAGTGTTCAGACATTGCAGACAATATTGGGTTTCATTTACAAACCTTCAACATCAAGCAGGCAGCTCTTTAATTCCTGTCATGTGACTGCAGTTTATAAAAAATAAAAAAAAAATGCAAGCCCCGCCCACTTTTGCCATCCAGTTGGGAATCTAGGTCATGTGACCGCAGTCTAAAAAAAACCATAAGCTCCGCCCACTTTTTTGCATTTGAGAGGTCATGTGACTGCAGTTTGAAGTAAACAAGTCATAAGCCCCGCCCACACTGGGAGGAGTGTATAAAAAAGGCAGTTGCAGGATGACTCGGTGTCATTTGGACTGATCTGGTGTTCAGGTAAGATGTCTCTCCCATCTCTCCTCATTCTCCTATTTATTATATTCTCCTATTAGTCTCATCTGATATAAAACAAATTCCATCCATATTATTTAATCCTCCTACATCATTATTAATGGAGTTTAATGAATTTTTTTTTTTTTTTAATTATTATTATTTTTTTTTTTATATAAGATGATTGATAGATGGATGATGGATGGATACTTAGGTTGATAGTACTGTATATACAATGAGGGGATTTACTAAGACTGGAGCAGTTGTTTACTCCAACCAATCATTTCATTTTCAAAGCTTAGCCAAACAAGCTAAAGCTGGATTCTGGTTGGCTAATCTGTAGAGTGATTCCAGATTCTATCTGCTCCAGTATTGGTGAATCCCCCAATCAGTAGATGTGTTCAGTATAATACATACCTCCTAACAGTCCCGGATTCTGACATATGTCCCGCAGTCCCGCACAGCTGAGCAGTTTCCAGCATCGCCTCCACTGCCGCTCACTCTTCTCCTGCACAGAACATACAAGGCAGGAGAAAGGACGGCCCATTTGTCATCATAAACCCGCCTCCACATTTGTCAGTATTTCACTCCCACTGTCATTTCCAATTCTGCAATGTCCGGCTCTGCAGACCCTCAGGATATCGGTCTGCTTTTATTTCTTCAGTTACCTGAGAGCCGGAAGATGAATGGACTACGAGAACGCTCACCAGCCCCCTCCCAGCTCACTGAAAAATAGAAGCTGTCAGCAGCAATGGCTGATGGTACTTGTAGGCATTCATTTACAGGAAACTGAGAATGAATGGCGCGGCCGTGTGGGTGGAGCCCCATGCAGCCGCACTATTTTCAAATATTGACAGCGGGTGCAGGGAGAAGAACCTCTGCCCGCTGTCACGGGGGGGGGGGGGGGGGGGAGAGACTGAGGATTCTGGAACATGTTACATATTCCACCCTATAAGCGGTCAGAACACGTAACATGTTCCCAAGGTGAACTTATCCTTTAAGGCCTCCTGTACACAGGTGAAAAAATCCCCATGTTTGTAGTCATCTCGTTTTTTCCGGATGTGAATATAGGTGCATTGTTGTCTATGGGACGATGCAAACAGTTGTGTAAAGATCCCTAATGCAGCAATGCGTTCACAGCTATTCCAAAATGTGACAATTGTATATATGAGTGCGGTAATTTGCATCCACACGCATGTATACACAAATATACATGAGAATGTCAACTCAGAAAAATGCCCACCTACCCCATGGGTAACCCTATGAGAATGGACATACATTGCAAGACTGGCAGCTAATGGAAGATGAAGGAGAATTCTATGTGTGTAAATGTATACGCAGGATTACACACCTGTACATGCGTTTATCAGAGGTCTTTACAGAATATCATTTCTGTTTTTTACTCTTTCTGCCAGCCGGACCCTTCATATAAACATCAGTAAATTATTATGTCTGTGTGCAGGAGGCCGAATACCCGTTTTTTCTTATTCAGTCGTTTTCTATTTGCTTCTTTGTTTTGATTCGGCTTTCTTGTTTCTATGGTGACCATGCCCATGGGCATTTCTGCCCATTTACTCCCGTTTTTTCCTTCTGACCCATTGACTCAATGCTCTACCCTGTTTTTATGGGGGAGCTTTCTATGGGACATGCGTTCTGGATGTTGTGAGCACTTGTTGGCCAGGAATCACTTCCAGCTGGGGGGCTTCATAGGTGGAGTTGCCATGGTAACATGGATGCTGGGCTCTTCCAGTGTAACATTTACTACAATCATCAAATTAGATGACAATCTAATGTTTAATAAATACCTGGAGGAGATACGCATGTGACCATGTACAACAGGGCGATCAGTGTATATAGGGCGATCGGTGTATATAGGGGGATCAGTGTATATAGGGTGATAGGTGTATATAGGGAGATCAGTATATATAGGGGGATCAGTGTATATAGGGCGATAGGTGTATTTAGGGTGATCAGTGTATATAGGGTGATAGGTGTATATAGGGTGATAGGTATATATAAGGCGATCAGTGTATATACGGTGATAGGTGTATATAGGGCGATAGGTATATTTTGGGGCGATCAGTGTATATAGGGTGATAGGTGTATGTAGGGTGATCGGTGTATGTAGGGTGATAGGTGTATATAGGGTGATCGGTGTATATAGGGCGATAGGTATATATAGGGTGATCAGTGTATATCGGGCGATAGGTGTGTATATAGGGCAATAGGTGTATATAGGGCGATAGGTGTGTATATAGGGTGATCAGTGTAGATAGGGCGATCGGTGTATATAACATGATAGGTGAATATAGGGCGATCAGTGTATATAGGATGATAGGAGTATACAGGGTGATAGTTGTATATAGGATGATAGGTGTGTATACAGGGTGATCATTGATTTATGGAGGCGGAATCACCTGTCAGGGTTCATTCATAATCACCTGTGGCGCCAATCTGCATTTTACAGCCATCTTTACAGCAATATGTGACCATGTATATAGGGTGATCAGTGTATATAGGGTGATCAATGTATATAGGGCGATAGGTGTATATAGGGCGATAGGTGTATATAGGGTGATAGGTATATATAGAGCAATAGGTATATATAGGATGATAGGTGTCTGTAGGGTGATAGGTATATATAAGGTGATCAGTGTATATAGGGTGATAGGTGTATACAGGGAGATCAGTGTATATAGGGTGATAGGTGTATATAGGGTGATAGGTGTCTGTAGGGTGATAGGTATATATAAGGTGATCAGTGTATATAGGGTGATAGGTGTATACAGGGTGATCAGTGTATTTGGGCAATCAATGATTTATGGAGGCTGAGCCATCTGTCAGGGCTATTTCATACCCAGCTGTGGTGCCAATCTGCATTTTACAGCCATCTTTACAGCAATATGTGACCGTACATGATCAGCGCGTCCGTTCAATGTGGTGCCGTTCCTAATGACATCCTGACACAGATTACAACAGTCAGGACAGTTTCCAAAAGGTCAAAGTCAGATTTATTCCTGAAAATCAAATTTATTCCTGAAGATCGGACAGATTTCACTCTATACAGACACCGAATGAAGAATCGGTCAGCCTTTTTCTCACTTTCTAAAGGAAATGTGAAGTGTTCAGACATTGCAGACAATATTGGGTTTCATTTATAAACCTTCAACATCAAGCAGGTGTTCCGTGAGAATTACCTACCCGTGAGAAAAACCTACCCCTCGTCACTTCCGGTACTCGGCACTGTATGTAATGCAGCGGGTACATTAAAACAGCTGTGCTGAAATAGGAGTCATCTCCGCTCCTGTCCCGGTCACTTCCCTGATCTCGGATAGTAAATATAAAAGCGGCGGCGGCTGTATGAAAACATAAATCACGGAGCCGAAAGCCGCTTTTATATTTACTTGCCGAGAGCAGGGAAGTCACCAGGACAGGAGCGGAGATGACTCCTATTTCTGCACAGCTGTTTTATGTAAGCGCCAAGTCGGTAGTTTTTTTTCACGGTACAACGTGATCTCTTCATACTAGTGCGCATGCGCTCTAGTAAGCTCCTCTGTTCTTCCTTTAGGTATCCGGGGCTCTGAGCATGCGCACTGCTGCGCTGCTCAGCTGTTTCTGCCGGAAGTGACGAGGGGTAGGTAATTCTCACGGGGTAGGTAATTCTAACGTTACACAGGCAGCTCTTTACTTCCTGTCATGTGACTGTAGTTTATAAAAAATAGAAAGAAAAAAAAAAGCTCCGCCCACTTTTGCCTTTGAGAGGTCATGTGACTGCAGTTTGAAGTAAACAAGTCATAAGCCCCTCCCACACTGGGAGAAGTGTATAAAAAGGCAGTTGCAGGATGACTCGGTGTCATTTGGACTGATCTGGTGTTCAGGTAAGATGTCTCTCCCATCTCTCCTCATTCTCCTATTTATTATATTCTCCTATTAGTCTCATCTGATATAAAACAAATTCCATCCATATTATTTAATCCTCCTACATCATTATTAATGGAGTTTAATGATTTTTTTTTTTTTTTTTTAATTATTTTGTTTTTTTTATATAAGATGATTGATAGATGGATGATGGATGGATACTTAGGTTGATAGTACTGTATATACAATGAGGGGAATTACTAAGACTGGAGCAGTTGTTTACTCCAACCAATCATTTCATTTTCAAAGCTTAGCCAAACAAGCTGAAGCTGGATTCTGGTTGGCTAATCTGTAGAGTGATTCCAGATTCTATCTGCTCCAGTATTGGTGAATCCCCCAATCAGTAGATGTGTTCAGTATAATACATACCTCCTAACAGTGTGGCCAGGGGAGGACTGGGAAGGGGGGCAGGGTGGCAATCGCCCCCCGGGCTGCTCTGATGGCGGGTAAAAAGGCCACACTTGGCTGGATTTATGTAGGGGCCAGACACTGTATACAGTCGTCTCTACACAATGTTATATTTGCAGAGCTGCAGTGGAGCGGTATGAGTGTGCAGAGTACGCTCCTGCACCCGCCAGAAAAATACTAAGAGTCACTTCCCTGTTAGGCAGAGTGATCTCCGCCCAACAGAAGCTTCCTAGGTCACTCGAGCGCAGGAGAAATACTGTTTTTCTAGCTTCCTAGGCCTTGTCTGGCGTGATGTCATGTATTTTTGTTAAACCTCCTTTGTTGCTATTAACATTAAATTATGTTACCACATTGCATCATGTTTGTCTTGCTTCATAACAATCAATATCCATTATAAAACCAGGTGGCAATGGATGGTGAGCTGATTTGGTGGCTCAATGGGCCACTTGACTGTACTTGACCCCCAGGTCTAAGGCTGCCAGCCCTCCCCTGAGTGTGGCTCTTAATGTAAGGGGATGGCTTCCTGATGTAAAGGGGGACTCTGATGTGAAGGGGGAACTCTGATGTGAAGGGGGAGCTCCAAATGTAAGAGGGGATTCCTATTGTAAAGGTTGGCTCTGATGTGAAGGGTGGGTAGTTCTGATTTGAAGGAAGGGACTCCTCGTGAAGGTGGGACTCCTCAGGTGAACAGAGGACTCTGATTTGAAGGGAGGAACCTCTACTATGAAGGGGAGACTCCTAATATAAAGAAGGGACTCCTGATGTGAGGGGTTTTGAGGTGTAAGGGGGAACTAATAATGTGAAAGGGAGGGAGACTTCAATGTGAAGGGGACTCCTGATGTTAAAGGTCAGACTTGTGATGTGAAGGGGGGACTCTGATATAAAGGGTGATGAAGTATAGATGGCAGGACCTTTCTTTGTGTAGGTTTATGTCACTCATAGCACAGAAATGAGGGAGTATATTGTGGGTAGAAGGACTGCAGACGGTGTTCAGTATAAACCATATGTAGGCTTAAAGCCGTATTAAACCCAAAATAAAAATATGATAAACATTGCAGGTTACCAATCTTTAGATGTGGTGGTGGCTGCATTCCTTTTCTTTTTCGGCTTTTTTCCCTCTGTTTTCACCTGGGGATCCGGCCAGTAACACATCTCCTGTGTAGCCCCTCCTAGGTAGGTGCTAGGTGTAGGATAGGTGTCCCTCATTCTCAAGTTCCAAAGTTGGGAGGTATGTAAGGATACTGCCATTGACATTAGTAGTAGCTATTTTGTGTGGTTGTAAAGCCTCTCATATACCCAGTGAGGTGACTCAGGGGATACACAGAGAGGAAACACCTACATAGGTTGTATCTGTTTATCTGCAGTCTTTTCTTCTCTACACCCGTTCAAAGTGCAGAATTTAGATAAAATCTGTCTTCATCTTTCAGTAGCACACACTGCACACACACACACTGCACACACACACACTACACACACTACACACACACTACACACTATACACACACACTGCGCACACACACTGCACACACTACACACACTACACACACTACACACACTGCACACACTACACACACTACACACACACTGCACACATACTACACACTACACACACCACAAACTACACACACACACTTACACACACTACACACAACACATTATACTACACACTACACACACACTACGCACACACTACACACACTACACACACACACTACACACACTGCACACACACTACACACACACTACACACTACACACACCACAAACTACACACACACACACACACTTACACACACTACACACAACACATTATACTACACACTACACACACACTACACACACACACACACACACACACACACACACACACACACTATAAACTACACACACACATACACACACACACTACACACACACACATGCGCGCGCACACACACTACACACACTACACACATACACACACGCACACTACACACACTACACACATACACACATACACACACACACATGCGCGCACACACACTACACACACGGGAACCATACAGAGCGGTGATCATATTTCATGTCTGAGGTTTACAACCAGTAAATAAAATAAAGCAGTAAACTAATTGTGTTTTTTCTTCTCTTTGCAGATTGTTGATTGTTTCTGAGATTTTTTCATCGTTTTCAGAGGTTTTCATCCCAAGTGACTCCTGAATACTATTCCAGTTTTCAGGCTTATTGCTGAGTTCGTCAGTTTTCAGTTCATCTTTACAGACAAATCGCAAAAATGCTGTTACTTACAGTTTTAGTAAGAGAAGTGGCGGCAAGGCTTTGGAATTACTATGTTCCAGTAAGTATCTATTTTTATTTCTTCTTGTAATATGTGTAGTGCTGCACCCACAAGGGCCGCTGGTTTTACCTGCTTCTGACACAATAAGTACAGAGGCGGCCTGTTCACACAAGCAACACTCCATTCACACTGGCTCCAATAAACAGTCTAGGGGATGTCTTTTTAAAGTGGTTATAAAGGCAGAACGTTATTTACCTTAATTATTCTATGCATTAAAGTAAAAAATACCTCTGCATGCAGTCCCCTCCCATCTAGCCCCCCCACCCCGCCACTTACCTGAGCCTGATCTCTTTCCAGCGATGTGCATGAGATTAAAGGCTCTCTCTGCTCTCCCCATCCTCATTAGCTCAGAGACATCAGCAGGAGCCATTGGTTCCAGCTGCTACCAATCACAGCCCATGATGATATAGACAGGGATTGGACCAGTCCCACTGTCTGTGTTCTAAGATGCAGACAGTGAGGCTCGAGAGTGAGCCCCCACAAGTGCCCCCATAGCAACTGGAGCCAGGAGCGCTGGCAGGGGACCCGAGAGGAGGAGGATTGTGGCTGCTCTGAGCAAAACCAACCATTGCACAGAACAGGTAAGTATGACATGTTTGTTATTGGAAAGATAAAAAATATAATTTTAGAATATATTTAAGGTTTATTACCTGAAAAACTCAGACAGGGAAGAGGAAGTTGGGCATGGGGTACTTCAAAACACTCAGCAGTAGTTTGTAATTAGAGGGCAGTGTTTTATAGTGGTGGACGTAGCTAGTGGTGAACAGTCTAAGGCCCCACAGCTAAAGACAGTGGAGCAAGTCTTTTGGCATCCAGTTATCTTGTGCCAATGCACAACAACCGGTACCCAGTGAAGCTTCCAGCACACAGTCGCAGGGATCAATTTTTGGTCACTACTCACAAGTCCCCAGCACAGTTGCCTCCTTTCAGCTTGCCCAGGACATAGTCCAGTGAGTGAGACAGCGCCTCTTAGGACCAGATCCCTTGTGGTGTGGACCTGCAATCAGCTTTAAGCAAAGTCAACTCAAGCCCTCAGTCCTGGCACCTCTGAGGACTCTGGAGCAGTTGCACAATCCATGGGCTGCCTGAGAGCAGCAGCCTCTGCACCGCTGGAACCCTCCTTGGGATAAGGAACCCTACTCTCCAGTGTCTCAGACTATTTAGCTCTATCCCAGCCCCCTACTGGACATCTCCTTTCCAGGGATTGAATAAATATTCAGACTGGTTGGTTTGAATTTCCTGCACTAAACTCTAGAACCTTCATTCGAAGGCAGGGGGAAAGAATTAAACTCCCAGCCTGTGAGACCCTAAACAGGCCAAAACAAACAATTACTACTCCCTTGATTACAGAAGGAGCTAAAGCTAAATTTGCCTAGAAACCTATACTAGGAGGGTGCTACATATGTGACTATATACAATTGAGTTATTGATTTATTTTGTAAAAAGCTATATTTTTATTGGAATTCCACTTTAAATTCTGTACATTCATTTACATTCTTTTTTTTTTTTCTTTTTAGGCTGAAATACTTGCTAACCAAGAGGAGGAGCAGATGACAGAGAAGGAGGAGTTGATGAGGAGAGAAGTGGAGGAGAACAGGAAGATGGAGGAGGAGCAGATGACAGAGAAGGAGGAATTGATGAGGAGAGAGGTGGAGGAGGAGGACAGCAGGAAGGAGGATGAGCAGATGACAGACCTGCAGAAGTTGATAAAGAGAGAGATGGAGGAGAAAATAATGTTTGAGGAGGAGCAGATGAGAGAGCTGGAGGAGTTTAAAGAGCTGGAGGAGTTGATAAAGAGAGAGGAGGAGAAGAATAGCAGGAAGATGAAGGAGGAGGACAAAAAGAAGAGGCTAGAGCAGTGCACAAAGAAGAGTGAGGCGAAAGACAGGGAGGAGGAGTACAGAAAGTATGAGGAGGAGTACAGAAAGTATGAGGAGGAGTACAGAAAGTATGAGGAGGAGTGCAGAAAGTATGAGGAGGAGGAGGATCAGCGCAGAAAGAAGTCAGAGGCGGACGACAGAAACAGGGGGGAGGAGAGCATTGAAAGGAGAGAGAAGTGGAGAAAGGAGAGAGAGGAGTCCAGAAAGAGGAGAGAGGAGGAGAAAAACAGAAAGAAGATTGAGGAGCAGTGCAGAAAGGAAAGAGAGGAGGAGAACAGAAAAAGGAGGGAGAAGTGGAGAAAGGAGAGGGAGGAGTCCAGAAAGAGGAGGGAGGGCAGAAAGAAGAGGGAAGAGGAGGACAGAGAGAAGAGGGTAGAACAGTGCAGAAAAGACAGGGAGAAGGAGTACAGAAAGTGTGAGGAGGAGTACAGAAAGTATGAGGAGGAGTACAGAAAGTATGAGCAGTGCAGAAAGGAAAGAGAGGAGGATAAGAAGAACAGAAAGAGGAGAGAGAAGTGGAGAAAGGAGAGGGAGGAGCGCAGAAAGGAGATGAAGGAGTACAGAAAGAAGTTGGAGGAGGAGTACAGAAAGAGGTGGGAGGAGTACAGAAAGAGGGAGGAGGAGTACAGAAAGTATAAGGAGGAGGAGGAGCAGCGCAGAAAGAAGTCAGAGGCGGAGGAGAGAAACAGGGGGGAGGAGAGCATTGAAAGGTGGGAGAAGTGGAGAAAGGAGAGGGAGGAGTCCAGAAAGAGGAGGGAGGAGGAGCGCAGAAAGGAGATACAGGAGTACAGAAAGAGAATGGCGGAGTGCAGAAAGAAGTTGAGGGAGGAGTACAGAAAGAGGGAGGAGGAGTTCAGAAAGTATGAGGAGGAGTACAGAAAGTATAGGGAGGAGCAGCGCAGAAAGAAGGGGGAAGAGGAGGAGGAATTGATGAGTAGAGAGGTGGAGGAGGAGGACAGCAGGAAGGAGGATGAGCAGATGACAGACCTGCAGGAGTTGATAAAGAGAGAGATGGAGGAGAAAATAATGTTTGAGGAGGAGCAGATGAGAGAGCTGGAGGAGTTCAAAGAGCTGGAGGAGTTGATAAAGAGAGAGGAGGAGGAGAAGAATAGCAGGAAGAGGAAGGAGGAGGACAAAAAGAAGAGACTAGAGCAGTGCACAAAGAAGAGTGAGGCGAAAGACAGGGAGGAGGAATACAGAAAGTATGAGGAGGAGTACAGAAAGTATGAGGAGGAGGAGCAGCGCAGAAAGAAGTCAGAGGCGGAGGAGAGAAACAGGGGGGAGGAGAGCATTGAAAGGAGGGAGAAGTGGAGAAAGGAGAGAGAGGAGTCCAGAAAGAGGAGAGGGGAGGAGAAAAACAGAAAGAAGATTGAGGAGCAGTGCAGAAAGGAAAGAGAGGAGGAGGAGAACAGAAAAAGGAGGGAGAAATCCAGAAAGAGGAGGGAGGAGGAGCACAGAAAGAGGGAGGGGCAGAACAGAAAGAAGAGGGAAGAGGAGGACAGAAAGAAGAGGGAAGAGGAGGACAGAAAACAAAGGGAGGAGAAATACAGAAAGAAGATTGAGGAGCAGTGCAGAAAGGAAAGAGAGGAGGATGAGAAGAACAGAAAGAGGAGGGAGAAGTGGAGAAAGGAGAGGGAGGAGTACAGAAAGAAGTTTGAGGAGGAGTACAGAAAGAGGTGGGAGGAGTTCAGAAAGAGGGAGGAGGAGTACAGAAAGTAAAAGGAGGAGTAGGAGCAGCGCAGAAAGGAGTCAGAGGCGGAGGAGAGAAACAGGGGGGAGGAGAGCATTGAAAGGAGGGAGAAAGGGAGAAAGGAGAGAGAGGAGTCCAGAAAGAGGAGAGAGGAGGAGTACAGAAAGGAGATGGAGGAGTTCACAAAGAGGATGAAGGAGTACAGAAAGAACAAGGAGGAGAAGGAAAGCGTGAGTAAAGAAACAGTAGGGTGGATCAATGGTTGGAGCAGCGCAGTAAGAAGAGGGAGAAGGATGACAGAAAAGTCGGAGGAGGACAGAACCAAGAATAAGAAGCAGCACAGAAAGATGAAAGAGGAGCAACGCAGAAAGAAGTCAGAGGAGGTGGACAGAAACAGGAGGAAGTGGAGAAAGGAGGGAGAGGAGTCCAGAAAGGAGATTGTCTGCTCCTCCTCCTCCCACCCCTCTCCTCCTGGGTCTGCCCCGCCCACACTCCCCGGGGATGTGTGGGCGTGAAGTTAAAACCCAGAGGAGAAAAGCTGCAGACAGCCTGGGCCTCCATCCTGGGGTGAGTAAAATCACCCTCTCTCCTGCCTCAGCATAGAAAACAAATGTAAGGGGGGCTCTGTGGGGGGGCTCTGTGGGGGGGTCTCTGATGTAAGGGGGGCTCTGTGGGGGGTCTCTGATGTAAGGGGGGACTCTGTTGGGGGTTTCTAAAGTAAGGGGGACTCTGTGCGGGGGGCTCTGATGTAAGTGGGGGGCTCTGTGGGGCATCTTTGATGTAAGGGGGGCTCTGATGTAATGGGGCTCTGTGGGGGGTCTCTGATGTAATGGGGGGCTCTGATGTAAGGGGGGCTCTGATGTAATGGGGGGCTCTGTGGGGGGTCTCTGATGTAAGGGGGGACTCTGATGTAAGGGGGTCTCTGATGTGGGGGGGGGCTCTGTGGGCAGTCTTTGATGTAGGGGGGCTCTGTGGGGGGTCTCTGATGTAAGGGGGGACTCTGTTGGGGGTTTCTAAAGTAAGGGGGGCTCTGATGTAAGTGGGGGGCTCTGTGGGGCGTCTTTGATGTAAGGGGGGCTCTGTGGGGGGTCTCTGATGTAAGGGGGGACTCTGATGTAAGGGGGGCTCTGATGTGGGGGGGCTCTGTGGGCGGTCTTTGATGTAGGGGGGGCTCTGTGGGGGGTCTCTGATGTAAGGGGTGTCTCTGATGTAAGGGGGGCTCTGTGGGGGGTCTCTGATGTAAGGGGGGACTCTGTTGGGGGTTTCTAAAGTAAGGGGGGCTCTGTGCGGGGGGCTCTGATGTAAGTGGGGGGCTCTGTGGGGCGTCTTTGTAAGGGGGGCTCTGATTTAAGGGGGGCTCTAATGTAAGGGGGAGGCTCTGTGGGGGGGGACTCTGATGTAAGGGGGGCTCTGTGGGGGATCTCTGATGTAAGGGGGGACTCTGGGGGTTTCTAAAGTAAGGGGGGCTCTGTGCGGGGGGCTCTGATGTAAGTGGGGGGCTCTGTGGGGCATCTTTGTAAGGGGGGCTCTGATTTAAGGGGGGCTCTGTGGGGGGGCTCTGATGTAAGGGGGAGGCTCTGTGGGGGGGGGACTCTGATGTAAGGGGTGTCTCTGATGTAAGGGGGGCTCTGTGTGGGATCTCTGATGTATGGGGGCTCTGTGGGGGGTCTCTGATGTAAGGGAGGGCACCATGTGGGGGGTCTCTGATGTAAGGGGGGCTCTGTGGAGGGGTCCCTGATGTAAGAGGGGGCTCTGTGGAGGGGTCCCTGATGTAAGAGGGGGCTCTGTGGAGGGGTCTCTAATGTAAGATGGGCTCTGTGGGGGTCTCTGTTCTAAGGGGGGCTCTCTGATGTAAGGGGGGTTCTGTGTGGACTCTGATGTAAGGGGGGACTCTGATGTAAAGGGGGACTCTGTGCAGGCTCTGATGTAAAAGGGAGGGGGGCCTTGTGCGGGCTCTGAGGTAAGAGAGGGGGGCTTTGTGCGGACTCTGATGTAATGGGGGGGCTCTGTGCAAACTCTGATGTAAGGAGGGACTCTGTGCAAACTCTGATGTAAGGAGGGACTCTGCAGACTCTGATGTAATGGGGGGCTTTGAGCGGACTCTGATGTAAGGGTGGCTCTGTGTGGACTCTGATGTAAGGGGGACATGGTCGGACTCTGATGTAAGAGAGCAGGGGTGGGAGGAGCTGGAGATCTGCACAGTGAGCATAGATTAAATGGGGGGACATGATTGCTACGGGCACTGTAATCATTACAGTGCAGACCCTTTTATATCAGTGTCCCCTGTACATTAGCGGACCTACTCTGAATATCTCATCACCAACAACCCCATCCCCCCCCCCCCCACCCCCGCTCCCTGAAAATGCCCAGGCCAATTTTTTGTCCCCTTCCGGGCCTGGTGAGGAGGGTCACAGAAAGTGGAAAGAGAAGTACACAAAGTGGACGGAGGAGTAGAGAAAAGAAAAGTTGGAGGAGTACACAAAGAAGATGGAGGAATGCAGAAAGGAGAAAGAGGAGGAGCACAGAAAGGAGATAGAAGAGCACACAAAGAGGACAGCAGAGTGCATAAAGAAGAGGAATGAGAAGCAGAGAAAGGAGATGGAGGAGTGCATAAAAGATTAGAGGAACTGAATTTATTCTCTCTTGAGAAGAGGAGATTAGGGAGGATATGATCAACATGTATAAATACATAAGGGGTCCATATAGTGAACTTGGTGTTGAGTTATTCACTTTAAGGTCACTACAGAGGACAAGGGGGCACTCTTTATGCGTAGAGCAAAGATGTCAAACTCAATTTCATTGTGGGCCACATCAGCATTATGGTTGCCTTCAAAGGGCCGGTTGCATCTGTAAGACTAGATGTCCAGAGCACCCCATCCTCCCCCTAAAATCTGATGTCAAGGGCTCCCCCCCCCACCAACAGAAATCATGGGTTCCCCACACTCACTTACATCACAGTGCACCCCCTTACCATGTGCTGCTGCCAGGGAGAAGATAGAGGCAGAGCAGTTAAGCAGAGAATGTAGGGTCTGGAGGAGGAGCAGAGGAAGGCTGGAGTCAGCTGCCAGAGTCTGCTGAATGCTGAGACCAGGGGGGGTGGAGATTAGAGCATGCCACAGAGAGGCGCAAGGTCTCTAGGAGCAGTTCTGTCCTCCTCTCTGCGACTGACTGCTGAGACGGTATGGGGGATTGGATATAAGAAGCGCAAGACCTGGCAGAGGAGTTCTCTCCTCTCTGCTGCCGACTGCTAAAACATGATGGGGACAGGGATGAGGGGGGGGTACTGTAGCTACAGGATAGGTGTGAGGGCAACATGATAATGGCCTGGCGGTCCGGATTTGGCCCCCGGGCCTTTTTTTTTTTTTTTACACCCGTGGTCTAAAGGAAAACAGATTTTGTCTCCATATACGGAAAGGTTTCTTCACTATAAGAGCTGTGAAAATGTGGAATAGACTCCCTCCAGAGATGGTTCTCACTAGATTGCTCTAAAAAAGACCTGGATTCTTTCCTAGGTGTACATAATATAAATGGGTACTAATATTTATAGGGAAAGTTGATCCAGGGAATATCCGATTGCCTCTCGGGGGATCAGGAAGGAATTTTTCCCTCTGCTGTAGCAAATTGGATCATGCTATGCTGGGGTTTTTCGCCTTCCTCTGGATCAACTGCGGGAACAGGATTGTGTATATGGGATTGTATGGTTGGGTTGGGTAAAACTATCTACGGATAATATAAATGGGTACTAATATTTATAGGGAAAGTTGATCCAGGGAATATCCGATTGCCTCTCGGGGGATCAGGCACACTGTGGTCACTCTGGCATTGAAAGGGGACACGCTGTGGTCAATCTGGGGGCACACTGTGGTCACTCTGGCATTGAAAGGGGGCACGCTGTGGTCACTCTGGCATTGAAAGGGGGAACACTGTGGTCAATCTGGGGGCACGCTGGGGTCACTCTGGCATTGAAAGGGGGCACGCTGTGGTCACTCTGGCATTGAAAGGGGGCATGCTGGGGTCACTCTGGCATTGAAAGGGGGCACGCTGTGGTCACTCTGTGGTCATATATATATATATATATATATATATATATATATATATATATATATATATATATATATATATTGTGACAGGAAGTCAGGTAAATCTGGGAATGTAGTCACAGGCAGGAGTTACATTTCCACCTGGGTTAGACAAATCACCAATTACTATAGGGTGTCGGCTGCAGAGTTAGCCAGAACTGTCTAAGGAAGTTGAAAGGCCTTCAGCTGTTCAGAATGAGGAAATGAAGGCCTCTATAATTTGTCCAAAGGAAGTCTAATGGATTGCTGCCTCCGGAAGCTGTCTCCTGAAGCCATGTGGGCTGGGAGAAGGAGGACAGTCAGATGTGTGCCTCCCGACAAGCTGGTGAGCATGGGAGAAGACCCCCTGAAGTGATGTGCGCTAAGGAGGGTAACCAGTTGTGAAGACTTCTCAAGGTAAATAAATGAACTATTTCTATGTGGAAGAAATAAAGGGACATGTTCAATGTGAAGAGGAAAAGGGACATGTTCAATGTGAAGAGAAAAACAAAGGGACAGCTTAAATGAACATGTGCTGTGGTGGAGAGATAAAACATGGACTATTGAGAGTCTGCTGTATGACCAGCCAAGTCTGCCCAACAGTAGGTTGGGGACAGACTTCATTAGATAGGTTCCAGTGTGTGAGAAGGTAGCCGCCCACAGTGGCAAGGATTTATTTTGTTTTATTTTATTTTGGCTGTTTTGAGGCTTGCAATTGTGTGAAGTAAATTGCATGAATAAATCAGTGTTGTTTGCAACCACTGCTCGGCTATCTCTCTGTGAAAACGCACCCCCAAAGGGGTCATCCACGCCTACCACCGAGCTAATCCCTCACATATGGTGGAGGTATGCAGTGGGCAGAAGCAGAGATCCCTGCAAAGAATTCTATGGATGGAGGGGATGCTACCGTCTGAACCAGCCCCATCCATGCCTGAACGTAATCGGCTAAAGAGAAAAGTTGTTGTCCCTAGCAACGCTGGTGTAAATTAAACGGTTATGGAGACACAGTGTTCTCAGATGGAAAGTAAGCCCAAAATGGAGGAGATGTTGAAACAACTGATTATATCAAATGCAGCTCAACAGCAGGCAAATGCAGCTCAACAGCAGGCAAATGCAGCTCAACAGCAGGCAAATGCGGATTTTCAGCGGAGCTTTGCAGCTCAACAAAAGGCTCATCAAGAGAGCATGGCAGGCTGGAAACAGAGACGCCAGCAGCAAATGGAGGCCATCGTTATGGAGGAAACCGAGTATGTGTGCAGGGCTGAGCTGGCTGCCGTACAACGGAAAATGGAAGAAAAGGAACAACCCCTGGGGGTACAGTTACAGTGGGAAGAATCCACTGCTCTTCCTTTTTCCGAGTTGCACAAACGCAGAGAGACTATAATGGAGAGAGATACCATCCTCATGGAAAAGGAAAGTGAAATTCAGACTTTGCAGAAGCAAAGTATGTGTGAAATGTTGGAGTTGCGTAATCAGCTGGAAAAAAGTCTTCAGTGTTTGGAAGCTACGAAAATCGACCTGCAGGGGGCGCAGGAACAGAATGTCGCTCTGAAAACGACATTGTCTCTCAGTGACAACGAGAAAAGTGAAAGAGAGGCTAAATTACTGAGTACTGTGTATGAGCTCACCACTTTGAGCAATGTGGTAGATGAATTACGTGCAGACTGTGAAAGTTGGAAAGGTGAAGCCCAACGTTTCCAGCAGCAGTTAAAGGAGAAAGAAGCCTGTGTGGCAGAATTACAATTTCATTCTCAGAAGCTAGCCAATGAGGTGAAAGCTCTTATGCAGGGAAAAGGAGATTCGGAACACAAGAGAAAAAAAATAGAGGCACAGCTGCAGGAATCGCAAGTCAAGGTGTCAGAAGGTGGCCAATTGTGTGCTAAGCTGTCAGAGAAGGCAAACCGACTGCAGGTTGAGCTGGACAATGTTACAAATCAGCTTTCTCAAGCAGACAGCAAATCTAGAGAAATTGCGGAAGAGTTTTCTATCTTGGAATCGCACCTGCAAGACACGCAGGAACTCTTACAGGAAGAGAGGTGTCAAAGGCTGAGTTTTAGCACAAAGCTCAAACAAATGGAAGATGAGAAAAATGGCTTCCTGGAACAATTAAAAGAGGAGGAGGAAGCAAAGAAAAACCTATCAGAGCAAGTCGCAACATTGCAAGCTCAGATAGCGGTTATGAAAAACCCATGGAAGAAAGTGTTTGTTCATTAGAGAGTGTTGAAGTTGTGAAAAAGAAACTGCAGAAAGACCTTGAAGTTGCTAATCAACGCTATGAGAAAAAAACAGCTGCTTATGACAAGCTTGAGAAGACCAAGACAAGACTTCAGCAGGAATTGGATGAACTGAGTGTGAATCTGGATCACCAGAATCAGATTGTGTCCAACCTGGAGAAGAAGCAAAAGAAGTTTGATCAGATGCTTGGTGAGGAGAAGACTGTGTCTGCAAAATATGCAGAAGAACGTTACTGTACAAAAGCAGTTTTTAAAAGGATCAGTGTTTTGGGGTCTGTCCTGAGTGAGCCTCAGAAATGTGATGACATGTGGCTTGAATCACCCCTTTGGAATAAACCGTTCCTTCAAAAACTTCAAGCATTGGAAAATGTATCATTAGAACTTCAGCAAACAGAGGAGCTGTGTAAGAAATGTGATGATTTCTCAGTTCAGGCTGAAAACCTAGTGGAGAAAACTAAAGCAAGTAATATAAATCTGGGAGAAAAAAGCAAACGCCACCTAGTGGAGAAAACTAAGGCTGTTGGTGAAAACGTGAAGCAAATGAATTTCAAGTGCCTTTCAGGGAATATTTCCAAAAGGGAACTAGTGAAAGACAGGTGGCAGAAGTTTGATCGTGATCTTGAGATGCATTCCATGTGGAATTCAGATAGAGAAAAGGAACTAGGTGACCTTGAGCAGTCAAATAGTTCAGCAGAAAGTGCATTGAAGAAACCTGTAAAAAAATGTGTTGCAGTTCCATGCTTCTTCACTGATGCAGAGAGGAGGTCTATAATGGATACCACCCAGATCGCTGGGTTCAACTGTGTTGTTGCCTTTGACCCATATGTTGGTGGAAGGAAAGTTGATGATGTCTCTGGAAAAATGAACAGGGGTCACTTTGAAGAAATCTGTGACAGCCTGTTGTGGCAAATGGAAGGCCCTCTGCACAGCATCTTAGAGCAAGCTAAGCTCAAGAAACAAAGAGTCAATGATTGTGTACAGCTGTATGGAGAGGCAACTCAAGTCACAGAGGGACGTCAAGAGTCCCTACTTGGAACAAAGCTTAGTGAAGCAGAGGTTCTCAAAGTTTTGTGGAAAACATTTATGGATTGCAGAGAGAGGCGGCTCAAGAATGTTGAAGACATTAAGACTAGCACAATTGAGTTGCCTATGGATCACGGTCCTCCATGGCGGATAGGACAAACTTGTATGCAAGACAAACTTGAGAAGGAGCGAAATGATGCCAAAAATGCAGTTGAGGAATGTGTATATGAGATGAGAGACAAACTGTGTGACATTTATGAGAAATCTGTCAATGAAGATGACAGAAACAGTTTCATTCGGAAGCTTGAGGATAATAGGAGGCTTATCAGTGAGTCAGCAGTGCTTGACACATGCGTGCCTGGAAATCTGTGTCCCAACCCTAGGGTTGAAACAAGAGGGGGGGGGGTATGTGACAGGAAGTCAGGTAAATCTGGGAATGTAGTCACAGGCAGGAGATACATTTCCACCTGGGTTAGACAAATCACCAATTACTATAGGGTGTCGGCTGCAGAGTTAGCCAGAACTGTCTAAGGAAGTTGAAAGGCCTTCAGCTGTTCAGAATGAGGAAATGAAGGCCTCTATAATTTGTCGAAAGGAAGTCTAATGGATTGCTGCCTCCGGAAGCTGTCTCCTGAAGCCATGTGGGCTAGGAGAAGGAGGATAGTCAGATGTGTGCCTCCCGACAAGCTGGTGAGCATGGGAGAAGACCCCCTGAAGTGATGTGCGCTAAGGAGGGTAACCAGTTGTGAAGACTTCTCAAGGTAAATAAATTAACTATTTCTATGTGGAAGAAATAAAGGGACATGTTCAATGTGAAGAGGAAAAGGGACATGTTCAATGTGAAGAGAAAAACAAAGGGACAGCTTAAATGAACATGTGCTGTGGTGGAGAGATAAAACATGGACTATTGAGAGTCTGCTGTATGACCAGCCAAGTCTGCCCAACAGTAGGTTGGGGACAGACTTCATTAGATAGGTTCCAGTGTGTGAGAAGGTAGCCGCCCACAGTGGCAAGGATTTATTTTGTTTTATTTTATTTTGGCTGTTTTGGGGCTTGCAATTGTGTGAAGTAAATTGCATGAATAAATCAGAGTTGTTTGCAACCACTGCTCGGCTATCTCTCTGTGAAAACGCACCCCCAAAGGGGTCATCCACGCCTACCACCGAGCTAATCCCTCACAATATATATATATATATATGTATACATACATATATATAACAATAAATATTGTATTGTTTTTTTGTGCACTACAAATAAATATGGTATCGGGTCTTCTCCAATACAAGTCACTCCAAGCTATGTAGAATATCACTAGTAGAAAACTGTCATTCACTCATTCATAATAGTGGACATGAACCCAGAAATAGATCATTGCGCAGTATATTTGTATTTAGAACAATAGCATTCACAATATGTTAAAAAACATTCACATTATATGGGTGCTTAACCGCTTTATAACCGGAAGGATTTCCCTCTTAAAGACCAGTCCACTTTTTTCAACTTGGCACTGCGTGATTTTAACTGACAAGTGCGCGGTCTTGCAACGCTATACCCAAAAAAAATCTATGTCCTCTTTTTCCCACAAATAGAGATTTCCTTTGGTGGTATTTGATCACCTGTGCAATTTTTATTTTTTGCGCTATAAACAAAAAAAGAGCGACAATTCTGAAAAAAAAAAAAAAAACTTTATATTTCACATTCTGCTATATGACATCCCCCCCCCCCCCCCCAAAAAAAAAATTAAAAATCAAAATTTTTTAACATTTCAGGCCAATTTGTTTTCTACTACATTGCAATAAGCGTATTTTAATTGGTTTGAGCAAAAGTTATCTACTAACTACAGGAAAGATTTGTGTTTTTTTTTTTTTTTTTTTTTACTAGTAATTGCGGCGATCTGCGATTTTTAGTGGGACTGTGATATTGCGGTGGACAGATCGGACCCCTAACTGACATTTTTGACACTTTTGGGGGGACCAGTGACATTACTACAGTATAGTGCTAAAAATATGCTCTATTACTGTAATAATGACACTGACAGAGAAGGGGTTAAGATTGTGGGTGATCAAGGGGATAAATGTGAGTCTAGGGGAGTGAATCTAACTGTGTGGGGTGTGGCTTCTGAAATGACCATAGAGACATTTGATCCTATATAGAAGGATCACATGGTCTCTGTGATCCTTCCAGGGAAAAAAACGGTCAGCTGTGTTTACAACAGCCGACCGTTCTTCTCTCTCATCGGGGAACGATCGCGGGTGTCAGGCAGCAATCGGAGCCGCCTGCCCCGTGCATCGGCTTCCCCGCTGACGAGCGCGGCGCCTCCTGGTTGGCTCCAAGTGACCGATGTAGACCTACGTCGGTTTGCCTAGGAGAGCCACACTGCCACAGTAAATAGTGTGGTCGGCAACCGGTTAAGCAGCACCAACACAAACCGCTCCCGTGGGATAGTAACTTGCACCATCGCTCACATTGTCCAAGCCGGCCTGTGATCCAGGGACCGGATCCGACGTGGGTAGGGAAACCGGATTGGGATATCTGCGGCTCAACTCCAAGTAGAGAGCATGCAGTGGAAAGCTAGCTAGTGAGGGGAAAATAAACTGACAGATTCCTGTACCAACACAAGCAATGTTGTTGCAATGATTTCTCCCACTATGCTATTGTATTCTGACGGGGGGGACTCTCTCCCCCCCCCCCCATCCCTTTCCCGCCAGAATACACTGATACACTGATTCTGGTTTTCCAAGACATAAGAAGCAGGGGGGGGGGGGGGGAGAATCGGTAAAAGATAAGTGGAGGAGGTCAGAAACAGCTGAAGAGGGGATTAAGAATGGTGTCCAGCAGCGGATATATTGTCATTGCTCCCCACCACTCATTACCCTGCATCAGATGCTGCTGCCCCTCCCAACTCCATACTTCCTGATCAAGTGCCACTGCCTCCCTGCTCCTTGGTGCGGCAGAGGGGAACAGCAGTGTCTTCTAATGGAGCAGGGGGCAGCACCATCAGATCTTATGGTGAGCAGTGGGGCGGAAGGGCAGTGCCATCTTAACAGCATCATGGGCCCCTGGGGGAGAATATTGAAGGATTTTGTGTCCCTGAATAAAATCCATCACTTCCCTTACTTAGCCTTGCAGCACTGGGGTCCTTTGAAAGGCATGAACATCAAACGTTTTTTACATCACTATTCCCCAGACCAACATTACAGAAGAAGAGTTCTCCTCATCTTCACAGTCAGGACACTCAGTGGGGACATAAGATGGACGATGTCACCTAACCCGTCCATGTGACAATGTAGAGCTAAAGGCATCACCTCTAAGCTCTATTGGACATAACTGATTTACCCCGCTCAGCAGGGGTGGGCCTTAGAGAACAAAGGCCATATATGGGCAGCACAGAGGCTCAATGGTTAGCCTTGCAGCACTGGGGTCCTTGGTTCAAATCCTGACCTGGACACTACCTGCATGGAGTTTGCATGTTCTCCCTGTGCTTGCGTGGGTTTTCTCCGGGTACTCCGGTTTCCTCCCACACCAAAGACATGCCCTGCGTTGTTGTTGCAGTGGTGAGCATAGCTGCTATCTCAGCAGCTGACCCGGGTTCGATCCCCGGCCAACGCAATTGCCAAGATGGGGGCCTCACCTGCTAAGTGCATTGAGTGCCTAACAATATAATAAAATTGTATCCAAAACGAATGAAGTAAATGTGTTGTGCTTTACATGTATTTTCCTAAACACTTTTTCATATATTTCTTTCAGGGGAATCTGATTACTTTGTATTCTCATTTTTAGCCAGTAGATGGAGCAATCGGCTCCTTTTCAGGTATTTTCTAGGCTCTTCTTAGCAGCTTGGCTGAAAAACAAAAACCAACTTCTTACTATATAGCTTAATAGCTCAAAGGCTGAAATTCAGATATCAATGAGTCTGAGCAGTGACTCCGCCCCCTCTCTGCCGATGAAGTTTGTACGGTTCCATCCGAAGATTCAATCAGATGGGGGAGGGGTTATGTACTTTATTATAGAGATGGGAGAGGGATTATATAGTTTATTATAGAGATGGGGGAGGGGTTATATAGTTTATTATAGAGATGGGGAGGGGTTATATAGTTTATTATAGAGATGGGGGAGGGGTTATATAGTTTATTATAGAGATGGGGGAGGGGTTATAAAGTTTATTATAGAGATGGGGGAGGGGTTATATAGTTTATCATAGAGGTGGGGGAGGGGTTATATAGTTTATTATATCAGGGTTCGTACGGTCCTTGAAAACCTGGAAAAGTTATGAAATTTTGAGATGACACTTTCCAGGCCTGGAAAGGTCATGGAAAAGTACGATTTTACAAATGTTTTGGAAAAGTCATGGAAATCTGGGGAGGAGCGGAGAGGAGCGGGGGGGGGGGGAGCGGCGGGCAGCGGCGGGGGGGAGCGGATGCTTAAAACTTTATTATTGCAAATGTATTATTTTATGTTATGTTTGTGCACATTCATTTCCGGGTCCGCAGCAGCCGAGGAGTAGATCGTGCACCAAGCACCAATCACTGGCAGCGGGGAGGGCCGGGCCGCGGTTTGCCTGGATGTGACTGGCCAGCAACAGCAAACCAATCACAGGCGGCGGAAGCGTCACTGGAGGGCGGGTCGCATGAACGTGATGATGACGCGGAAGGGGGCGGTAACCGTTTCGGTTACCGCACCCCCGCGCCATCACGTTCATGCGGCCGGTCCGCTCTCCAGTGACGCTTCTGCTGCCTGTGATTGGTTTGCTGTTGCTGGCCAGTCACATCCAGGCAAACCGCAGCCCGGCCCTCCCCGCTGCCTGTCATTGGTGCACGATCATCACCTCGGCTGCTGCTGGCCAGTGACCGACCGTAGGGCAAACTGCGGGCACCTACTGTACCAGTCCTATACGGGAATGTTAAAAATAAATGTAAATAAATAATTAAGCATTTTGTCCAGCTGCACATTCATGTCTGCCACCTGAACAGCTTTATTTGGGCAAGCAGGAGCACCACTGTTCTTTCTCCCAAAAGTAAGTGCCGCATTTGTGCACCATCAGATCTGTGCCATCCATACCAGTCTGCCTGCACCTCATGGCTGTCGCTTGGGCCTAAAAGATTACTGTGCTGCATTTTGTGCATCTGACTGTCTGTGCCATCCATACCAGTCCGCCTGCACCTTATGACTGTCGCTTGGGCCTAAAAAGATTACTGTGCTGCATTTTGTGCATCTCACTGTCTGTGCCATCCATACCAGTCCGCCTGCACCTCATGACTGTCGCTTGGGCCTAAAAAGATTACTGTGCTGCATTTTGTGCATCTCACTGTCTGTGCCATCCATACCAGTCCGCCTGCACCTCATGACTGTCGCTTGGGCCTAAAAAGATTACTGTGCTGCATTTTGTGCATCTCACTGTCTGTGCCATCCATACCAGTCCGCCTGCACCTCATGACTGTGGCTTGGGCCTAAAAAGATTACTGTGCTGCATTTTGTGCATCTGACTGTCTGTGCCATCCATACCAGTCCGCCTGCACCTCATGACTGTCGCTTGGGCCTAAAAAGATTAAGTGCTGCATTTTGTGCCATCCATACCAGTCCGTTCACAGTTACAGCAATGCCAGGGAAATGCAGCTTTAAAAATGTATGGCTTCATGACGAAAAGTATGAGAGGTGGCTGGAGAAAGATCAGGACCCGGGACGTGCTAAATGTACAGTGTGTCGTAAAACATTTGACATTTCGAACATGGGAGAGGCAGCGCTGTCTAGCCACGCTAAAGGTGCAAAGCACCAGTCTGCAGCTGGGTGCTCGACAGCTTCCAATCCGATCGCTGGCTTTTTCATCCGTGCGCCTGAAGTGACACCGGCTCACAGCTGCGGCAGCGGTGCTTCCACCTCATCTACTGTAAAACAAGGGACCATTTTGAGTCACGCTGTATCCAGAAACGAAACTCTAACAGCAAAGGTACTGTGGGCTCTAAAGGTGGTTAATTCACACTATTCATACAAGTCTTGTGAAGACACAGGTCAGCTTTTCCAGACTATGTTCCCAAACAGCAAGATAGCGGCCAGCTTTGCATGCGGCGAACGTAAGTGTGTAACGCTCCGGCGTTTGTTTAGTGAACTGGATTTGCAGCTGCAGAATTTCCACTCAGTAGTCGTGTAGAGATGTGTTGAATCACCATATCCAACTCTCCAGACTCATCATTGTGGCCCAGCCTGCCTCAGCATGCAAATATACAGACACTCAGATAAGATGTTCCTGGAGTGATAGTTGTATACAATAGTATAGAGGTGATGTGCTGAAAGGACAGGCATGAGTAGTGATAGCAATGATAGGCACTCAATAGTAATGTTCAGGAGTGTTAGCAGATGGTGATAGATAGTATGCAGATAGGTTAGCAATCATGTACAAGTAACAGGTGGTAGGGGACAGCAGATGAAGTGTACAGGAATTGCTAACTTAGTGCAAGGATATAGATGGTAGTAGACTCAAGAGCTAGCAATCTATGTAACAGTGCAGATGATAGAAATAGTAATGCATAGATAGCAACAGTCCTTAGTATGCAAGAGTAGATAGTGTAAGTTGATAGGAAGGAATCCCCTGTGGGGTACTTATCACTAGTAGGTTTAGAGAGATGAGGGGTCCGGTAATGAGATAAAGATCAGGTAGCGAGATACAGCATCAGTAGCGAGATACAGGATCAAGTAGCGAGACTCCGGTCTATCCAGATACTGGGGAAATAGCTGGAAGCTTCGGCAGCGTCAGACAAGGCTGTATAACAAGCGGTTTGCACGAACACCTTGTGAGTGAAAGCCGGCGATTGAAATAGCCGCTCAGAGCGGCGCCTAGTGATGACGTCATGCGGCTTAAAGAGATAGGCAGGTATATGCGTTCCACCTAGCTGAAAAGGTGGGACGCAATGCGGAAGAAATGGGCTGGAAGGGTACCGAAGGTACCAGAATCTTACAAAGTGCTCATATTTATGCACTTTTGGACTGGCTCCTTTTTTTAAGAAACTGACTTTGACAGATGTATCGAAGCAAAGCGTCTATGTTATGCTCTTTGATGAAAGTCTCAATCACTATTTACAGTCTAAACAGTTAGACATGCATGTCAGGCTGTGGAACGGTTCCGAGGTGAAAACTAAATACATTGGCTCAGAGTTCATGGGCCATTCATCAGCTCAAGACATTGCTGAAAAAAATGAATAACTTGCTCTCAGAGATCAGAATCAAGAATCTTGTCCAGATCTCAATGGATGGACCGCACGTCAACTGGAAAGTATTCGAAATACTCCAGAAGCAAGTGCAGGAAGATGCTGGAAAGTCCCTAATTAACATTGGTTCGTGCGGGTTGCACATACTGCACAATGCGTTCAGAGATGGATGTAAAGCCACCGGATGGGAAGTTGAACACGGGCTCTCTAGCTTGTATTGGCTGTTCCATGATTGCCCTGCACGTCACAAGGATTTTATGACAGCAACCGGTTGTAAAACTCCCATGCTTAAATTTTGTAAGCACCGGTGGATTGAGAATGTTAATGTTTCAGAAAGAGGATTGCAACTCTGGCCACACGTCAAACAATACATTGAGATGGTAGAGAGAGGGAAACTACCCAATCCAAAAATAAAGTCATTTGAAGAGGTGAAGATGCGCTGTGCTGATCCTCTTTTCCTAGTGAAAGTGGGAATATTCAACAGCATTGCAAGAGAAGTCGACCCATTCCTCACCATGTATCAGTCTGACCAACCAATGCTGCCGTTTCTCTCCGGTGATATGTACAAACTGATTAAAGGTAAGGATAAACATAAATTCTGTTTTTGCTAATAATGTTTATTAATATGATATACACTGCAGTGCATTACAATTTGGCTTGTAAATTAGCAAAAAACACTTAATTTTACTTTTTCATAGGCATCATGGGACGATTTCTAAAGGAAAAGCATCTGGAAGAGGCCACATCCACTCTAAAGCTCCTCCATGTCCCTTATCAAGACAGCAGTCTGCACAAGGACTGTTCAAAGATTGACATTGGGTTTGCAGCAGAAACCACCCTGACCCAACTCAAGTCTTCCAAAAAAATTTCAGATAGGCAAAACCTAGAGATTAAGATGGACTGCAAGAAATTTTTGATCACACTCCTGGACAAGTTGCTGAAAAAGGCTCCAGTGCATCACATGTTGGTGAGAAGCATGCAGTGCCTTGACCCGAGACGCATGGCTGGAAGTAGTAAGGAACTCTGCGTAACGCAAATGAGAAGGATGTTGCACATACTTGTTGAGGCTAAACATGTAAATGAGGCAGTGTGCGACGATATCCTTAGCGAGTTTCGAGAGTTTTGTGATTTGGGTGCTCTTCAGGTGAAGTTCAGGGAATTTGACCCCAAAACTGATCGAGTGGACACCCTGCTGTATGAGACAATGGGAACAAAACCATCACTTTCCAGAGTGTGGAATGTGGTGAAGCTTCTTCTTGTGTTATCACATGGTCAGGCAAGCGTCGAAAGAGGTTTTTCAATCAACAAAGAATTAATAGTTGAGAATCAGAGGGAAAGATCTCTGGTGGCTCAGAGGCTCATTGTTGACCATGTCAGATCTGTAGGGGGCATAACCAAGGTAGAAATCACAAAGGAGCTGCTCCTTTCAGCTGCAGGAGCCAGGCAGAAGTACCATGGGTACCTGGATGAAGAAAAGAGAAAGAAAGAACAACAAGCTGTTGACTTAAAGAGGAAGGCTTTCACAGATGAGCTGGAAGATTTGAAAAAAAAGAGGGCTTGAATGGAGGCGGACATTTGTGCTCTCGAGAAATCAGCGGATGAATATGCTGAAAAGGCTGAATCTTCAGGCAATCTGACCTTTATCAGCAAATCCAACAGTTTCCGCCGTACTGCAAAAGAAAAGAAAGATTCTCTGCTGAAAATTGAAAAACAGATTGATGAGAAGCTTTCAGAAATGAAAAATTAAATGGTGTTGATTGTTTTTTGGTAATGTTTAAGTTAACTTGTGACTGTTATCGGGTCAAATTATTGCACTTTAAGTTCAGAACAGTGTTGCTGGACACTTTTATTTTTTAGTTGCTTCCCCTTGATTTATGTTATATCTCCTGCGGATTACGTTAATCCATTTCTAAGCGGTTCTCAGGGTTTATGTTATGAAACGTCGTTACTGTGCAAGCGTTATTTAAATAAATATTTCATATTCCACTGTACACTACAAAGCTTGTCATTTATATTAGTAAAAATATGCTGGGTGTGACATAGATTTTCTTCTTATTTAACATGTATACATAGACATTTCATGAAACATTAGGTCATGAATATTTACGTGAAGTCATGGAAAAGTCATGGAATTTCATTGGTGAAAATGTGTATGAACCCTGAGAGATGGGGGAGGGTTATATAGCTTATTATAGAGATGGGGGAGGGGTTATATAGTTTATTATAGAGATGGGGAGGGGTTATATAGTTTATTATAGAGATGGGGGAGGGGTTATATAGTTTATTATAGAGATGGGGAGGGGTTATATAGTTTATTATAGAGATGGGGGAGGGGTTATATAGTTTATTATAGAGATGGGGGAGGGGTTATATAGTTTATTATAGAGATGGGGAGGGGTTATATAGTTTATTATAGAGATGGGGGAGGGGTTATGTAGTTTATTATAGAGATGGGGGAGGGGTTATATCGTTTATCTCAGAGATTGGGGAGGGGTTATGTAGTTTATTATAGAGATGGGGGAGGGGTTATATCGTTTTTCTCAGAGATGGGGGAGGGGTTATATTGTTTATTATAGAGATGGGGAGGGGTTATATAGTTTATCTCAGAGATGGGGGAGGGGTTATGTAGTTTATTATAGAGATGGGGGAGGGTTATATAGTTAATTATAGAGTTGGGGGAGGTGTTATATAGTTTATTATAGAGATGGGGGAGGGGTTATATAGTTTATTATAGAGATGAAGGGGGGGTTGTATAGTTTATTATAGAGATGGGGGAGGGGTTATATAGTTTATTATAGAGATGAAGGGGGTTATATAGTTTATTATAGAGATGGGGGAGGGGTTATATAGTTTATTTTTAGAGGTGGGGGATAGGTTATATAGTTTATTATAGAGATGGGGGAGGGGTTATATAGCTTATTATAGAGATGGGGGAGGGGTTATAAAGCTTATTATAGAGATGGGGAGGGGTTATATAGTTTATTATAGAGGTGAGGGAGGGGTTATATAGTTTACTATAGAGATGGGGGAGGGGTTATATAGTTTATTATAGAGATGGGGGAGGTGTTATATCGTTTATTATAGAGATGGGGGAGGGGTTATATTGTTTATTTTAGAGATGGGGAAGGGGTTATATAGTTTATTATAGAGATGGGGGAGGGATTATATAGTTTATTATAGAGATGGGGGAGGGGTTATGTAGTTAGCGATAGGTATTTACAAACCTTCAACATCATAAATGGAAATTAATAACCCTGCTAGTGGAGATCAAATATACAGCTGCAACTTCAAGTGTGACCACACCCCAGTTAATAGTTCCATATCAAGTCGCGCTATTAATAAGTAATGGAAAATAAAGTCCATAAATAGAAGAATCACAATTTCCAGACCAGTCTCCCTATGGATGTGTGCTTACCAGAAAGAATAAATATATGTTCAGGTTCTCTATAGTGAATCTTGTCCCCTTGATGGAAGACTGGAACCAGTAAACTCGTGGCGATTCAGTGGTCGTTGAATCATAAAATAAAATATAAAAAGCGCAATAGCGTAAAACCCAACACAAATGATATTAAGTGACTTGAACACCAATGTGATCATTCAATATTTGGTTCAAAAAATTGGTGTTGTGTAGATATAACCACCACCAGTGTGAATGCTCACAAGCCAATAGTTAAAAGAAAATATAGAAAAAGAATATATAGAAAAAGAAATGATCCCATACGGTGGGACACCTGAAAGGTACCCCTAACCAGAGTGAATAAGAGCAAGTGCATATGTCAATATGGGAGAGTGCTATCCTTCACCAGCTGAAATCGCCTCTTACCATATATAAATGATAAATAAGCCAAAGTGCAGCAGAGCAATCACGTATATCACCAAAGGATAGCCAGGGTATTCACCACTTGGTGTCCGGACCCCCTTCAACATCAAGCAGCCAGCTCTTTACTTCCTGTCCTGTGACTGCAGTTTATTAAAAAAAAAAAAAAACAAGCCCCATCCACTTTTCCCCTCCAGTTGGCAATCTAGGTCATGTGACCGCAGTCTTTAAAAAAAAAAAAAAACACAAGCCCCGCCCACTTTTGCATTTGAGAGGTCATGTGACTGCAGTTTGAAGTAAACAAGTCATAAGCCCCGCCCACACTGGGAGGAGTGTATAAAAAGGCAGTTGCAGGATGACTCTGTGTCATTTGGACTGATCTGGTGTTCAGGTAAGATGTCTCTCCCATCTCTCCTCATTCTCCGCTCACTCTTCTCCTGCACAGAACATACAAGGCAGGAGAAAGGACGGCCCATTTGTCATCATAAACCCGCCTCCACATTTGTCAGTATTTCACACCCACTGTCATTTCCAATTCTGGGCGCCAATGTCTACTGCCCAACATGGCGCTTCTGTGACATGTGACAGTTATGTGATCTGTCTGCTCCCGCTGCATCTACACACTTTCTCATCCCTGGCAGCTCTCCTCTCCGCTCCGCTCCTCTATTCTCCTTTGCTCTGCACTTTCTCTCCTCCATGCCATCCATGTTCAGCCACATCACTTCCCTGCTTTCCATCCCCTCCGCTAACAACTCCACTACTTCTTTCTGTGCAATCAGTGACTTGAGTCCCGCTGCTCTGTTTTACCCCCCCCCCTCCCCACCGGCAGCATCTCCGATCCTGATACATATCTCCCCTTCCTAGTCATAAATCGCTCCGTCCCGACACACCACACCTCCGTTCTCCTTCCACTAGATGCCTGTTCCCTTTCCCTACCAACAGGCACCAGCATTCCCCCTTTCCCTGCCATAGTTCCTGCTAGACTCCTCCCCCCCGCGGCTCCACAGCCCAACTCCTCCCACTTCACACTGTAATCCAGCCTGCAGTCTCCCCTCCCCCGCTGTCTGCATCCAAAGTTTAGGATCCCAGTCCTTATCTATTTCATTCATATCCCTCTGGAACACTCTTGGTGCATAGGGGGACTCCTGATGTAATGGGGTCTCCAGATGGAAAGGGAAACTACTGATGTTAAAGGGGGACTCCAGATGTGAAGGGAAACTACTGATGTTAAAGGGGGACTTCTGATGTAATGGGGTCTCCAGATGTGAAGAGGAATTACTGATGTTAAAGGGGGACTCCTGATGTAATGGGGTCTCCAGATGTGAAGGGGAATTACTGATGTTAAAGGGGGACTCCTGATGTAATGGGGTCTCCAGATGTGAAGGGGAACTACTGATGTTAAAGGGGGGACTCTGATGGTAATGGGGGACTACCAATGTTAATGGGGGACTCTGATGAGAAAGGGGGGAATCCTGGTGTTAAGTATAGGGGGCTCCTGATTTAAAGGGCCACTTGTGAAAGGGGAAAACCCGTTTTAAAGCGTGGCTCTTAATGTAATACGTTGGCCTCATTATATAAAGGGGGGACTCTGATGTGAAGAGTGGGCAGTTCTGATTTGAAGGAAGTGACTCCTCGGGAAGGTGGGACTCCTCAGGTGAACAGAGGACTCTGATTTGAAGGGAGGAACCCCTGCTATGAAGTGGAGAATCCTAATATAAAGAAGGGACTCCTGATGTGAGGGGTTTTCAGGTGTAAGGGGGAACTAATAATGTGAAAGGGAGGGAGACTTCAATGTGAAGGGGGACTCCTGATGTTAAAGGTCAGACTTGTGATGTGAAGGGGGGACTCTGATAAAAAGGGTGATGAAGTATACCTCTGAGTGTATAGATGGCAGGACCTTTCTTTGTGTAGGTTTATGTCACTCATAGCACAGAAATGAGGGAGTATATTGTGGGTAGAAGGACTGCAGACGGTGTTCAGTATAAACCATATGTAGGCTTAAAGCCGTATTAAACCCAAAATAAAAATATGATAAACATTGCAGGTTACCAATCTTTAGATGTGGTGGTGGCTGCATTTGTTTTTTGTCATCTGTGTCCCCATTGGGTAGATTTCCCTTCACTTCCTGTCACTCCCTGTTGCACCATGCGGTTGCATTTTTAAAAAAGGGGCAAGGACTTTTTCCCTGCAGGTACAGCAGCCCGTTCAAATGAAGGACCCGCACAGATGTGACTTAAAGGATAAGCTTCACTTTTACCAAAAAAATAATAAATGCAAAAAAAGGTCAAAATCAAATGTATTCCTCAAAATGAAATTTATTTCTGAAGATCGGACAGATTTCACTCTATACAGACACAGAATGAAGAATCGGTCAGCCTTTCTCTCACTTTGTAAAGGAAATGAGAAGTGTTCAGACTTTGCAGACAATATTGGGTTTCATTTACAAACCTTCAACATCAAGCAGGCAGCTCTTTACTTCCTGTCATGTGACTGCAGTTTATAAAAAATAGAAAAAACTGCAAGCCCCGCCTACTTTTGCCTTTACAGTTGGGGATCTAGGTCATGTGACCGCAGTCTAAAAAAAAACATAAGCTCCTCCTACTTTTGCATTCCAGAGGAAGTAAACAAGTCATAAGCCCTGCCCACAGTGGGAGGAGTGTATAAAAAGGCAGTTGCAGGATGACTCAGTGTCATTTGGACTGATCTGGTGTTCAGTTAAGATGTCTCTCCCATCTCTCCTCATTCTCCTATTTATTATATTCTCCTATTAGTCTCATCTGATATAAAACAAATTCCATCCATATTATTTAATCCTCCTACATCATTATTAATGGAGTTTAATGTTTTTTTTTTTTTATATAAGATGATTGATAGATGGATGATGGATGGATACTTAGGTTGATAATACTGTATATACAATGAGGGGATTTACTAAGACTGGAGCAGTTGTTTACTCCAACCAATCATTTCATTTTCAAAGCTTAGCCAAACAAGCTGAAGCTGGATTCTGGTTGGCTAATCTGTAGAGTGATTCCAGATTCTATCTGCTCCAGTATTGGTGAATCCCCCAATCAGTAGATGTGTTCAGTATAATACATACCTCCCAACAGTCCCGGATTCTGACATATGTCCCGCAGTCCCGCACAGCTGAGCAGTTTCCCGCATCGCCTCCACTGCCGCTCACTCTTCTCCTGCACAGAACATACAAGGCAGGAGAAAGGACGGCCCATTTGTCATCATAAACCCGCCTCCACATTTGTCAGTATTTCACACCCACTGTCATTTCCAATTCTGGGCGCCAATCATGGGCGTCCGCAGAGCTTTTTCCAGGGGGGGCATCATTTTAAGGTCAGCCATTCTCCGCCCCTTTTTAACAATGTCATGAGGGGGGGGGGCTAGTCATTGCAAAAGCAAAGCTGACACTCTCTGTTTTGGGTCCGTGCAGGCGGCGCATGCATGCACGTGACATCAGCACTTCCGTGCCTCTATGCACTGCATTTCCTGCAGGTACAGCAGCCGTTCAAATGAAGGACCCGCACAAATGTGAACCTCGTCTTAAAGGATAAGTTCACCTTTACCAAAAAAATATAAATGCACATTTTTTTACAGGTTTGAAAAAATGTGCATTTAAATTTTTTTTTTTTTTGGGAGCCTGCAGAGCATTGCACCTCTGATCCGCAGATCATGAGTGCAATGTCCGGCTCTAAAGACTTTCAGGATATCTGTCTGCTTTTATTTCTTCAGTTACCTGAGAGACGGAAGATGAATGGACTACGAGAACGCTCACCAGCACCCTCCCAGCTCACTGAAAAATAGAAGCTGTCAGCAGCAATGGCTGATGGTACTTGTAGGCATTCATTTACAGGAAACTGAGAATGAATGGCGTGACCGTGTGGGTGGAGCCCCATGCAGCCGCGCTATTTTCAAATATTGACAGCGGGTGCAGGGAGAAGAACCTCTGCCCGCTGTCACGGGGTGGGGGGGGGACTGCAGATTCTGGAACATGTTACATATTCCACCCTATAAGCGGTCAGAACACGTAACATGTTCCCAAGGTGAACTTATCCTTTAAGGCCTCTTGTACACAGGTGAAAAAATCCCCATGTTTGTAGTCATCTCGTTTTTTCCGGATGTGAATATAGGTGCATTGTTGTCTATGGGACGATGCAAACAGTTGTGTAAAGATCCCTAATGCAGCAATGCGTTCACAGCCATTCCAAAATGTGACAATTGTATATATGAGTGCGGTAATTTGCATCCACACGCATGTATACACAAATATACATGAGAATGTCAACTCAGAAAAATGCCCACCTACCCCATGGGTAACCCTATGAGAATGGACATACATTGCAAGACTGGCAGCTAATGGAAGATGAAGGAGAATTCTATGTGTGTAAATGTATACGCAGGATTACACACCTGTACATGCGTTTATCAGAGGTCTTTACAGAATATCATTTCTGTTTTTTACTCTTTCTGCCAGCCAGACCCTTCATATAAACATCAGTAAATTATTATGTCTGTGTGCAGGAGGCCGAATACCCGTTTTTTCTTATTCAGTCGTTTTCTCTTTGCTTCTTTGTTTTGATTCGGCTTTCTTGTTTCTATGGTGACCATGCCCGTGGGCATTTCTGCCCATTTACTCCCTTCTGACCCATTGACTCAATGCTCTACCCTGTTTTTATGGGGGAGCTTTCTATGGGACATGCGTTCTGGATGTTGTGAGCACTTGTTGGCCAAGAATCACTTCCAGCTGGGGGGCTTCATAGGTGGAGTTGCCATGGTAACATGGATGCTGGGCTCTTCCAGTGTAACATTTACTACAATCATCAAATTAGATGACAATCTAATGTTTAATAAATACCTGGAGGAGATACGCATGTGACCATGTACAACAGGGCGATCAGTGTATATAGGGCGATCGGTGTATATAGGGGGATAGGTGTATATAGGGCGATAGGTGTATTTAGGGTGATCAGTGTATATAGGGGGATCAGTGTATATAGGGTGATAGGTGTATATAGGGTGATAGGTGTATATAGGGCGATAGGTGTATATAGGGTGATCAGTGTATATAGGGTGATAGGTGTATATAGGGCGATCGGTGTATATAGGGTGATCAGTGTATATAGGGTGATAGGTGTATATAGGGCGATCAGTGTATATAGGTCGATCAGTATATATAGGGTGATAGGTGTATATAGGGTGATAGGTGTATATAGGGCGATAGGTGTATATAGGGTGATCAGTGTATATAGGGTGATAGGTGTATATAGGGCGATCGGTGTATATAGGGTGATCAGTGTATATAGGGTGATAGGTGTATATAGGGCGATCAGTGTATATAGGTCGATCAGTATATATAGGGTGATAGGTGTATATAGGATGATCAGTGTATATAGGGTGATCAGTGTATATAGGGTGATCAATGTATATAGGGCGATAGGTGTATATAGGGTAATAGGTATATATAGGGGGATTAGTGTATATAGGGCGATCAGTGTATATAGGGCGATCAGTGTATATAGGGCAATAGGTGTATATAGGATGATCAGTGTATATAGGGCAATAGGTGTATATAGGGGGATCAATGTATATAGGGCGATCAGTGTATATAGGGCGATAGGTGTATATAGGGTAATAGGTGTATATAGGGTGATAGGTTAAAGACAACAGACACAGAATGAAGAATCGGTCAGCCTTTCTCTCACTTTCTAAAGGAAATGAGAAGTGTTCAGACATTGCAGACAATATTGGGTTTCATTTACAAACCTTCAACATCAAGCAGGCAGCTCTTTAATTCCTGTCATGTGACTGCAGTTTATAAAAAAAAAAAAATGCAAGCCCCGCCCACTTTTGCCCTCCAGTTGGGAATCTAGGTCATGTGACCGCAGTCTAAAAAAAAACCATAAGCTCTGCCCACTTTTGCATTTGAGAGGTCATGTGACTGCAGTTTGAAGTAAACAAGTTATAAGCCCCGCCCACACTGGGAGGAGTGTATAAAAAAGGCAGTTGCAGGATGACTCGGTGTCATTTGGACTGATCTGGTGTTCAGGTAAGATGTCTCTCCCATCTCTCCTCATTCTCCTATTTATTATATTCTCCTATTAGTCTCATCTGATATAAAACAAATTCCATCCATATTATTTAATCTTCCTACATCATTATTAATGGAGTTTAATGATTTTTTTTTTTCATTTTTATTTTTTATATAAGATGATTGATAGATGGATGATGGATGGATACTTAGGTTGATAGTACTGTATATACAATGAGGGGATTTACTAAGACTGGAGCAGTTGTTTACTCCAACCAATCATTTCATTTTCAAAGCTTAGCCAAACAACCTAAAGCTGGATTCTGGTTGGCTAATCTGTAGAGTGATTCCAGATTCTATCTGCTCCAGTATTGGTGAATCCCCCAATCAGTAGATGTGCTCAGTATAATACATACCTCCTAACAGTCCCGGATTCTGACATATGTCCCGCAGTCCCGCACAGCTGAGCAGTTTCCCGCATCGCCTCCACTGCCGCTCACTCTTCTCCTGCACAGAACATACAAGGCAGGAGAAAGGACGGCCCATTTGTCATCATAAACCCGCCTCCACATTTGTCAGTATTTCACACCCACTGTCATTTCCAATTCTGGGCGCCAATCATGGGCGTCCGCAGAGCTTTTTCCAGGGGGGGCATCATTTTAAGGTCAGCCATTTTCCACCCCTTTTTAACAATGTCATGGGGGGGGGGGCTAGTCATTGCAAAAGCAAAGCTGACACTCTCTGTTTTGGGTCCGTGCAGGCGGCGCATGCATGCACGTGACATCAGTACTTCCGTGCCTCTATGCACTGCATTTCCTGCAGGTACAGCAGCTGTTCAAATGAAGGACCCACACAGATGTGAACCTCGTCTTAAAGGATAAGTTCACCTTTACCAAAAAAATATAAATGCACATTTTTTTACAAGTTTAAAAAAATGTGCATTTAAAATTTTTTTTTTTTTCTTAGGAGCCTGCAGAGCATTGCACCTGCAATCCGCAGATCATGAGTGCAATGTCCGGCTCTGCAGACTCTCAGGATATCTGTCTGCTTTTACTTCTTAGGTGCAGGCAGTTACCTGAGACGGAAGATGAATGGACCACGAGAACGCTCACCAGCCCCCTCCCAGCTCACTGAAAAATAGAAGCTGTCAGCAGCAATGGCTGATGGTACTTGTAGGCATTCATTTACAGGAAACTGAGAATGAATGGCGCGGCCGTGTGGGTGGAGCCCCATGCAGCCGCACTATTTTCAAATATTGACAGCGGGTGCAGGGAGAAGAACCTCTGCCCGCAGTCACGGGGGGGGGGGGGGGGGACTGCAGATTCTGGAACATGTTACATATTCCACCCTATAAGCGGTCAGAACACGTAACATGTTCCCAAGGTGAACTTATCCTTTAAGGCCTCTTGTACACAGGTGAAACAATCCCCATGTTTGTAGTCATCTCGTTTTTTTCCGGATGTGAATATAGGTGCATTGTTGTCTATGGGACGATGCAAACAGTTGTGTAAAGATCCCTAATGCAGCAATGCGTTCACAGCCATTCCAAAATGTGACAATTGTATATATGAGTGCGGTAATTTGCGTCCACACGCATGTATACACAAATATACATGAGAATGTCAACTCAGAAAAATGCCCACCTACCCCATGGGTAACCCTATGAGAATGGACATACATTGCAAGACTGGCAGCTAATGGAAGATGAAGGAGAATTCTATGTGTGTAAATGTATACGCAGGATTACACACCTGTACATGCGTTTATCAGAGGTCTTTACAGAATATCATTTCTGTTTTTTACTCTTTCTGCCAGCCGGACCCTTCATATAAACATCAGTAAATTATTATGTCTGTGTGCAGGAGGCCGAATACCCGTTTTTTCTTATTCAGTCGTTTTCTATTTGCTTCTTTGTTTTGATTCGGCTTTCTTGTTTCTATGGTGACCATGCCCATGGGCATTTCTGCCCATTTACTCCCGTTTTTTCCTTCTGACCCATTGACTCAATGCTCTACCCTGTTTTTATGGGGGAGCTTTCTATGGGACATGCGTTCTGGATGTTGTGAGCACTTGTTGGCCAGGAATCACTTCCAGCTGGGGGGCTTCATAGGTGGAGTTGCCATGGTAACATGGATGCTGGGCTCTTCCAGTGTAACATTTACTACAATCATCAAATTAGATGACAATCTAATGTTTAATAAATACCTGGAGGAGATACGCATGTGACCATGTACAACAGGGCGATCGGTGTATATAGGGTGATAGGTGTATATAGGGCGATAGGTGTATTTAGGGTGATCAGTGTATTTAGGGTGATCAGTGTATATAGGGTGATCGGTGTATATAGGATGATAGGTGTATATAGGGTGATAGGTGTATATAGGGTGATCAGTGTATATACGGCGATAGGTGTATATAGGGCGATAGGTATATTTTGGGGCGATCAGTGTATATAGGGTGATAGGTGTATGTAGGGTGATCGGTGTATATAGGGCGATAGGTATATATAGGGTGATCAGTGTATATACGGCGATAGGTGTATATAGGGCAATAGGTATATTTTGGGGCGATCAGTGTATATAGGGTGATAGGTGTATGTAGGGTGATCGGTGTATATAGGGCGATAGGTATATATAGGGTGATCAGTGTATATCGGGCGATAGGTGTGTATATAGGGTGATAGGTGTATATAGGATGATAGGTATATATAGGATGATAGGTGTATATAGGGTGATAGGTATATATAAGGTGATCAGTGTATATAGGGTGATAGGTGTATACAGGGTGATCGGTGTATATAGGGCGAGGGTGATCAGTGTATTTGGGCAATCAATGATTTATGGAGGCTGAGCCATCTGTCAGGGCTATTTCATACCCAGCTGTGGTGCCATTCTGCATTTTACAGCCATCTTTACAGCAATATGTGACCGTACATGATCAGCGCGTCCGTTCAATGTGGTGCCGTTCCTAATGACATCCTGACACAGATTACAACAGTCAGGACAGTTTCCAAAAGGTCAAAGTCAGATTTATTCCTGAAAATCAAATTAATTCCTGAAGATCGGACAGATTTCACTCTATACAGACACAGAATGAAGAATCGGTCAGCCTTTTTCTCACTTTCTAAAGGAAATGAGAAGTGTTCAGACTTTGCAGACAATATTGGGTTTCATTTATAAACCTTCAACATCAAGCAGGCAGCTCTTTACTTCCTGTCATGTGACTGTAGTTTATAAAAAATAGAAAAAAAATAAAAAAGCTCCGCCCACTTTTGCCTTTGAGAGGTCATGTGACTGCAGTTTTAAGTAAACAAGTCATAAGCCCCTCCCACACTGGGAGGAGTGTATAAAAAGGCAGTTGCAGGATGTCTCGGTGTCATTTGGACTGATCTGGTGTTCAGGTAAGATGTCTCTCCCATCTCTCCTCATTCTCCTATTTATTATATTCTCCTATTAGTCTCATCTGATATAAAACAAATTCCATCCATATTATTTAATCCTCCTACATCATTATTAATGGAGTTTAATGAATTTTTATTTTTTTTTTTTTAATTATTATTATTTTTTTTTTATATAAGATGATTGATAGATGGATGATGGATGGATACTTAGGTTGATAGTACTGTATATACAATGAGGGGATTTACTAAGACTGGAGCAGTTGTTTACTCCAACCAATCATTTCATTTTCAAAGCTTAGCCAAACAAGCTGGAGCTGGATTCTGGTTGGCTAATCTGTAGAGTGATTCCAGATTCTATCTGCTCCAGTATTGGTGAATCCCCCAATCAGTAGATGTGTTCAGTATAATACATACCTCCTAACAGTGTGGCTCTTAATGTAAGGGGATGGCTTCCTGATGTAAAGGGGGACTCTGATGTGAAGGGGCAACTCTGATGTGAAGGGGGAACTCTGATGTGAAGGGGGAGCTCCAAATGTAAGAGGGGATTCCTATTGTAAAGGTTGGCTCTGATGTGAAGGGTGGGTAGTTCTGATTTGAAGGAAGGGACTCCTCGTGAAGGTGGGACTCCTCAGGTGAACAGAGGACTCTGATTTGAAGGGAGGAACTCCTACTATGAAGGAGAGACTCCTAATATAAAGAAGGGACTCCTGATGTGAGGGGTTTTCAGGTGTAAGGGGGAACTAATAATGTGAAAGGGAGGGAGACTTCAATGTGAAGGGGGACTCCTGATGTTAAAGGTCAGACTTGTGATGTGAAGGGGGGACTCTGATATAAAGGGTGATGAAGTATAGATGGCAGGACCTTTCTTTGTGTAGGTTTATGTCACTCATAGCACAGAAATGAGGGAGTATATTGTGGGTAGAAGGACTGCAGACGGTGTTCAGTATAAACCATATGTAGGCTTAAAGCCGTATTAAACCCAAAATAAAAATCTGATGCACATTGCAGGTTACCAATCTTTAGATGTGGTGGTGGCTGCATTCCTTTTCTTTTTTGGCTTTTTTCCCTCTGTTTTCACCTGGGGATCCGGCCAGTAACACATCTCCTGTGTAGCCCCTCCTAGGTAGGTGCTAGGTGTAGGATAGGTGTCCCTCATTCTCAAGTTCCAAAGTTGGGAGGTATGTAAGGATACTGCCATTGACATTAGTAGTAGCTATTTTGTGTGGTTGTAAAGCCTCTCATATACCCAGTGAGGTGACTCAGGGGATACAGAGAGAGGAAACACCTACATAGGTTGTATCTGTTTATCTGCAGTCTTTTCTTCTCTACATCCGTTCAAAGTGCAGAATTTAGATAAAATCTGTCTTCATCTTTCAGTAGCACACACTACACACACACACACTACACACACACTACACACACTACACACACACTACACACACTACACACTACACACACTGCACACACACACACTGCACACACACACACTGCACACACACACACTGCACACACACATACTACACACACTACACACACACACTACACACTACACACACACACTGCGCACACACTACACACACTACACACACACACTACACACACACACTACACACACACACTACACACACTACACACACTACACACACACACACACACACTACACACACTGCACACACTGCACACACTACACACACACTACACACACTACACACACACACTACACACACTACACACACACACTACACACACTACACACACTACACACACACACACACACTACACACACTGCACACACTACACACACTACACACACTACACACACACTACACACTACACACACCACAAACTACACACACACACACACACACTTACACACACTACACACAACACATTATACTACACACTACACACACACTACACACACACACACACACTATAAACTACACACACACACACACACACACACATACACACACACACTACACACACACACATGCGCGCACACACACTACACACACGGGAACCATACAGAGCGGTGATCATATTTCATGTCTGAGGTTTACAACCAGTAAATAAAATAAAGCAGTAAACTAATCGTGTTTTTTCTTCTCTTTGCAGATTGTTGATTGTTTCTGAGATATTTTCATCGTTTTCAGAGGTTTTCATCCCAAGTGACTCCTGAATACTATTCCAGTTTTCAGGCTTATTGCTGAGTTCGTCAGTTTTCAGTTCATCTTTACAGACAAATCGCAAAAATGCTGTTACTTACAGTTTTAATAAGAGAAGTGGCGGCAAGGCTTTGGAATTACTATGTTCCAGTAAGTATCTATTTTTATTTCTTCTTGTAATATGTGTAGTGCTGCACCCGCAAGGGCCGCTGGTTTTACCTGCTTCTGACACAATAAGTACAGAGGCGGCCGGTTCACACAAGCAACACTCCATTCACACTGGCTCCAATAAACAGTCTAGGGGATGTCTTTTTAAAGTGGTTATAAAGGCAGAACGTTATTTACCTTAATTATTCTATGCATTAAAGTAAAAAAAACCTCTGCATGCAGTCCCCTCCCATCTAGCCCCCCCCCCACCCCGCCACTTACCTGAGCCTGATCTCTTTCCAGCGATGTGCACGAGATTAAAGGCTCTCTCTGCTCTCCCCATCCTCATTAGCTCAGAGACATCAGCAGGAGCCATTGGTTCCAGCTGCTGCCAATCACAGCCCATGATGATATAGACAGGGATTGGACCAGTCCCACTGTCTGTGTTCTAAGATGCAGACAGTGAGGCTCGAGAGTGAGCCCCCACAAGTGCCCCCATAGCAACTGGAGCCAGGAGCGCTGGCAGGGGACCCGAGAGGAGGAGGATTGTGGCTGCTCTGAGCAAAACCAACCATTGCACAGAACAGGTAAGTATGACATGTTTGTTATTGGAAAGATAAAAAATATAATTTTAGAATATATTTAAGGTTTATTACCTGAAAAACTCCGACAGGGAAGAGGAAGTTGGGCATGGGGTACTTCAAAACACTCAGCAGTAGTTTGTATTTAGAGGGCAGTGTTTTATAGTGGTGGACGTAGCTAGTGGTGAACAGTCTAAGGCCCCACAGCTGAAGACCGTGGAGCAAGTATTTTGGCATCCAGTTATCTTGTGCCAATGCACAACAACCGGTACCCAGTGAAGCTTCCAGCACACAGTCGCAGGGATCAATTTTAGGTCACTACTCACAAGTCCCCAGCACAGTTGCCTCCTTTCAGCTTGCCCAGGACATAGTCCAGTGAGTGAGACAGCGCCTCTTAGGACCAGATCCCTTGTGGTGTGGACCTGCAATCAGCTTTAAGCAAAGTCAACTCAAGCCCTCAGTCCTGGCACCTCTGAGGACTCTGGAGCAGTTGCACAGTCCATGGGCTGCCTGAGAGCAGCAGCCCCTGCACCGCTGGAACCCTCCTTGGGATAAGGAACCCTACTCTCCAGTGTCTCAGACTATTTAGCTCTATCCCAGTCCCCTACTGGACATCTCCTTTCCAGGGATTGAATAAATATTCAGACTGGTTGGTTTGAATTTCCTGCACTAAACTCTAGAACCTTCATTCGAAGGCAGGGGGAAAGAATTAAACTCCCAGCCTGTGAGACCCTAAACAGGCCAAAACAAACAATTACTACTCCCTTGATTACAGAAGGAGCTAAAGCTAAATTTGCCTAGCAATCTATACTAGGAGGGTGCTACATATGTGACTATATACAATTGAGTTATTGATTTATTTTGTAAAAAGCTATATTTTTATTGGAATTCCACTTTAAATTCTGTACATTCACTTACATTCTTTTTTTTTTTTTTCTTTTTAGGCTGAAATACTTGCTAACCAAGAGGAGGAGCAGATGACAGAGAAGGAGGAGTTGATGAGGAGAGAAGTGGAGGAGAACAGGAAGAGGGAGGAGGAGCAGATGACAGAGAAGGAGGAGTTGATGAGGAGAGAAGTGGAGGAGAACAGGAAGATGGAGGAGGAGCAGATGACAGAGAAGGAGGAATTGATGAGGAGAGAGGTGGAGGAGGAGGACAGCAGGAAAGAGCATGAGCAGATGACAGACCTGCAGAAGTTGATAAAGAGAGAGATGGAGGAGAAAATAATGTTTGAGGAGGAGCAGATGAGAGAGCTGGAGGAGTTCAAAGAGCTGGAGGAGTTCAAAGAGCTGGAGGAGTTGATAAAGAGAGAGGAGGAGAAGAATAGCAGGAAGATGAAGGAGGAGGACAAAAAGAAGAGGCTAGAGCAGTGCACAAAGAAGAGTGAGGCGAAAGACAGGGAGGAGGAGTACAGAAAGTATGAGGAGGAGTACAGAAAGTATGAGGAGGAGTACAGAAAGTATGAGGAGGAGTGCAGAAAGTATGAGGAGGAGGAGGATCAGCGCAGAAAGAAGTCAGAGGCGGACGACAGAAACAGGGGGGAGGAGAGCATTGAAAGCAGAGAGAAGTGGAGAAAGGAGAGAGAGGAGTCCAGAAAGAGGAGAGAGGAGGAGAAAAACAGAAAGAAGATTGAGGAGCAGTGCAGAAAGCAAAGAGAGGAGGAGAACAGAAAAAGGAGGGAGAAGTGGAGAAAGGAGAGGGAGGAGTCCAGAAAGAGGAGGGAGGGCAGAAAGAAGAGGGAAGAGGAGGACAGAGAGAAGAGGGTAGAACAGTGCAGAAAAGACAGGGAGGAGGAGTACAGAAAGTGTGAGGAGGAGTACAGAAAGTATGAGGAGGAGTACAGAAAGTATGAGCAGTGCAGAAAGGAAAGAGAGGAGGATAAGAAGAACAGAAAGAGGAGAGAGAAGTGGAGAAAGGAGAGGGAGGAGCGCAGAATGGAGATGAAGGAGTACAGAAAGAAGTTGGAGGAGGAGTACAGAAAGAGGTGGGAGGAGTACAGAAAGAGGGAGGAGGAGTACAGAAAGTATAAGGAGGAGGAGGAGCAGCGCAGAAAGAAGTCAGAGGCGGAGGAGAGAAACAGGGGGGAGGAGAGCATTGAAAGGAGGGAGAAGTGGAGAAAGGAGAGGGAGGAGTCCAGAAAGAGGAGGGAGGAGGAGCGCAGAAAGGAGATACAGGAGTACAGAAAGAGAATGGCGGAGTTCAGAAAGAAGTTGAGGGAGGAGTACAGAAAGAGGGAGGAGGAGTTCAGAAAGTATGAGGAGGAGTACAGAAAGTATAGGGAGGAGCAGCGCAGAAAGAAGGGGGAAGAGGAGGAGGAATTGATGAGTAGAGAGGTGGAGGAGGAGGACAGCAGGAAGGAGGATGAGCAGATGACAGACCTGCAGGAGTTGATAAAGAGAGAGATGGAGGAGAAAATAATGTTTGAGGAGGAGCAGATGAGAGAGCTGGAGGAGTTCAAAGAGCTGGAGGAGTTGATAAAGAGAGAGGAGGAGGAGAAGAATAGCAGTAAGAGGAAGGAGGAGGACAAAAAGAAGAGACTAGAGCAGTGCACAAAGAAGAGTGAGGCGAAAGACAGGGAGGAGGAATACAGAAAGTATGAGGAGGAGTACAGAAAGTATGAGGAGGAGGAGGAGCAGCGCAGAAAGAAGTCAGAGGCGGAGGACAGAAACAGGGGGGAGGAGAGCATTGAAAGGAGGGAGAAGTGGAGAAAGGAGAGAGAGGAGTCCAGAAAGAGGAGAGGGGAGGAGAAAAACAGAAAGAAGATTGAGGAGCAGTGCAGAAAGGAAAGAGAGGAGGAGGAGAACAGAAAAAGGAGGGAGAAATCCAGAAAGAGGAGGGAGGAGGAGCACAGAAAGAGGGAGGGGCAGAACAGAAAGAAGAGAGAAGAGGAGGACAGAAAACAGAGGGAGGAGAAATACAGAAAGAAGATTGAGGAGCAGTGCAGAAAGGAAAGAGAGGAGGATGAGAAGAACAGAAAGAGGAGGGAGAAGTGGAGAAAGGAGAGGGAGGAGTACAGAAAGAAGTTTGAGGAGGAGTACAGAAAGAGGTGGGAGGAGTTCAGAAAGAGGGAGGAGGAGTACAGAAAGTAAAAGGAGGAGTAGGAGCAGCGCAGAAAGGAGTCAGAGGCGGAGGAGAGAAACAGGGGGGAGGAGAGCATTGAAAGGAGGGAGAAGTGGAGAAAGGAGAGAGAGGAGTCCAGAAAGAGGAGAGAGGAGGAGTACAGAAAGGAGATGGAGGAGTTCACAAAGAGGATGAAGGAGTACAGAAAGAACAAGGAGGAGGAGGAAAGCGTGAGTAAAGAAACAGTAGGGTGGATCAATGGTTGGAGCAGCGCAGTAAGAAGAGGGAGAAGGATGACAGAAAAGTCGGAGGAGGACAGAACCAAGAATAAGAAGCAGCACAGATAGATGAAAGAGGAGCAACGCAGAAAGAAGTCAGAGGAGGTGGACAGAAACAAGAGGAAGTGGAGAAAGGAGGGAGAGGAGTCCAGAAAGGAGATTGTCTGCTCCTCCTCCTCCCACCCCTCTCCTCCTGGGTCTGCCCTGCCCACACTCCCCGGGGATGTGTGGGCGTGAAGTTAAAACCCAGAGGAGAAAAGCTGCAGACAGCCTGGGCCTTCATCCTGGGGTGAGTAAAATCACCCTCTCTCCTGCCTCAGCATAGAAAACAAATGTAAGGGGGGCTCTGTGGGGGGGCTCTGTGGGGGGGTCTCTGATGTAAGGGGGGCTCTGTGGGGGGTCTCTGATGTAAGGGGGGACTCTGTTGGGGGTTTCTAAAGTAAGGGGGACTCTGTGCGGGGGGCTCTGATGTAAGTGGGGGGCTCTGTGGGGCATCTTTGAAGTAAGGGGGGCTCTGATGTAATGGGGCTCTGTGGGGGGTCTCTGATGTAATGGGGGGCTCTGATGTAATGGGGGCTCTGTGGGGGGTCTCTGATGTAAGGGGGGACTCTGATGTAAGGGGGTCTCTGATGTGGGGGGGGGCTCTGTGGGCAGTCTTTGATGTAGGGGGGCTCTGTGGGGGGTCTCTGATGTAAGGGGGGACTCTGTTGGGGGTTTTTAAAGTAAGGGGGGCTCTGATGTAAGTGGGGGGCTCTGTGGGGCGTCTTTGATGTAAGGGGGGCTCTGTGGGGGGTCTCTGATGTAAGGGGGGACTCTGATGTAAGGGGGGCTCTGATGTGGGGGGGCTCTGTGGGCGGTCTTTGATGTAGGGGGGGCTCTGTGGGGGGTCTCTGATGTAAGGGGTGTCTCTGATGTAAGGGGGGCTCTGTGGGGGGTCTCTGATGTAAGGGGGGACTCTGTTGGGGGTTTCTAAAGTAAGGGGGGCTCTGTGCGGGGGGCTCTGATGTAAGTGGGGGGCTCTGTGGGGCGTCTTTGTAAGGGGGGCTCTGATTTAAGGGGGCTCTAATGTAAGGGGGAGGCTCTTTTGGGGGGGACTCTGATGTAAGGGGTGTCTCTGATGTAAGGGGGGCTCTGTGGGGGATCTCTGATGTAAGGGGGGACTCTGGGGGTTTCTAAAGTAAGGGGGGCTCTGTGCGGGGGGCTCTGATGTAAGTGGGGGGCTCTGTGGGGCGTCTTTGTAAGGGGGGCTCTGATTTAAGGGGGGCTCTGTGGGGGGCTCTGATGTAAGGGGGAGGCTCTGTGGGGGGGGGACTCTGATGTAAGGGGTGTCTCTGATGTAAGGGGGGCTCTGTGGGGGATCTCTGATGTATGGGGGCTCTGTGGGGGGTCTCTGATGTAAGGGAGGGCACCATGTGGGGGGTCTCTGATGTAAGGGGGGCTCTGTGGAGGGGTCCCTGATGTAAGAGGGGGCTCTGTGGAGGGGTCCCTGATGTAAGAGGGTGCTCTGTGGAGGGGTCTCTAATGTAAGATGGGCTCTGTGGGGGTCTCTGTTCTAAGGGGGGCTCTCTGATGTAAGGGGGGCTCTGTGTGGACTCTGATGTAAGGGGGGACTCTGATGTAAAGGGGGACTCTGTGCAGGCTCATATGTAAAAGGGAGGGGGGCCTTGTGCGGGCTCTGAGGTAAGAGAGGGGGGCTTTGTGCGGACTCTGATGTAATGGGGGGGCTCTGTGCAAACTCTGATGTAAGGAGGGACTCTGTGCAAACTCTGATGTAAGAAGGGACTCTGTGCAGACTCTGATGTAATGGGGGGCTTTGAGCGGACTCTGATGTAAGGGTGGCTCTGTGTGGACTCTGATGTAAGGGGGACATGGTCGGACTCTGATGTAAGAGAGCAGGGGTGGGAGGAGCTGGAGATCTGCAGAGTGAGCATAGATTAAATGGGGGGACATGATTGCTAGGGGCACTGTAATCATTACAGTGCAGACCCTTTTATATCAGTGTCCCCTGTACATTAGCGGACCTACTCTGAATATCTCATCACCAACAACCCCAACCCCCCCCCCCCACCCCCGCTCCCTGAAAATGCCCAGGCCAATTTTTTGTCCCCGTCCGGGCCTGGTGAGGAGGGTCACAGAAAGTGGAAAGAGAAGTACACAAAGTGGACGGAGGAGTAGAGAAAAGAAAAGTTGGAGGAGTACACAAAGAAGATGGAGGAATGCAGAAAGGAGAAAGAGGAGGAGCACAGAAAGGAGATAGAAGAGCACACAAAGAGGACAGCAGAGTGCATAAAGAAGAGGAATGAGGAGCAGAGAAAGGAGATGGAGGAGTGCATAAAAGATTAGAGGAACTGAATTTATTCTCTCTTGAGAAGAGGAGATTAGGGAGGATATGATCAACATGTATAAATACATAAGGGGTCCATATAGTGAACTTGGTGTTTAGTTATTCACTTTAAGGTCACTACAGAGGACAAGGGGGCACTCTTTACGTGTAGAGCAGAGATGTCAAACTCGATTTCATTGTGGGCCACATCAGCATTATCGTTGCCTTCAAAGGGCCGGTTGCATCTGTAAGACTAGATGTCCAGAGCACCCCATCCTCCCCCTAAAATCTGATGTCAAGGGCTCCCCCCCCCACCAACAGAAATCATGGGTTCCCCACACTCACTTACATCACAGTGCACCCCCTTACCATGTGCTGCTGCCAGGGAGAAGATAGAGGCAGAGCAGTGAAGCAGAGAATGTAGGGTCTGGAGGAGGAGCAGAGGAAGGCTGGAGTCAGCTGCCAGAGTCTGCTGAATGCTGAGACCAGGGGGGGTGGAGATTAGAGCATGCCACAGAGAGGCGCAAGGTCTCTAGGAGCAGTTCTGTCCTCCTCTCTGCGACTGACTGCTGAGACGGTATGGGGGATTGGATATAAGAAGCGCAAGACCTGGCAGAGGAGTTCTCTCCTCTCTGCTGCCGACTGCTAAAACATGATGGGGACAGGGATGAGGGGGGGTACAGTAGCTACAGGATAGGTGTGAGGGCAACATGAAATGGCCTGGCGGTACGGATTTGGCCCCCGGGCCTATTTTTTTTTTACACCCGTGGTCTAAAGGAAAACAGATTTCGTCTCCATATACGGAAAGGTTTCTTCACTATAAGAGCTGTGAAAATGTGGAATAGACTCCCTCCAGAGATGGTTCTCACTAGATTGCTCTAAAAAAGACCTGGATTCTTTCCTAGGTGTACATAATATAAATGGGTACTTACAGAGGCGTAACTAGATTTCTCAGGGCCCCGGTGCAAGAAATCGTGAAGGCCCCCCCCCCCGAAAAGCATGTTTTTGACACTTTTTTTTTTTTTTTTTTTGCAATGTATAACAAAGTAAAAAATTTCTGTTTCCTGCACTGTAGCCGTCTTTTGGCTATAGCGCGGGTGGGTAGTGGTTAAAGTAAATGTGAACCTCAACAATGAATTTCCTTGATTTGCCTCCTTAGGATTGGTTAAATCTGACCCGGGGAATGGGATCAGTGGCAGGGCTGGTGGGGAGAAGGGGAATGGCATCAGTAATAGTTCTGGTGGGGAGAGAGGTAATGGGATCAGCAGCAGGGCTGGTGAAGAGGGGAATGGGATCAGTAATAGTGCACCAACCATGGCGATGGTGGTGAGGAGGGTGGAGCAGTGACAGCGGTGGTGGTGGTGAGGGGGGTGGGATCAGTGGCGGTGGTGGGGTGGAATCAGTGGTGGGGAGGGAAGTGGGATCAGGAGCGGTGATGGTGGGGAGGGGGCTGGGATCAGTGGCGGCAATGGTGGGGAGAGGCAAGGGATCAGTGGTGGTAATGGTGGTGAGGGGTGTGGGATCAGGGGCGGTAATGGTGGTGAGGGGTGTGGGATCAGGGGCAGTAATGGTGGTGAGGGGTGTGGGATCAGTGGCGGTAATGGTGGTGAGGGGTGTAGGATCAGGGGCGGTAATGGTGATGAGGGGGTGTGGGATCAGGGGCGGTAATCGTGGTGAGGGGTGTGGGATCAGGGGCGGTAATGGTGGTGAGGGGTGTGGGATCAGGGGCGGTAATGGTGGTGAGGGGTGTGGGATCAGTGGCGGTAATGGGGGTGAGGGGTGTGGGATCAGTGGCGGTAATGGTGGTGAGGGGTGTGGGATCAGGGGCGGTAATGGTGGTGAGGGGTGTGGGATCAGTGGCGGTAATGGGGGTGAGGGGTGTGGGATCAGTGGCGGTAATGGGGGTGAGGGGTGTGGGATCAGTGGCGGTATGGTTTCCAATGGCATAGTTTACACCAGTGGTTGCAGTTACTGAAAAAATAAAATAAAACATGCTGCATTGTTCTTGCACTGGATTGTACTGGAATGCTTTAAAATGCACCAAAAATGCACTGAAACGCACATTACTTAAGGTTAAGAAAAAGGAGGGGGAAATGCACTTGACTGCATCAAAAGCGCAATGGAACGCATCAATAACATGTAAAAAATGCACAAGCAGAAAAGCAACTGGAACAAATCCGGACTGCGTTTCTATGGTGTGAACTGGCTCTAAATAAAGCCAGACTATAAAAAGAATATACACTAGCCATTACAATGCCCACACTCCCCATTATACTTGAATATACATTTGGATCATACAATCATGACAAGCTTGCAGGGAAGAAACCGGAAGTACTGCTAAACACTCCTGGCATAGCTTATCATGAAGGTAAACTGTAGACTTTGGTTAGGAAAATCCACACTGACCAATTATTCCTCCACATATGTCTAGAAAGGTTGATGAGTACAAAACTCCTAAATAAAAAACTAAACATTTAAATAAAGGTCATCTTTTGTTTTTAGGTACCTTTTTATAGTGAATGTTCAGTACTGTAATTTATTGGTGGGGGCAGAGGCGATTTCCCCCTCACTCAGGCTCTGCAACTCCAGTCTCCAGCCAGGCGGACAGACACAGCATGTGGTTCACTCGTCTCGCAGAGGGGAGAACTCCTCCTCCCCCTGCACTCCATTGGTGTCAGCTGGTCACCTGACTTTCAGTGACTGTCCACCCCTGCTGCCTCACTGCATCAGCCATCTCTCGGATTGGAGGATCGGCAGGGCTGAGGGCGGTGTAGGCAGCACAGCAGCAGAATGTCAATGCAGGATTGCAGGTACTCGTAGATTGCTTTACACTGCACACATACCGCTGTACCTCTCCACCCCCCCCCCCCGCACAACGATCGGGGAAGGCGGCATCCAGCCCAGACTAGTCTCTCACTCAGCTCAGCCACCACTAGCGAGTAGCGAACAGTCATCAGGCGGACGGACGGGCCCCCTCACGCCGCGGCCGCTGTAAGAAAACAGGGACTGGCGGGCCCCCCCTCAGGTAGCGGAACTCCAGGGCCCGGTCGCAACCGCGACCGCTGCGACCCTGATTGTTCCGCTACTGGGTACTTATATTTATAGGGAAAGTTGATCCAGGGAATATCCGATTGCCTCTCGGGGGATCAGGAAGGAATTTTTCCCTCTGCTGTAGCAAATTGGATCATGCTATGCTGGGGTTTTTCGCCTTCCTCTGGATCAACTGCGGGAATAGGATTGTGTATATGGGATTGTATGGTTGGGTTGGGTAAAACTTTCTACGGATAATATAAATGGGTACTAATATTTATAGGGAAAGTTGATCCAGGGAATATCCGATTGCCTCTCGGGGGATCAGGAAGGAATTTTTCCCTCTGCTGTAGCAAATTGGATCATGCTATGCTGGGGTTTTTCGCCTTCCTCTGGATCAACTGCGGGAATAGGATTGTGTATATGGGATTGTATGGTTGGGTTGGGTAAAACTTTCTACGGATAATATAAAAGGGTACTAATATTTATAGGGAAAGTTGATCCAGGGAATATCCGATTGCCTCTCGGGGGATCAGGAAGGAATTTTTCCCCCTGCTGTAGCAAATTGGATCATGCTCTGCTGGGGTTTTTCGCCTTCCTCTGGATCAACTGCGGGAATAGGATTGTGTATATGGGATTGTATGGTTGGGTTGGGTAAAACTTTCTACAGATGTTGCATTTCTTAAATGAATAAAGAATTTGGGGAAAAAAAATTTCTACGATCTGCTTTTTGTCATTTAATGGAGTCACTGTCTGCGAATTCTACTGAGGCTGAGAGTAAGACATCTCATTCACTGGACTAGTTGAACTAGTTAGAGATCCCACTTGCAGTGCTTAGATTAGAGCGGCAGAACTGGGACCATTACCCACCTGCTCATCACCCCTTATCGGGGGTAAAGAGAGGCAGGTGTCCCCTTCTTCACATAAATAAAGCACAGGATTGGGTATTTTAAGTAAGTTACTGTATATAACAAGTGTTGGGGGTAATGAGTTACAATGTAACGCATTACAGTAACTACGTTACTTTTTTTGGTAACGTAGTAACGGAACGCGTTACATTCGTAACATCGGTAACTACATTACTTTACTCGGCTTGAGTAACGCGCTTTCCTGCGTTACCCAAGTCATTGACATCTCGCGCGGTGAATGGTGTGGCCGAGGAGGAGGCGGGAGGACTGAAGGAGACGCGGGGGACTGAGGAGAAGATGCCCGCCACTGCAGGTAAGTGCACTGGTCTCTCTGGCAGTCTCTGCACGCTGTGGTCACTCTGGCATTGAAAGGGGGCACACTGTGGTCACTCTGGCATTGAAAGGGGACACGCTCTGGTCAATCTGGGGGCACACTGTGGTCACTCTGGCATTGAAAGGGGGCACGCTGTGGTCACTCTGGCATTGAAAGGGGGAACACTGTGGTCAATCTGGGGGCACGCTGGGGTCACTCTGGCATTGAAAGGGGGCACGCTGTGGTCACTCTGGCATTGAAAGGGGGCATGCTGGGGTCACTCTGGCATTGAAAGGGGGCACGCTGTGGTCACTCTGTGGTCATATATATATATATATATATTGTGACAGGAAGTCAGGTAAATCTGGGAATGTAGTCACAGGCAGGAGATACATTTCCACCTGGGTTAGACAAATCACCAATTACTATAGGGTGTCGGCTGCAGAGTTAGCCAGAACTGTCTAAGGAAGTTGAAAGGCCTTCAGCTGTTCAGAATGAGGAAATGAAGGCCTCTATAATTTGTCGAAAGGAAGTCTAATGGATTGCTGCCTCCGGAAGCTGTCTCCTGAAGCCATGTGGGCTGGGAGAAGGAGGACAGTCAGATGTGTGCCTCCCGACAAGCTGGTGAGCATGGGAGAAGACCCCCTGAAGTGATGTGCGCTAAGGAGGGTAACCAGTTGTGAAGACTTCTCAAGGTAAATAAATGAACTATTTCTATGTGGAAGAAATAAAGGGACATGTTCAATGTGAAGAGAAAAAGGGACATGTTCAATGTGAAGAGAAAAACAAAGGGACAGCTTAAATGAACATGTGCTGTGGTGGAGAGATAAAACATGGACTATTGAGAGTCTGCTGTATGACCAGCCAAGTCTGCCCAACAGTAGGTTGGGGACAGACTTCATTAGATAGGTTCCAGTGTGTGAGAAGGTAGCCGCCCACAGTGGCAAGGATTTATTTTGTTTTATTTTATTTTGGCTGTTTTGAGGCTTGCAATTGTGTGAAGTAAATTGCATGAATAAATCAGTGTTGTTTGCAACCACTGCTCGGCTATCTCTCTGTGAAAACGCACCCCCAAAGGGGTCATCCACGCCTACCACCGAGCTAATCCCTCACATATGGTGGAGGTATGCAGTGGGCAGAAGCAGAGATCCCTGCAAAGAATTCTATGGATGGAGGGGATGCTACCGTCTGAACCAGCCCCATCCATGCCTGAACGGAATCGGCTAAAGAGAAAAGTTGTTGTCCCTAGCAACGCTGGTGTAAATTAAACGGTTATGGAGACACAGTGTTCTCAGATGGAAAGTTAGCCCAAAATGGAGGAGATGTTGAAACAACCGATTATATCAAATGCAGCTCAACAGCAGGCAAATGCAGCTCAACAGCAGGCAAATGCAGCTCAACAGCAGGCAAATGCGGATTTTCAGCGGAGCTTTGCAGCTCAACAAAAGGCTCATCAAGAGAGCATGGCAGGCTGGAAACAGAGACGCCAGCAGCAAATGGAGGCCATCGGTATGGAGGAAACCGAGTATGTGTGCAGGGCTGAGCTGGCTGCCGTACAACGGAAAATGGAAGAAAAGGAACAACCCCTGGGGGTACAGTTACAGTGGGAAGAATCCACTGCTCTTCCTTTTTCCGAGTTGCACAAACGCAGAGAGACTATAATGGAGAGAGATACCATCCTCATGGAAAAGGAAAGTGAAATTCAGACTTTGCAGAAGCAAAGTATGTGTGAAATGTTGAAGTTGCGTAATCAGCTGGAAAAAAGTCTTCAGTGTTTGGAAGCTACGAAAATAGACCTGCAGGGGGCGTAGGAACAGAATGTCGCTCTGAAAACGACATTGTCTCTCAGCGACAACGAGAAAAGTGAAAGAGAGGCTAAATTACTGAGTAATGTGTATGAGCTCACCACTTTGAGCAATGTGGTAGATGAATTACGTGCAGACTGTGAAAGTTGGAAAGGTGAAGCCCAACGTTTCCAGCAGCAGTTAAAGGAGAAAGAAGCCTGTGTGGCAGAATTACAATTTCATTCTCAGAAGCTAGCCAATGAGGTGAAAGCTCTTATGCAGGGAAAAGGAGATTCGGAACACAAGAGAAAAAAAATAGAGGCACAGCTGCAGGAATCGCAAGTCAAGGTGTCAGAAGGTGACCAATTGTGTGCTAAGCTGTCAGAGAAGGCAAACCGACTGCAGGTTGAGCTGGACAATGTTACAAATCAGCTTTCTCAAGCAGACAGCAAATCTAGAGAAATTGCGGAAGAGTTTTCTATCTTGGAATCGCACCTGCAAGACACGCAGGAACTCTTACAGGAAGAGAGGTGTCAAAGGCTGAGTTTTAGCACAAAGCTCAAACAAATGGAAGATGAGAAAAATGGCTTCCTGGAACAATTAAAAGAGGAGGAGGAAGCAAAGAAAAACCTATCAGAGCAAGTCGCAACATTGCAAGCTCAGATAGCGGTTATGAAAAACCCATGGAAGAAAGTGTTTGTTCATTAGAGAGTGTTGAAGTTGTGAAAAAGAAACTGCAGAAAGACCTTGAAGTTGCTAATCAACGCTATGAGAAAAAAACAGCTGCTTATGACAAGCTTGAGAAGACCAAGACAAGACTTCAGCAGGAATTGGATGAACTGAGTGTGAATCTGGATCACCAGAATCAGATTGTGTCCAACCTGGAGAAGAAGCAAAAGAAGTTTGATCAGATGCTTGGTGAGGAGAAGACTGTGTCTGCAAAATATGCAGAAGAACGTTACTGTACAAAAGCAGTTTTTAAAAGGATCAGTGTTTTGGGGTCTGTCCTGAGTGAGCCTCAGAAATGTGATGACATGTGGCTTGAATCACCCCTTTGGAATAAACCGTTCCTTCAAAAACTTCAAGCATTGGAAAATGTATCATTAGAACTTCAGCAAACAGAGGAGCTGTGTAAGAAATGTGATGATTTCTCAGTTCAGGCTGAAAACCTAGTGGAGAAAACTAAAGCAAGTAATATAAATCTGGGAGAAAAAAGCAAACGCCACCTAGTGGAGAAAACTAAGGCTGTTGGTGAAAACGTGAAGCAAATGAATTTCAAGTGCCTTTCAGGGAATATTTCCAAAAGGGAACTAGTGAAAGACAGGTGGCAGAAGTTTGATCGTGATCTTGAGATGCATTCCATGTGGAATTCAGATAGAGAAAAGGAACTAGGTGACCTTGAGCAGTCAAATAGTTCAGCAGAAAGTGCATTGAAGAAACCTGTAAAAAAATGTGTTGCAGTTCCATGCTTCTTCACTGATGCAGAGAGGAGGTCTATAATGGATACCACCCAGATCGCTGGGTTCAACTGTGTTGTTGCCTTTGACCCATATGTTGGTGGAAGGAAAGTTGATGATGTCTCTGGAAAAATGAACAGGGGTCACTTTGAAGAAATCTGTGACAGCCTGTTGTGGCAAATGGAAGGCCCTCTGCACAGCATCTTAGAGCAAGCTAAGCTCAAGAAACAAAGAGTCAATGATTGTGTACAGCTGTATGGAGAGGCAACTCAAGTCACAGAGGGACGTCAAGAGTCCCTACTTGGAACAAAGCTTAGTGAAGCAGAGGTTCTCAAAGTTTTGTGGAAAACATTTATGGATTGCAGAGAGAGGCGGCTCAAAAATGTTGAAGACATTAAGACTAGCACAATTGAGTTGCCTATGGATCACGGTCCTCCATGGCGGATAGGACAAACTTGTATGCAAGACAAACTTGAGAAGGAGCGAAATGATGCCAAAAATGCAGTTGAGGAATGTGTATATGAGATGAGAGACAAACTGTGTGACATTTATGAGAAATCTGTCAATGAAGATGACAGAAACAGTTTCATTCGGAAGCTTGAGGATAATAGGAGGCTTATCAGTGAGTCAGCAGTGCTTGACACATGCGTGCCTGGAAATCTGTGTCCCAACCCTAGGGTTGAAACAAGAGGGGGGGGGGTATGTGACAGGAAGTCAGGTAAATCTGGGAATGTAGTCACAGGCAGGAGATACATTTCCACCTGGGTTAGACAAATCACCAATTACTATAGGGTGTCGGCTGCAGAGTTAGCCAGAACTGTCTAAGGAAGTTGAAAGGCCTTCAGCTGTTCAGAATGAGGAAATGAAGGCCTCTATAATTTGTCGAAAGGAAGTCTAATGGATTGCTGCCTCCGGAAGCTGTCTCCTGAAGCCATGTGGGCTAGGAGAAGGAGGATAGTCAGATGTGTGCCTCCCGACAAGCTGGTGAGCATGGGAGAAGACCCCCTGAAGTGATGTGCGCTAAGGAGGGTAACCAGTTGTGAAGACTTCTCAAGGTAAATAAATTAACTATTTCTATGTGGAAGAAATAAAGGGACATGTTCAATGTGAAGAGGAAAAGGGACATGTTCAATGTGAAGAGGAAAAGGGATATGTTCAATGTGAAGAGAAAAACAAAGGGACAGCTTAAATGAACATGTGCTGTGGTGGAGAGATAAAACATGGACTATTGAGAGTCTGCTGTATGACCAGCCAAGTCTGCCCAACAGTAGGTTGGGGACAGACTTCATTAGATAGGTTCCAGTGTGTGAGAAGGTAGCCGCCCACAGTGGCAAGGATTTATTTTGTTTTATTTTATTTTGGCTGTTTTGGGGCTTGCAATTGTGTGAAGTAAATTGCATGAATAAATCAGAGTTGTTTGCAACCACTGCTCGTCTATCTCTCTGTGAAAACGCACCCCCAAAGGGGTCATCCACGCCTACCACCGAGCTAATCCCTCACAATATATATATATATATATATATATATATATATATATATATATATATATATATATATATGTATACATACATATATATAACAATAAATATTGTATTGTTTTTTTGTGCACTACAAATAAATATGGTATCGGGTCTTCTCCAATACAAGTCACTCCAAGCTATGTAGATGTCACTAGTAGAAAACTGTCATTCACTCATTCATAATAGTGGACATGAACCCAGAAATAGATCATTGCGCAGTATATTTGTATTTAGAACAATAGCATTCACAATATGTTAAAAAACATTCACATTATATGGGTGCTTAACCGCTTTATAACCGGAAGGATTTCCCTCTTAAAGACCAGTCCACTTTTTTCAACTTGGCACTGCGTGATTTTAACTGACAAGTGCGCAGTCGTGCAACGCTATACCCAAAATAAATCTATGTCCTCTTTTTCCCACAAATAGAGATTTCTTTTGGTGGTATTTGATCACCTGTGCAATTTTTATTTTTTGCGCTATAAACAAAAAAAGAGCGACAATTCTGAAAAAAAAAAAAAAAACTTTATATTTCACATTCTGCTATATGACATCCCCCCCCCCCCCAAAAAAAAAATTAAAAATCAAAATTTTTTAACATTTCAGGCCAATTTGTTTTCTACTACATTGCAATAAGCGTATTTTAATTGGTTTGAGCAAAAGTTATCTACTAACTACAGGAAAGATTTGTGTTTTTTTTTTTTTTTTTTTTTACTAGTAATTGCGGCGATCTGCGATTTTTAGTGGGACTGTGATATTGCGGTGGACAGATCGGACCCCTAACTGACATTTTTGACACTTTTGGGGGGACCAGTGACATTACTACAGTATAGTGCTAAAAATATGCTCTATTACTGTAATAATGACACTGACAGAGAAGGGGTTAAGATTGTGGGTGATCAAGGGGATAAATGTGAGTCTAGGGGAGTGAATCTAACTGTGTGGGGTGTGGCTTCTGAAATGACCATAGAGACATTTGATCCTATATAGAAGGATCACATGGTCTCTGTGATCCTTCCAGGGAAAAAAACGGTCAGCTGTGTTTACAACAGCCGACCGTTCTTCTCTCTCATCGGGGAACGATCGCGGGTGTCAGGCAGCAATCGGAGCCGCCTGCCCCGTGCATCGGCTTCCCCGCTGACGAGCGCGGCGCCTCCTGGTTGGCTCCAAGTGACCGATGTAGACCTACGTCGGTTTGCCTAGGAGAGCCACACTGCCACAGTAAATAGTGTGGTCGGCAACCGGTTAAGCAGCACCAACACAAACCGCTCCCGTGGGATAGTAACTTGCACCATCGCTCACATTGTCCAAGCCGGCCTGTGATCCAGGGACCGGATCCGACGTGGGTAGGGAAACCGGATTGGGATATCTGCGGCTCAACTCCAAGTAGAGAGCATGCAGTGGAAAGCTAGCTAGTGAGGGGAAAATAAACTGACAGATTCCTGTACCAACACAAGCAATGTTGTTGCAATGATTTCTCCCACTATGCTATTGTATTCTGACGGGGGGGACTCTCTCCCCCCCCCCCCCCCATCCCTTTCCCGCCAGAATACACTGATACACTGATTCTGGTTTTCCAAGACATAAGAAGCAGGGGGGGGGGGGGGAATCGGTAAAAGATAAGTGGAGGAGGTCAGAAACAGCTGAAGAGGGGATTAAGAATGGTGGCCAGCAGCGGATATATTGTCATTGCTCCCCACCACTCATTACCCTGCATCAGATGCTGCTGCCCCTCCCAACTCCATACTTCCTGATCAAGTGCCACTGCCTCCCTGCTCCTTGGTGCGGCAGAGGGGAACAGCAGTGTCTTCTAATGGAGCAGGGGGCAGCACCATCAGATCTTATGGTGAGCAGTGGGGCGGAAGGGCAGTGCCATCTTAACAGCATCATGGGCCCCTGGGGGAGAATATTGAAGGATTTTGTGTCCCTGAATAAAATCCATCACTTCCCTTACTTAGCCTTGCAGCACTGGGGTCCTTTGAAAGGCATGAACATCAAACGTTTTTTACATCACTATTCCCCAGACCAACATTACAGAAGAAGAGTTCTCCTCATCTTCACAGTCAGGACACTCAGTGGGGACATAAGATGGACGATGTCACCTAACCCGTCCATGTGACAATGTAGAGCTAAAGGCATCACCTCTAAGCTCTATTGGACATAACTGATTTACCCCGCTCAGCAGGGGTGGGCCTTAGAGAACAAAGGCCATATATGGGCAGCACAGAGGCTCAATGGTTAGCCTTGCAGCACTGGGGTCCTTGGTTCAAATCCTGACCTGGACACTACCTGCATGGAGTTTGCATGTTCTCCCTGTGCTTGCGTGGGTTTTCTCCGGGTACTCCGGTTTCCTCCCACACCAAAGACATGCCCTGCGTTGTTGTTGCAGTGGTGAGCATAGCTGCTATCTCAGCAGCTGACCCGGGTTCGATCCCCGGCCAACGCAATTGCCAAGATGGGGGCCTCACCTGCTAAGTGCATTGAGTGCCTAACAATATAATAAAATTGTATCCAAAACGAATGAAGTAAATGTGTTGTGCTTTACATGTATTTTCCTAAACACTTTTTCATATATTTCTTTCAGGGGAATCTGATTACTTTGTATTCTCATTTTTAGCCAGTAGATGGAGCAATCGGCTCCTTTTCAGGTATTTTCTAGGCTCTTCTTAGCAGCTTGGCTGAAAAACAAAAACCAACTTCTTACTATATAGCTTAATAGCTCAAAGGCTGAAATTCAGATATCAATGAGTCTGAGCAGTGACTCCGCCCCCTCTCTGCCGATGAAGTTTGTACGGTTCCATCCGAAGATTCAATCAGATGGGGGAGGGGTTATGTACTTTATTATAGAGATGGGAGAGGGATTATATAGTTTATTATAGAGATGGGGGAGGGGTTATATAGTTTATTATAGAGATGGGGAGGGGTTATATAGTTTATTATAGAGATGGGGGAGGGGTTATATAGTTTATTATAGAGATGGGGGAGGGGTTATAAAGTTTATTATAGAGATGGGGGAGGGGTTATATAGTTTATCATAGAGGTGGGGGAGGGGTTATATAGTTTATTATATCAGGGTTCGTACGGTCCTTGAAAACCTGGAAAAGTTATGAAATTTTGAGATGACACTTTCCAGGCCTGGAAAGGTCATGGAAAAGTACGATTTTACAAATGTTTTGGAAAAGTCATGGAAATCTGGGGAGGAGCGGAGAGGAGCGGGGGGGGGGGGAGCGGCGGGCAGCGGCGGGGGGGAGCGGATGCTTAAAACTTTATTATTGCAAATGTATTATTTTATTTTATGTTTGTGCACATTCATTTCCGGGTCCGCAGCAGCCGAGGAGTAGATCGTGCACCAAGCACCAATCACTGGCAGCGGGGAGGGCCGGGCCGCGGTTTGCCTGGATGTGACTGGCCAGCAACAGCAAACCAATCACAGGCGGCGGAAGCGTCACTGGAGGGCGGGTCGCATGAACGTGATGATGACGCGGAAGGGGGCGGTAACCGTTTCGGTTACCGCACCCCCGCGCCATCACGTTCATGCGGCCGGTCCGCTCTCCAGTGACGCTTCTGCTGCCTGTGATTGGTTTGCTGTTGCTGGCCAGTCACATCCAGGCAAACCGCAGCCCGGCCCTCCCCGCTGCCTGTCATTGGTGCACGATCATCACCTCGGCTGCTGCTGGCCAGTGACCGACCGTAGGGCAAACTGCGGGCACCTACTGTACCAGTCCTATACGGGAATGTTAAAAATAAATGTAAATAAATAATTAAGCATTTTGTCCAGCTGCACATTCATGTCTGCCACCTGAACAGCTTTATTTGGGCAAGCAGGAGCACCACTGTTCTTTCTCCCAAAAGTAAGTGCCGCATTTGTGCACCATCAGATCTGTGCCATCCATACCAGTCTGCCTGCACCTCATGACTGTCGCTTGGGCCTAAAAGATTACTGTGCTGCATTTTGTGCATCTGACTGTCTGTGCCATCCATACCAGTCCGCCTGCACCTTATGACTGTCGCTTGGGCCTAAAAAGATTACTGTGCTGCATTTTGTGCATCTCACTGTCTGTGCCATCCATACCAGTCCGCCTGCACCTCATGACTGTCGCTTGGGCCTAAAAAGATTACTGTGCTGCATTTTGTGCATCTCACTGTCTGTGCCATCCATACCAGTCCGCCTGCACCTCATGACTGTCGCTTGGGCCTAAAAAGATTACTGTGCTGCATTTTGTGCATCTCACTGTCTGTGCCATCCATACCAGTCCGCCTGCACCTCATGACTGTGGCTTGGGCCTAAAAAGATTACTGTGCTGCATTTTGTGCATCTGACTGTCTGTGCCATGCATACCAGTCCGCCTGCACCTCATGACTGTCGCTTGGGCCTAAAAAGATTAAGTGCTGCATTTTGTGCCATCCATACCAGTCCGTTCACAGTTACAGCAATGCCAGGGAAATGCAGCTTTAAAAATGTATGGCTTCATGACGAAAAGTATGAGAGGTGGCTGGAGAAAGATCAGGACCCGGGACGTGCTAAATGTACAGTGTGTCGTAAAACATTTGACATTTCGAACATGGGAGAGGCAGCGCTGTCTAGCCACGCTAAAGGTGCAAAGCACCAGCCTGCAGCTGGGTGCTCGACAGCTTCCAATCCGATCGCTGGCTTTTTCATCCGTGCGCCTGAAGTGACACCGGCTCACAGCTGCGGCAGCGGTGCTTCCACCTCATCTACTGTAAAACAAGGGACCATTTTGAGTCACGCTGTATCCAGAAACGAAACTCTAACAGCAAAGGTACTGTGGGCTCTAAAGGTGGTTAATTCACACTATTCATACAAGTCTTGTGAAGACACAGGTCAGCTTTTCCAGACTATGTTCCCAAACAGCAAGATAGCGGCCAGCTTTGCATGCGGCGAACGTAAGTGTGTAACGCTCCGGCGTTTGTTTAGTGAACTGGATTTGCAGCTGCAGAATTTCCACTCAGTAGTCGTGTAGAGATGTGTTGAATCACCATATCCAACTCTCCAGACTCATCATTGTGGCCCAGCCTGCCTCAGCATGCAAATATACAGACACTCAGATAAGATGTTCCTGGAGTGATAGTTGTATACAATAGTATAGAGGTGATGTGCTGAAAGGACAGGCATGAGTAGTGATAGCAATGATAGGCACTCAATAGTAATGTTCAGGAGTGTTAGCAGATGGTGATAGATAGTATGCAGATAGGTTAGCAATCATGTACAAGTAACAGGTGGTAGGGGACAGCAGATGAAGTGTACAGGAATTGCTAACTTAGTGCAAGGATATAGATGGTAGTAGACTCAAGAGCTAGCAATCTATGTAACAGTGCAGATGATAGAAATAGTAATGCATAGATAGCAACAGTCCTTAGTATGCAAGAGTAGATAGTGTAAGTTGATAGGAAGGAATCCCCTGTGGGGTACTTATCACTAGTAGGTTTAGAGAGATGAGGGGTCCGGTAATGAGATAAAGATCAGGTAGCGAGATACAGCATCAGTAGCGAGATACAGGATCAAGTAGCGAGACTCCGGTCTATCCAGATACTGGGGAAATAGCTGGAAGCTTCGGCAGCGTCAGACAAGGCTGTATAACAAGCGGTTTGCACGAACACCTTGTGAGTGAAAGCCGGCGATTGAAATAGCCGCTCAGAGCGGCGCCTAGTGATGACGTCATGCGGCTTAAAGAGATAGGCAGGTATATGCGTTCCACCTAGCTGAAAAGGTGGGACGCAATGCGGAAGAAATGGGCTGGAAGGGTACCGAAGGTACCAGAATCTTACAAAGTGCTCATATTTATGCACTTTTGGACTGGCTCCTTTTTTTAAGAAACTGACTTTGACAGATGTATCGAAGCAAAGCGTCTATGTTATGCTCTTTGATGAAAGTCTCAATCACTATTTACAGTCTAAACAGTTAGACATGCATGTCAGGCTGTGGAACGGTTCCGAGGTGAAAACTAAATACATTGGCTCAGAGTTCATGGGCCATTCATCAGCTCAAGACATTGCTGAAAAAAATGAATAACTTGCTCTCAGAGATCAGAATCAAGAATCTTGTCCAGATCTCAATGGATGGACCGCACGTCAACTGGAAAGTATTCGAAATACTCCAGAAGCAAGTGCAGGAAGATGCTGGAAAGTCCCTAATTAACATTGGTTCGTGCGGGTTGCACATACTGCACAATGCGTTCAGAGATGGATGTAAAGCCACCGGATGGGAAGTTGAACACGGGCTCTCTAGCTTGTATTGGCTGTTCCATGATTGCCCTGCACGTCACGAGGATTTTATGACAGCAACCGGTTGTAAAACTCCCATGCTTAAATTTTGTAAGCACCGGTGGATTGAGAATGTTAATGTTTCAGAAAGAGGATTGCAACTCTGGCCACACGTCAAACAATACATTGAGATGGTAGAGAGAGGGAAACTACCCAATCCAAAAATAAAGTCATTTGAAGAGGTGAAGATGCGCTGTGCTGATCCTCTTTTCCTAGTGAAAGTGGGAATATTCAACAGCATTGCAAGAGAAGTCGACCCATTCCTCACCATGTATCAGTCTGACCAACCAATGCTGCCGTTTCTCTCCGGTGATATGTACAAACTGATTAAAGGTAAGGATAAACATAAATTCTGTTTTTGCTAATAATGTTTATTAATATGATATACACTGCAGTGCATTACAATTTGGCTTGTAAATTAGCAAAAAACACTTAATTTTACTTTTTCATAGGCATCATGGGACGATTTCTAAAGGAAAAGCATCTGGAAGAGGCCACATCCACTCTAAAGCTCCTCCATGTCCCTTATCAAGACAGCAGCCTGCACAAGGACTGTTCAAAGATTGACATTGGGTTTGCAGCAGAAACCACCCTGACCCAACTCAAGTCTTCCAAAAAAATTTCAGATAGGCAAAACCTAGAGATTAAGATGGACTGCAAGAAATTTTTGATCACACTCCTGGACAAGTTGCTGAAAAAGGCTCCAGTGCATCACATGTTGGTGAGAAGCATGCAGTGCCTTGACCCGAGACGCATGGCTGGAAGTAGTAAGGAACTCTGCGTAACGCAAATGAGAAGGATGTTGCACATACTTGTTGAGGCTAAACATGTAAATGAGGCAGTGTGCGACGATATCCTTAGCGAGTTTCGAGAGTTTTGTGATTTGGGTGCTCTTCAGGTGAAGTTCAGGGAATTTGACCCCAAAACTGATCGAGTGGACACCCTGCTGTATGAGACAATGGGAACAAAACCATCACTTTCCAGAGTGTGGAATGTGGTGAAGCTTCTTCTTGTGTTATCACATGGTCAGGCAAGCGTCGAAAGAGGTTTTTCAATCAACAAAGAATTAATAGTTGAGAATCAGAGGGAAAGATCTCTGGTGGCTCAGAGGCTCATTGTTGACCATGTCAGATCTGTAGGGGGCATAACCAAGGTAGAAATCACAAAGGAGCTGCTCCTTTCAGCTGCAGGAGCCAGGCAGAAGTACCATGGGTACCTGGATGAAGAAAAGAGAAAGAAAGAACAACAAGCTGTTGACTTAAAGAGGAAGGCTTTCACAGATGAGCTGGAAGATTTGAAAAAAAAGAGGGCTAGAATGGAGGCGGACATTTGTGCTCTCGAGAAATCAGCGGATGAATATGCTGAAAAGGCCGAATCTTCAGGCAATCTGACCTTTATCAGCAAATCCAACAGTTTCCGCCGTACTGCAAAAGAAAAGAAAGATTCTCTGCTGAAAATTGAAAAACAGATTGATGAGAAGCTTTCAGAAATGAAAAATTAAATGGTGTTGATTGTTTTTTGGTAATGTTTAAGTTAACTTGTGACTGTTATCGGGTCAAATTATTGCACTTTAAGTTCAGAACAGTGTTGCTGGACACTTTTATTTTTTAGTTGCTTCCCCTTGATTTATGTTATATCTCCTGCGGATTACGTTAATCCATTTCTAAGCGGTTCTCAGGGTTTATGTTATGAAACGTCGTTACTGTGCAAGCGTTATTTAAATAAATATTTCATATTCCACTGTACACTACAAAGCTTGTCATTTATATTAGTAAAAATATGCTGGGTGTGACATAGATTTTCTTCTTATTTAACATGTATACATAGACATTTCATGAAACATTAGGTCATGAATATTTACGTGAAGTCATGGAAAAGTCATGGAATTTCATTGGTGAAAATGTGTATGAACCCTGAGAGATGGGGGAGGGTTATATAGCTTATTATAGAGATGGGGGAGGGGTTATATAGTTTATTATAGAGATGGGGAGGGGTTATATAGTTTATTATAGAGATGGGGGAGGGGTTATATAGTTTATTATAGAGATGGGGAGGGGTTATATAGTTTATTATAGAGATGGGGGAGGGGTTATATAGTTTATTATAGAGATGGGGGAGGGGTTATATAGTTTATTATAGAGATGGGGAGGGGTTATATAGTTTATTATAGAGATGGGGGAGGGGTTATGTAGTTTATTATAGAGATGGGGGAGGGGTTATATCGTTTATCTCAGAGATTGGGGAGGGGTTATGTAGTTTATTATAGAGATGGGGGAGGGGTTATATCGTTTTTCTCAGAGATGGGGGAGGGGTTATATTGTTTATTATAGAGATGGGGAGGGGTTATATAGTTTATCTCAGAGATGGGGGAGGGGTTATGTAGTTTATTATAGAGATGGGGGAGGGTTATATAGTTAATTATAGAGTTGGGGGAGGTGTTATATAGTTTATTATAGAGATGGGGGAGGGGTTATATAGTTTATTATAGAGATGAAGGGGGGGTTGTATAGTTTATTATAGAGATGGGGGAGGGGTTATATAGTTTATTATAGAGATGAAGGGGGTTATATAGTTTATTATAGAGATGGGGGAGGGGTTATATCGTTTATTATAGAGATGGGGGAGGGGTTTTATAGTTTATTTTTAGAGGTGGGGGATAGGTTATATAGTTTATTATAGAGATGGGGGAGGGGTTATATAGCTTATTATAGAGATGGGGGAGGGGTTATAAAGCTTATTATAGAGATGGGGAGGGGTTATATAGTTTATTATAGAGGTGAGGGAGGGGTTATATAGTTTACTATAGAGATGGGGGAGGGGTTATATAGTTTATTATAGAGATGGGGGAGGGGTTATATAGTTTACTATAGAGATGGGGGAGGGGTTATATTGTTTATTTTAGAGATGGGGAAGGGGTTATATAGTTTATTATAGAGATGGGGGAGGGATTATATAGTTTATTATAGAGATGGGGGAGGGGTTATGTAGTTAGCGATAGGTATTTACAAACCTTCAACATCATAAATGGAAATTAATAACCCTGCTAGTGGAGATCAAATATACAGCTGCAACTTCAAGTGTGACCACACCCCAGTTAATAGTTCCATATCAAGTCGCGCTATTAATAAGTAATGGAAAATAAAGTCCATAAATAGAAGAATCACAATTTCCAGACCAGTCTCCCTATGGATGTGTGCTTACCAGAAAGAATAAATATATGTTCAGGTTCTCTATAGTGAATCTTGTCCCCTTGATGGAAGACTGGAACCAGTAAACTCGTGGTGATTCAGTGGTCGTTGAATCATAAAATAAAATATAAAAAGCGCAATAGCGTAAAACCCAACACAAATGATATTAAGTGACTTGAACACCAATGTGATCATTCAATGTTTGGTTCAAAAGATTGGTGTTGTGTAGATATAACCACCACCAGTGTGAATGCTCACAAGCCAATAGTTAAAAGAAAATATAGAAAAAGAATATATAGAAAAAGAAATGATCCCATACGGTGGGACACCTGAAAGGTACCCCTTACCAGAGTGAATAAGAGCAAGTGCATATGTCAATATGGGAGAGTGCTATCCTTCACCAGCTGAAATCGCCTCTTACCATATATAAATGATAAATAAGCCAAAGTGCAGCAGAGCAATCACGTATATCACCAAAGGATAGCCAGGGTATTCACCACTTGGTGTCCGGACCCCCTTCAACATCAAGCAGCCAGCTCTTTACTTCCTGTCCTGTGACTGCAGTTTATTAAAAAAAAAAAAAAACAAGCCCCATCCACTTTTCCCCTCCAGTTGGCAATCTAGGTCATGTGACCGCAGTCTTTAAAAAAAAAAAAAACACAAGCCCCGCCCACTTTTGCATTTGAGAGGTCATGTGACTGCAGTTTGAAGTAAACAAGTCATAAGCCCCGCCCACACTGGGAGGAGTGTATAAAAAGGCAGTTGCAGGATGACTCTGTGTCATTTGGACTGATCTGGTGTTCAGGTAAGATGTCTCTCCCATCTCTCCTCATTCTCCGCTCACTCTTCTCCTGCACAGAACATACAAGGCAGGAGAAAGGACGGCCCATTTGTCATCATAAACCCGCCTCCACATTTGTCAGTATTTCACACCCACTGTCATTTCCAATTCTGGGCGCCAATGTCTACTGCCCAACATGGCGCTTCTGTGACATGTGACAGTTATGTGATCTGTCTGCTCCCGCTGCATCTACACACTTTCTCATCCCTGGCAGCTCTCCTCTCCGCTCCGCTCCTCTATTCTCCTTTGCTCTGCACTTTCTCTCCTCCATGCCATCCATGTTCAGCCACATCACTTCCCTGCTTTCCATCCCCTCCGCTAACAACTCCACTACTTCTTTCTGTGCAATCAGTGACTTGAGTCCCGCTGCTCTGTTTTACCCCCCCCCTCCCCACCGGCAGCATCTCCGATCCTGATACATATCTCCCCTTCCTAGTCATAAATCGCTCCGTCCCGACACACCACACCTCCGTTCTCCTTCCACTAGATGCCTGTTCCCTTTCCCTACCAACAGGCACCAGCATTCCCCCTTTCCCTGCCATAGTTCCTGCTAGACTCCTCCCCCCCGCGGCTCCACAGCCCAACTCCTCCCACTTCACACTGTAATCCAGCCTGCAGTCTCCCCTCCCCCGCTGTCTGCATCCAAAGTTTAGGATCCCAGTCCTTATCTATTTCATTCATATCCCTCTGGAACACTCTTGGTGCATAGGGGGACTCCTGATGTAATGGGGTCTCCAGATGGAAAGGGAAACTACTGATGTTAAAGGGGGACTCCAGATGTGAAGGGAAACTACTGATGTTAAAGGGGGACTTCTGATGTAATGGGGTCTCCAGATGTGAAGAGGAATTACTGATGTTAAAGGGGGACTCCTGATGTAATGGGGTCTCCAGATGTGAAGGGGAACTACTGATGTTAAAGGGGGGACTCTGATGGTAATGGGGGACTACCAATGTTAATGGGGGACTCTGATGAGAAAGGGGGGAATCCTGGTGTTAAGTATAGGGGGCTCCTGATTTAAAGGGCCACTTGTGAAAGGGGAAAACCCGTTTTAAAGCGTGGCTCTTAATGTAATACGTTGGCCTCATTATATAAAGGGGGGACTCTGATGTGAAGAGTGGGCAGTTCTGATTTGAAGGAAGTGACTCCTCGGGAAGGTGGGACTCCTCAGGTGAACAGAGGACTCTGATGTGAAGGGAGGAACCCCTGCTATGAAGTGGAGAATCCTAATATAAAGAAGGGACTCCTGATGTGAGGGGTTTTCAGGTGTAAGGGGGAACTAATAATGTGAAAGGGAGGGAGACTTCAATGTGAAGGGGGACTCCTGATGTTAAAGGTCAGACTTGTGATGTGAAGGGGGGACTCTGATATAAAGGGTGATGAAGTATAGATGGCAGGACCTTTCTTTGTGTAGGTTTATGTCACTCATAGCACAGAAATGAGGGAGTATATTGTGGGTAGAAGGACTGCAGACGGTGTTCAGTATAAACCATATGTAGGCTTAAAGCCGTATTAAACCCAAAATAAAAATATGATAAACATTGCAGGTTACCAATCTTTAGATGTGGTGGTGGCTGCATTTGTTTTTTGTCATCTGTGTCCCCATTGGGTAGATTTCCCTTCACTTCCTGTCACTCCCTGTTGCACCATGCGGTTGCATTTTTAAAAAAGGGGCAAGGACTTTTTCCCTGCAGGTACAGCAGCCCGTTCAAATGAAGGACCCGCACAGATGTGACTTAAAGGATAAGCTTCACTTTTACCAAAAAAATAATAAATGCAAAAAAAGGTCAAAATCAAATGTATTCCTCAAAATGAAATTTATTTCTGAAGATCGGACAGATTTCACTCTATACAGACACAGAATGAAGAATCGGTCAGCCTTTCTCTCACTTTGTAAAGGAAATGAGAAGTGTTCAGACTTTGCAGACAATATTGGGTTTCATTTACAAACCTTCAACATCAAGCAGGCAGCTCTTTACTTCCTGTCATGTGACTGCAGTTTATAAAAAATAGAAAAAACTGCAAGCCCCGCCTACTTTTGCCTTTACAGTTGGGGATCTAGGTCATGTGACCGCAGTCTAAAAAAAAACATAAGCTCCTCCTACTTTTGCATTCCAGAGGAAGTAAACAAGTCATAAGCCCTGCCCACAGTGGGAGGAGTGTATAAAAAGGCAGTTGCAGGATGACTCAGTGTCATTTGGACTGATCTGGTGTTCAGGTAAGATGTCTCTCCCATCTCTCCTCATTCTCCTATTTATTATATTCTCCTATTAGTCTCATCTGATATAAAACAAATTCCATCCATATTATTTAATCCTCCTACATCATTATTAATGGAGTTTAATGTTTTTTTTTTTTTATATAAGATGATTGATAGATGGATGATGGATGGATACTTAGGTTGATAGTACTGTATATACAATGAGGGGATTTACTAAGACTGGAGCAGTTGTTTACTCCAACCAATCATTTCATTTTCAAAGCTTAGCCAAACAAGCTGAAGCTGGATTCTGGTTGGCTAATCTGTAGAGTGATTCCAGATTCTATCTGCTCCAGTATTGGTGAATCCCCCAATCAGTAGATGTGTTCAGTATAATACATACCTCCTAACAGTCCCGGATTCTGACATATGTCCCGCAGTCCCGCACAGCTGAGCAGTTTCCCGCATCGCCTCCACTGCCGCTCACTCTTCTCCTGCACAGAACATACAAGGCAGGAGAAAGGACGGCCCATTTGTCATCATAAACCCGCCTCCACATTTGTCAGTATTTCACACCCACTGTCATTTCCAATTCTGGGCGCCAATCATGGGCGTCCGCAGAGCTTTTTCCAGGGGGGGCATCATTTTAAGGTCAGCCATTCTCCGCCCCTTTTTAACAATGTCATGAGGGGGGGCTAGTCATTGCAAAAGCAAAGCTGACACTCTCTGTTTTGGGTCCGTGCAGGCGGCGCATGCATGCACGTGACATCAGCACTTCCGTGCCTCTATGCACTGCATTTCCTGCAGGTACAGCAGCCGTTCAAATGAAGGACCCGCACAGATGTGAACCTCGTCTTAAAGGATAAGTTCACCTTTACCAAAAAAATATAAATGCACATTTTTTTACAGGTTTGAAAAAATGTGCATTTAAATTTTTTTTTTTTTTGGGAGCCTGCAGAGCATTGCACCTGTGATCTGCAGATCATGAGTGCAATGTCCGGCTCTAAAGACTTTCAGGATATCTGTCTGCTTTTATTTCTTCAGTTACCTGAGACGGAAGATGAATGGACTACGAGAACGCTCACCAGCCCCCTCCCAGCTCACTGAAAAATAGAAGCTGTCAGCAGCAATGGCTGATGGTACTTGTAGGCATTCATTTACAGGAAACTGAGAATGAATGGCGCGGCCGTGTGGGTGGAGCCCCATGCAGCCGCGCTATTTTCAAATATTGACAGCGGGTGCAGGGAGAAGAACCTCTGCCCGCTGTCACGGGGTGGGGGGGGGACTGCAGATTCTGGAACATGTTACATATTCCACCCTATAAGCGGTCAGAACACGTAACATGTTCCCAAGGTGAACTTATCCTTTAAGGCCTCTTGTACACAGGTGAAAAAATCCCCATGTTTGTAGTCATCTCGTTTTTTCCGGATGTGAATATAGGTGCATTGTTGTCTATGGGACGATGCAAACAGTTGTGTAAAGATCCCTAATGCAGCAATGCGTTCACAGCCATTCCAAAATGTGACAATTGTATATATGAGTGCGGTAATTTGCGTCCACACGCATGTATACACAAATATACATGAGAATGTCAACTCAGAAAAATGCCCACCTACCCCATGGGTAACCCTATGAGAATGGACATACATTGCAAGACTGGCAGCTAATGGAAGATGAAGGAGAATTCTATGTGTGTAAATGTATACGCAGGATTACACACCTGTACATGCGTTTATCAGAGGTCTTTACAGAATATCTTTTCTGTATTTTACTCTTTCTGCCAGCCAGACCCTTCATATAAACATCAGTAAATTATTATGTCTGTGTGCAGGAGGCCGAATACCCGTTTTTTCTTATTCAGTCGTTTTCTATTTGCTTCTTTGTTTTGATTCGGCTTTCTTGTTTCTATGGTGACCATGCCCATGGGCATTTCTGCCCATTTACTCCCGTTTTTTCCTTCTGACCCATTGACTCAATGCTCTACCCTGTTTTTATGGGGGAGCTTTCTATGGGACATGCGTTCTGGATGTTGTGAGCACTTGTTGGCCAGGACTCACTTCCAGCTGGGGGGCTTCATAGGTGGAGTTGCCATGGTAACATGGATGCTGGGCTTTTCCAGTGTAACATTTACTACAATCATCAAATTAGATGACAATCTAATGTTTAATAAATACCTGGAGGTGATACGCATGTGACCATGTACAACAGGGCGATCGGTGTATATAGGGTGATAGGTGTATATAGGGGGATAGGTGTATATAGGGCGATCGGTGTATATAGGGGGATAGGTGTATATAGGGATAGGTGTATATAGGGAGATCAGTGTATATAGGGCGATCGGTGTATATAGGATGATAGGTGTATATAGGGCGATCAGTGTATATTGGCGATCAGTGTATATAGGGAGATAGGTGTATATAGGGTGATCAGTGTATATAGGGCTATAGGTGTATATACAGTGATAGGTGTATGTAGGGTGATAGGTGTATATAGGGTGATAGGTGTATATAGGGCGATCAGTGTATATAGGGTGATAGGTGTATATAGGGTGATAGGTGTATATAGGGCGATCAGTGTATATAGGGCGATAGGTGTATATAGGGTGATAGGTGTATATAGGATGATCAGTGTATATAGGGCGATCAGTGTATATAGGGTGATGAATGTATATAGGGCGATCAGTGTATATAAGGCGATAGGTGTATATAGTGTCATAGGTGTATATAGGGCGATCAATGTATATAAGGCGATAGGTGTATATAGTGTCATAGGTGTATATAGGGTGATAGGTTAAAGACAACAGACACAGAATGAAGAATCGGTCAGCCTTTCTCTCACTTTCTAAAGGAAATGAGAAGTGTTCAGGCTTTGCAGACAATATTGGGTTTCATTTATAAACCTTCAACATCAAGCAGGCAGCTCTTTACTTCCTGTCATGTGACTGCAGTTTATAAAAAAATAAAAAAAAAACCACAAGCCCCGCCCACTTTTGCCCTCCAGTTGGGAATCTAGGTCATGTGACCGCAGTCTAAAAAAAACCCATAAGCTCCGCCCACTTTTGCATTTGAGAGGTCATGTGACTGCAGTTTGAAGTAAACAAGTCATAAGCCCTGCCCACACTGGGAGGAGTGTATAAAAAGGCAGTTGCAGGATGACTCTGTGTCATTTGGACTGATCTGGTGTTCAGGTAAGATGTCTCTCCCATCTCTCCTCATTCTCCTATTTATTATATTCTCCTATTAGTCTCATCTGATATAAAACAAATTCCATCCATATTATTTAATCCTCCTACATCATTATTAATGGAGTTTAATGTTTTTTTATTTATTTTTTTTTTTTTTTTAATATAAGATGATTGATAGATGGATGATGGATGGATACTTAGGTTGATAGTACTGTATATACAATGAGGGGATTTACTAAGACTGGAGCAGTTGTTCACTCCAACCAATCATTTCATTTTCAAAGCTTAGCCAAACAAGCTGAAGCTGGATTCTGGTTGGCTAATCTGTAGAGTGATTCCAGATTCTATCTGCTCCAGTATTGGTGAATCCCCCAATCAGTAGATGTGTTCAGTATAATACATACCTCCTAACAGTCCCGGATTCTGACATATGTCCCGCAGTCCCGCACAGCTGAGCAGTTTCCCGCATCGCCTCCACTGCCGCTCACTCTTCTCCTGCACAGAACATACAAGGCAGGAGAAAGGACGGCCCATTTGTCATCATAAACCCGCCTCCACATTTGTCAGTATTTCACACCCACTGTCATTTCCAATTCTGGGCGCCAATCATGGGCGTCCGCAGAGCTTTTTCCAGGGGGGGCATCATTTTAAGGTCAGCCATTCTCCGCCCCTTTTTAACAATGTCATGAGGGGGGGGGCTAGTCATTGCAAAAGCAAAGCTGACACTCTCTGTTTTGGGTCCGTGCAGGCGGCGCATGCATGCATGTGACATCAGTACTTCCGTGCCTCTATGCACTGCATTTCCTGCAGGTACAGCAGCCGTTCAAATGAAGGACCCGCACAAATGTGAACCTCGTCTTAAAGGATAAGTTCACCTTTACCAAAAAAATATAAATGCACATTTTTTTACAGGTTTGAAAAAATGTGCATTTAAATTTTTTTTTTTTGGGAGCCTGCAGAGCATTGCACCTCTGATCCGCAGATCATGAGTGCAATGTCCGGCTCTGCAGACCCTCAGGATATCTGTCTGCTTTTATTTCTTCAGTTACCTGAGACGGAAGATGAATGGACTACGAGAACGCTCACCAGCCCCCTCCCAGCTCACTGAAAAATAGAAGCTGTCAGCAGCAATGGCTGATGGTACTTGTAGGCATTCACTTACAGGAAACTGAGAATGAATGGCGCGGCCGTGTGGGTGGAGCCCCATGCAGCCGCGCTATTTTCAAATATTGACAGCGGGTGCAGGGAGAAGAACCTCTGCCCGCTGTCACGAGGGGGGGGGGGGGACTGCAGATTCTGGAACATGTTACATATTCCACCCTATAAGCGGTCAGAACATGTAACATGTTCCCAAGGTGAACTTATCCTTTAAGGCCTCCTGTACACAGGTGAAAAAATCCCCATGTTTGTAGTCATCTCGTTTTTTCTGGATGTGAATATAGGTGCATTGTTGTCTATGGGACGATGCAAACAGTTGTGTAAAGATCCCTAATGCAGCAATGCGTTCACAGCCATTCCAAAATGTGACAATTGTATATATGAGTGCGGTAATTTGCGTCCACACGCATGTATACACAAATATACATGAGAATGTCAACTCAGAAAAATGCCCACCTACCCCATGGGTAACCCTATGAGAATGGACATACATTGCAAGACTGGCAGCTAATGGAAGATGAAGGAGAATTCTATGTGTGTAAATGTATACGCAGGATTACACACCTGTACATGCGTTTATCAGAGGTCTTTACAGAATATCTTTTCTGTATTTTACTCTTTCTGCCAGCCAGACCCTTCATATAAACATCAGTAAATTATCATGTCTGTGTGCAGGAGGCCGAATACCCGTTTTTTCTTATTCAGTCGTTTTCTATTTGCTTCTTTGTTTTGATTCGGCTTTCTTGTTTCTATGGTGACCATGCCCGTGGGCATTTCTGCCCATTTACTCCCGTTTTTTCCTTCTGACCCATTGACTCAATGCTCTACCCTGTTTTTATGGGGGAGCTTTCTATGGGACATGCGTTCTGGATGTTGTGAGCACTTGTTGGCCAGGACTCACTTCCAGCTGGGGGGCTTCATAGGTGGAGTTGCCATGGTAACATGGATGCTGGGCTCTTCCAGTGTAACATTTACTACAATCATCAAATTAGATGACAATCTAATGTTTAATAAATACCTGGAGGTGATATGCATGTGACCATGTACAACAGGGCGATCAGTGTATATAGGGGATAGGTGTATATAGGGTGATAGGTATATATAGGGAGATCAATGTATATAGGGTGATCGGTGTATATAGGGAGATCGGTGTATATAGGGAGATCGGTGTATATAGGGCGATCGGTGTATATAGGGGATAGGTGTATATAGGGTGATCAGTGTATATAGGGTGATCAGTGTATATAGGGTGATCAGTGTATATAGGGTGATCAGTGTATATAGGGTGATCGGTGTATATAGGGAGATCGGTGTATATAAGGTGATCGGTGTATATAGGGTGATCGGTTTATATAGGGTGATAGGTGTATATAGGGGATAGGTGTATATAGGGTGATAGGTGTATATAGGGTGATCAGTGTATATAGGGAGATCGGTGTATATAGGGTGATCGGTGTATATAGGGTGATCGGTGTATATAGGGTGATCGGTGTATATAGGGTGATCAGTGTATATGGGGCTATAGGTGTATATACAGTGATAGGTGTATGTAGGGTGGTCAGTGTATATAGGGCGATCAGTGTATATAGGGCGATCAGTGTATATTGGGCAATAGGTGTACATAGGACGATCAGTGTATATAGGACGATCAGTATATATAGGGTGATAGGTGTATATAGGGTGATCAGTGTATATAGGGCGATCAGTGTATATAGGGTGATAGGTGTATATAGGATGATCAGTGTATATAGGGTGATAGGTGTATATAGGGTGATCAGTGTATATAGGGTGATCAATGTATATAGGGCGATAGGTGTATATAGTGTCATAGGTGTATATAGGGTGATAGGTTAAAGACAACAGACACAGAATGAAGAATCGGTCAGCCTTTCTCTCACTTTGTAAAGGAAATGAGAAGTGTTCAGACTTTGCAGACAATATTGGGTTTCATTTACAAACCTTCAACATCAAGCAGGCAGCTCTTTAATTCCTGTCATGTGACTGCAGTTTATAAAAAAAAAAAAAAGAAAAAAATGCAAGCCCCGCCCACTTTTGCCCTCCAGTTGGGAATCTAGGTCATGTGACCGCAGTCTAAAAAAAACCCATAAGCTCCGCCCACTTTTGCCTTTGAGAGGTCATGTGACTGCAGTTTGAAGTAAACAAGTCATAAGCCCCGCCCACAGTGGGAGGAGTGTATAAAAAGGCAGTTGCAGGATGACTCGGTGTCATTTGGACTGATCTGGTATTCAGGTAAGATGTCTCTCCCATCTCTCCTCATTCTCCTATTTATTATATTCTCCTATTAGTCTCATCTGATATAAAACAAATTCCATCCATATTATTTAATCCTCCTACATCATTATTAATGGAGTTTAATGATTTTTTTTTTTTTTTTGTAATTATTATTTTTTTTTTTTATATAAGATGATTGATAGATGGATGATGGATGGATACTTAGGTTGATAGTACTGTATATACAATGAGGGGATTTACTAAGACTGGAGCAGTTGTTTACTCCAACCAATCATTTCATTTTCAAAGCTTAGCCAAACAAGCTGAAGCTGGATTCTGGTTGGCTAATCTGTAGAGTGATTCCAGATTCTATCTGCTCCAGTATTGGTGAATCCCCCAATCAGTAGATGTGTTCAGTATAATACATACCTCCTAACAGTGTGGCTCTTAATGTAAGGGGATGGCTTCCTGATGTAAAGGGGGACTCTGATGTGAAGGGGGAACTCTAATGTGAAGGGGGAGCTCCAAATGTAAGAGGGGATTCCTATTGTAAAGGTTGGCTCTGATGTGAAGGGTGGGTAGTTCTGATTTGAAGGAAGGGACTCCTCGTGAAGGTGGGACTCCTCAGGTGAACAGAGGACTCTGATTTGAAGGGAGGAACTCCTACTATGAAGGGGAGACTCCTAATATAAAGAAGGGACTCCTGATGTGAGGGGTTTTGAGGTGTAAGGGGGAACTAATAATGTGAAAGGGAGGGAGACTTCAATGTGAAGGGGACTCCTGATGTTAAAGGTCAGACTTGTGATGTGAAGGGGGGACTCTGATATAAAGGGTGATGAAGTATAGATGGCAGGACCTTTCTTTGTGTAGGTTTATGTCACTCATAGCACAGAAATGAGGGAGTATATTGTGGGTAGAAGGACTGCAGACGGTGTTCAGTATAAACCATATGTAGGCTTAAAGCCGTATTAAACCCAAAATAAAAATCTGATGCACATTGCAGGTTACCAATCTTTAGATGTGGTGGTGGCTGCATTCCTTTTCTTTTTCGGCTTTTTTCCCTCTGTTTTCACCTGGGGATCCGGCCAGTAACACATCTCCTGTGTAGCCCCTCCTAGGTAGGTGCTAGGTGTAGGATAGGTGTCCCTCATTCTCAAGTTCCAAAGTTGGGAGGTATGTAAGGATACTGCCATTGACATTAGTAGTAGCTATTTTGTGTGGTTGTAAAGCCTCTCATATACCCAGTGAAGTGACTCAGGGGATACACAGAGAGGAAACACCTACATAGGTTGTATCTGTTTATCTGCAGTCTTTTCTTCTCTACATCCGTTCAAAGTGCAGAATTTAGATAAAATCTGTCTTCATCTTTCAGTAGCACACACTACACACACACACACACACTGCACACACACTACACACACACACACTACACACACTACACACACACACTACACACTACACACACACACTGCGCACACACTACACACACTACACACACACACTACACACACACACTACACACACTACACACACTACACACACACACTGCACACACACACACTACACACACACTGCACACACACACACTGCATACACACACTACACACTACACACACTGCACACTACACACACCACAAACTACACACACCACAAACTACACACACCACAAACTACACACACACACTACACACACACACACTTACACACACACTACACACAACACATTATACTACACACTACACACACACACACACACACACTACACACACACACACACACACTACACACTACACACACATACACACACACTACACACACACACACTACACACACACACACTACACACACATACACACACACACTACACACACACTACACACTACACACACATACACACACACACTACACACACACACACACACACACACGCACACTACACACACACTACACACACATACACACACACACACACTACACACACACACACACACACACACACACTACACACACACTACACACACACTACACACTACACACACATACACACACACTACACGCACTACACACACACACACTACACACACATACACACTACACACACACTACACACACACTACACATACACACACACACATACACACACGCACACTACACACACGGGAACCATACAGAGCGGTGATCATATTTCATGTCTGAGGTTTACAACCAGTAAATAAAATAAAGCAGTAAACTAATTGTGTTTTTTCTTCTCTTTGCAGATTTTTGATTGTTTCTGAGATATTTTCATCGTTTTCAGAGGTTTTCATCCCAAGTGACTCCTGAATACTATTCCAGTTTTCAGGCTTATTGCTGAGTTCGTCAGTTTTCAGTTCATCTTTACAGACAAATCGCAAAAATGCTGTTACTTACAGTTTTAGTAAGAGAAGTGGCGGCAAGGCTTTGGAATTACTATGTTCCAGTAAGTATCTATTTTTATTTCTTCTTGTAATATGTGTAGTGCTGCACCCGCAAGGGCCGCTGGTTTTACCTGCTTCTGACACAATAAGTACAGAGACGGCCGGTTCACACAAGCAACACTCCATTCACACTGGCTCCAATAAACAGTCTAGGGGATGTCTTTTTAAAGTGGTTATAAAGGCAGAACGTTATTTACCTTAATTATTCTATGCATTAAAGTAAAAAAAAACCTCTGCATGCAGCCCCCTCCCATCTAGCCCCCCCCCCCCCCACCAATTACCTGAGCCTGATCTCTTTCCAGCGATGTGCATGAGATTAAAGGCTCTCTCTGCTCTCCCCATCCTCATTAGCTCAGAGACATCAGCAGGAGCCATTGGTTCCAGCTGCTACCAATCACAGCCCATGATGATATAGACGGGGATTGGACCAGTCCCACTGTGTGTGTTCTAAGATGCAGACAGTGAGGCTCGAGAGTGAGCCCCCACAAGTGCCCCCATAGCAACTGGAGCCAGGAGCGCTGGCAGGGGACCCGAGAGGAGGAGGATTGTGGCTGCTCTGAGCAAAACCAAACATTGCACAGAACAGGTAAGTATGACATGTTTGTTATTGGAAAGAGAAAAAATATAATTTTAGAATATATTTAAGGTTTATTACCTGAAAAACTCAGACAGGGAAGAGGAAGTTGGGCATGGGGTACTTCAAAACAATCAGCAGTAGTTTGTAATTAGAGGGCAGTGTTTTATAGTGGTGGACGTAGCTAGTGGTGAACAGTCTAAGGCCCCACAGCTGAAGACAGTGGAGCAAGTCTTTTGGCATCCTGTTACCTTGTGCCAATGCACAACAACCGGTACCCAGTGAAGCTTCCAGCACACAGTCGCAGGGATCAATTTTAGGTCACTACTCACAAGTCCCCAGCACAGTTGCCTCCTTTCAGCTTGCCCAGGACATAGTCCAGTGAGTGAGACAGCGCCTCTTAGGACCAGATCCCTTGTGGTGTGGATCTGCAATCAGCTTTAAGCAAAGTCAACTCAAGCCCTCAGTCCTGGCACCTCTGAGGACTCTGGAGCAGTTGCACAGTCCATGGGCTGCCTGAGAGCAGCAGCCCCTGCACCGCTGGAACCCTCCTTGGGATAAGGAACCCTACTCTCCAGTGTCTCAGACTATTTAGCTCTATCCCAGCCCCCTACTGGACATCTCCTTTCCAGGGATTGAATAAATATTCAGACTGGTTGGTTTGAATTTCCTGCACTAAACTCTAGAAGCTTCATTCGGAGGCAGGGGGAAAGAATTAAACTCCCAGCCTGTGAGACCCTAAACAGGCCAAAACAAACAATTACTACTCCCTTGATTAAAGAAGGAGCTAAAGCTAAATTTGCCTAGAAGCCTATACTAGGAGGGTGCTACATATGTGACTATATACAATTAAATTATTGATTTATGTAGTAAAAAGCTATATTTTTATTGGAATTCCACTTTAAATTCTGTACATTCATTTACCTTCTTTTTTTTCTCTTTTTAGGCTGAAATACTTGCTAACCAAGAGGAGGAGCAGATGACAGAGAAGGAGGAGTTGATGAGGAGAGAAGTGGAGGAGAACAGGAAGATGGAGGAGGAGCAGATGACAGAGAAGGAGGAATTGATGAGGAGAGAGAACAGGAAGAGGGAGGAGTCCAGAAAGAGGAGGGAGGGCAGAAAGAAGAGGGAAGAGGAGGACAGAGAGAAGAGGGTAGAACAGTGCAGAAAAGACAGGGAGGAGGAGTACAGAAAGTGTGAGGAGGAGTACAGAAAGTATGAGGAGGAGTACAGAAAGTATGAGCAGTGCAGAAAGGAAAGAGAGGAGGATAAGAAGAACAGAAAGAGGAGAGAGAAGTGGAGAAAGGAGAGGGAGGAGCGCAGAATGGAGATGAAGGAGTACAGAAAGAAGTTGGAGGAGGAGTACAGAAAGAGGTGGGAGGAGTACAGAAAGAGGGAGGAGGAGTACAGAAAGTATAAGGAGGAGGAGGAGCAGCGCAGAAAGAAGTCAGAGGCGGAGGAGAGAAACAGGGGGGAGGAGAGCATTGAAAGGAGGGAGAAGTGGAGAAAGGAGAGGGAGGAGTCCAGAAAGAGGAGGGAGGAGGAGCGCAGAAAGGAGATACAGGAGTACAGAAAGAGGATGGCGGAGTGCAGAAAGAAGTTGAGGGAGGAGTACAAAAAGAGGGAGGAGGAGTTCAGAAAGTATGAGGAGGAGTACAGAAAGTATAGGGAGGAGCGGCGCAGAAAGAAGGGGGAAGAGGAGGAGGAATTGATGAGGAGAGAGGAGGAGGAGGAGGACAACATTAAGGAGGATGAGCAGATGACAGACCTGCAGGAGTTGATAAAGAGAGAGATGGAGGAGAAAATAATGTTTGAGGAGGAGCAGATGAGAGAGCTGGAGGAGTTCAAAGAGCTGGAGGAGTTGATAAAGAGAGAGGAGGAGGAGAAGAATAGCAGGAAGAGGAAGGAGGAGGACAAAAAGAAGAGACTAGAGCAGTGCACAAAGAAGAGTGAGGCGAAAGACAGGGAGGAGGAATACAAAAAGTTTGAGGAGGAGTACAGAAAGTATGAGGAGGAGGAGGAGCAGCGCAGAAAGAAGTCAGAGGCAGAGGACAGAAACAGGGGGGAGGAGAGCATTGAAAGGAGGGAGAAGTGGAGAAAGGAGAGAGAGGAGTCCAGAAAGAGGAGAGGGGAGGAGAAAAACATAAAGAAGATTGAGGAGCAGTGCAGAAAGGAAAGAGAGGAGGAGGAGAAGAACAGAAAAAGGAGGGAGAAATCCAGAAAGAGGAGGGAGGAGGAGCACAGAAAGAGGGAGGGGCAGAACAGAAAGAAGAGAGAAGAGGAGGACAGAAAACAGAGGGAGGAGAAATACAGAAAGAAGATTGAGGAGCAGTGCAGAAAGGAAAGAGAGGAGGATGAGAAGAACAGAAAGAGGAGGGAGAAGTGGAGAAAGGAGAGGGAGGAGTACAGAAAGAAGTTTGAGGAGGAGTACAGAAAGAGGTGGGAGGAGTTCAGAAAGAGGGAGGAGGAGTACAGAAAGTAAAAGGAGGAGTAGGAGCAGCGCAGAAAGGAGTCAGAGGCGGAGGAGAGAAACAGGGGGGAGGAGAGCATTGAAAGGAGGGAGAAGTGGAGAAAGGAGAGAGAGGAGTCCAGAAAGAGGAGAGAGGAGTACAGAAAGGAGATGGAGGAGTTCACAAAGAGGATGAAGGAGTACAGAAAGAACAAGGAGGAGGAGGAAAGCGTGAGTAAAGAAACAGTAGGGTGGATCAATGGTTGGAGCAGCGCAGTAAGAAGAGGGAGAAGGATGACAGAAAAGTCGGAGGAGGACAGAACCAAGAATAAGAAGCAGCACAGAAAGATGAAAGAGGAGCAACGCAGAAAGACGTCAGAGGAGGTGGACAGAAACAGGAGGAAGTGGAGAAAGGAGGGAGAGGAGTCCAGAAAGGAGATTGTCTGCTCCTCCTCCTCCCACCCCTCTCCTCCTGGGTCTGCCCCACCCACACTCCCCGGGGATGTGTGGGCGTGAAGTTAAAACCCAGAGGAGAAAAGCTGCAGACAGCCTGGGCCTCCATCCTGGGGTGAGTAAAATCACCCTCTCTCCTGCCTCAGCATAGAAAACAAATGTAAGGGGGGCTCTGTGGGGGGGCTCTGTGGGGGGTCTCTGATGTAAGGGGGGCTCTGTGGGGGGTCTCTGATGTAAGGGGGGACTCTGTTGGGGGTTTCTAAAGTAAGGGGGACTCTGTGCGGGGGGCTCTGATGTAAGTGGGGGGCTCTGTGGGGCATCTTTGATGTAAGGGGGGCTCTGATGTAATGGGGCTCTGTGGGGGGTCTCTGATGTAATGGGGGGCTCTGATGTAAGGGGGGCTCTGATGTAATGGGGGCTCTGTGGGGGGTCTCTGATGTAAGGGGGGGACTCTGATGTAAGGGGGTCTCTGATGTGGGGGGGGCTCTGTGGGCAGTCTTTGATGTAGGGGGGCTCTGTGGGGGGTCTCTGATGTAAGGGGGGACTCTGTTGGGGGTTTCTAAAGTAAGGGGGGCTCTGATGTAAGTGGGGGGCTCTGTGGGGCGTCTTTGATGTAAGGGGGGCTCTGTGGGGGGTCTCTGATGTAAGGGGGGACTCTGATGTAAGGGGGGCTCTGATGTGGGGGGGCTCTGTGGGCGGTCTTTGATGTAGGGGGGGCTCTGTGGGGGGTCTCTGATGTAAGGGGTGTCTCTGATGTAAGGGGGGCTCTGTGGGGGGTCTCTGATGTAAGGGGGGACTCTGTTGGGGGTTTCTAAAGTAAGGGGGGCTCTGTGCGGGGGGCTCTGATGTAAGTGGGGGGCTCTGTGGGGCGTCTTTGTAAGGGGGGCTCTGATTTAAGGGGGGCTCTAATGTAAGGGGGAGGCTCTGTGGGGGGGGACTCTGATGTAAGGGGTGTCTCTGATGTAAGGGGGGCTCTGTGGGGGATCTCTGATGTAAGGGGGGACTCTGGGGGTTTCTAAAGTAAGAGGGGCTCTGTGCGGGGGGCTCTGATGTAAGTGGGGGGCTCTGTGGGGCGTCTTTGTAAGGGGGGCTCTGATTTAAGGGGGGCTCTTTGGGGGGGCTCTGATGTAAGGGGGAGGCTCTGTGGGGGGGACTCTGATGTAAGGGGTGTCTCTGATGTAAGGGGGGCTCTGTGGGGGATCTCTGATGTATGGGGGCTCTGTGGGGGGTCTCTGATGTAAGGGAGGGCACCATGTGGGGGGTCTCTGATGTAAGGGGGGCTCTGTGGAGGGGTCCCTGATGTAAGAGGGGGCTCTGTGGAGGGGTCCCTGATGTAAGAGGGGGCTCTGTGGAGGGGTCTCTAATGTAAGATGGGCTCTGTGGGGGTCTCTGTTCTAAGGGGGGCTCTCTGATGTAAGGGGGGCTCTGTGTGGACTCTGATGTAAGGGGGGACTCTGATGTAAAGGGGGACTCTGTGCAGGCTCTGATGTAAAAGGGAGGGGGGCCTTGTGCTTGCAAACTCTGATGTAAGGAGGGACTCTGTGCAAACTCTGATGTAAGGAGGGACTCTGTGCAGACTCTGATGTAATGGGGGGCTTTGAGCGGACTCTGATGTAAGGGTGGCTCTGTGTGGACTCTGATGTAAGGGGGACATGGTCGGACTCTGATGTAAGAGAGCAGGGGTGGGAGGAGCTGGAGATCTGCACAGTGAGCATAGATTAAATGGGGGGACATGATTGCTACGGGCACTGTAATCATTACAGTGCAGACCCTTTTATATCAGTGTCCCCTGTACATTAGCGGACCTACTCTGAATATCTCATCACCAACAACCCCATCCCCCCCCCCACCCCCGCTCCCTGAAAATGCCCAGGCCAATTTTTTGTCCCCGTCCGGGCCTAGTGAGGAGGGTCACAGAAAGTGGAAAGAGAAGTACACAAAGTGGACGGAGGAGTAGAGAAAAGAAAAGTTGGAGGAGTACACAAAGAAGATGGAGGAATGCAGAAAGGAGAAAGAGGAGGAGCACAGAAAGGAGATAGAAGAGCACACAAAGAGGACAGCAGAGTGCATAAAGAAGAGGAATGAGGAGCAGAGAAAGGAGATGGAGGAGTGCATAAAAGATTAGAGGAACTGAATTTATTCTCTCTTGAGAAGAGGAGATTAGGGAGGATATGATCAATATGTATAAATACATAAGGGGTCCATATAGTGAACTTGGTGTTGAGTTATTCACTTTAAGGTCACTACAGAGGACAAGGGGGCACTCTTTACGCGTAGAGCAGAGATGTCAAACTCGATTTCATTGTGGGCCACATCAGCATTATCGTTGCCTTCAAAGGGCCGGTTGCATCTGTAAGACTAGATGTCCAGAGCACCCCATCCTCCCCCTAAAATCTGATGTCAAGGGCTCCCCCCCCACCAACAGAAATCATGGGTTCCCCACACTCACTTACATCACAGTGCACCCCCTTACCATGTGCTGCTGCCAGGGAGAAGATAGAGGCAGAGCAGTGAAGCAGAGAATGTAGGGTCTGGAGGAGGAGCAGAGGAAGGCTGGAGTCAGCTGCCAGAGTCTGCTGAATGCTGAGACCAGGGGGGGTGGAGATTAGAGCATGCCACAGAGAGGCGCAAGGTCTCTAGGAGCAGTTCTGTCCTCCTCTCTGCGACTGACTGCTGAGACGGTATGGGGGATTGGATATAAGAAGCGCAAGACCTGGCAGAGGAGTTCTCTCCTCTCTGCTGCCGACTGCTAAAACATGATGGGGACAGGGATGAGGGGGGGTACAGTAGCTACAGGATAGGTGTGAGGGCAACATGAAATGGCCTGGCGGTCCGGATTTGGCCCCCGGGCCTTTTTTTTTTTACACCCGTGGTCTAAAGGAAAACAGATTTCGTCTCCATATACGGAAAGGTTTCTTCACTATAAGAGCTGTGAAAATGTGGAATAGACTCCCTCCAGAGATGGTTCTCACTAGATTGCTCTAAAAAAGACCTGGATTCTTTCCTAGGTGTACATAATATAAATGGGTACTAATATTTATAGGGAAAGTTGATCCAGGGAATATCCGATTGCCTCTCGGGGGATCAGGAAGGAATTTTTCCCTCTGCTGTAGCAAATTGGATCATGCTATGCTGGGGTTTTTCGCCTTCCTCTGGATCAACTGCGGGAATAGGATTGTGTATATGGGATTGTATGGTTGGGTTGGGTAAAACTTTCTACGGATAATATAAATGGGTACTAATATTTATAGGGAAAGTTGATCCAGGGAATATCCGATTGCCTCTCGGGGGATCAGGAAGGAATTTTTCCCCCTGCTGTAGCAAATTGGATCATGCTCTGCTGGGGTTTTTCGCCTTCCTCTGGATCAACTGCGGGAATAGGATTGTGTATATGGGATTGTATGGTTGGGTTGGGTAAAACTTTCTACAGATGTTGCATTTCTTAAATGAATAAAGAATTTGGGGAAAAAAAATTTCTACGATCTGCTTGTTGTCATTTAATGGAGTCACTGTCTGCGAATTCTACTGAGGCTGAGAGTAAGACATCTCATTCACTGGACTAGTTGAACTAGTTAGAGATCCCACTTGCAGTGCTTAGATTAGAGCGGCAGAACTGGGACCATTACCCACCTGCTCATCACCCCTTATCGGGGGTAAAGAGAGGCAGGTGTCCCCTTCTTCACATAAATAAAGCACTGGATCGGGTATTTTAAGTAAGCTACTGTATATAACAAGTGTTGGGGGTAACGAGTTACAATGTAACGCATTACAGTAACTACGTTACTTTTTTTGGTAACGTAGTAACGGAACGCGTTACATTCGTAACATCGGTAACTACATTACTTTACTCGGCTTGAGTAACGCGCTTTCCTGCGTTACCCAAGTCATTGACATCACACGCGGTGAATGGTGTGGCCGAGGAGGAGGCGGGAGGACTGAAGGAGACGCGGGGGACTGAGGAGAAGATGCCCGCCACTGCAGGTAAGTGCACTGGTCTCTCTGGCAGTCTCTGCACGCTGTGGTCACTCTGGCATTGAAAGGGGGCACACTGTGGTCACTCTGGCATTGAAAGGGGACACGCTGTGGTCAATCTGGGGGCACACTGTGGTCACTCTGGCATTGAAAGGGGGCACGCTGTGGTCACTCTGGCATTGAAAGGGGGAACACTGTGGTCAATCTGGGGGCACGCTGGGGTCACTCTGGCATTGAAAGGGGGCACGCTGTGGTCACTCTGGCATTGAAATGGGGCATGCTGGGGTCACTCTGGCATTAAAAGGGGGCACGCTGTGGTCACTCTGTGGTCATATATATATATATATATATATATTGTGACAGGAAGTCAGGTAAATCTGGGAATGTAGTCACAGGCAGGAGATACATTTCCACCTGGGTTAGGCAAATCACCAATTACTATAGGGTGTCGGCTGCAGAGTTAGCCAGAACTGTCTAAGGAATTTGAAAGGCCTTCAGCTGTTCAGAATGAGGAAATGAAGGCCTCTATAATTTGTCGAAAGGAAGTCTAATGGATTGCTGCCTCCGGAAGCTGTCTCCTGAAGCCATGTGGGCTGGGAGAAGGAGGACAGTCAGATGTGTGCCTCCCGACAAGCTGGTGAGCATGGGAGAAGACCCCCTGAAGTGATGTGCGCTAAGGAGGGTAACCAGTTGTGAAGACTTCTCAAGGTAAATAAATGAACTATTTCTATGTGGAAGAAATAAAGGGACATGTTCAATGTGAAGAGGAAAAGGGACATGTTCAATGTGAAGAGAAAAACAAAGGGACAGCTTAAATGAACATGTGCTGTGGTGGAGAGATAAAACATGGACTATTGAGAGTCTGCTGTATGACCAGCCAAGTCTGCCCAACAGTAGGTTGGGGACAGACTTCATTAGATAGGTTCCAGTGTGTGAGAAGGTAGCCGCCCACAGTGGAAAGGATTTATTTTGTTTTATTTTATTTTGGCTGTTTTGAGGCTTGCAATTGTGTGAAGTAAATTGCATGAATAAATCAGTGTTGTTTGCAACCACTGCTCGGCTATCTCTCTGGGAAAACGCACCCCCAAAGGGGTCATCCACGCCTACCACCGAGCTAATCCCTCACATATGGTGGAGGTATGCAGTGGGCAGAAGCAGAGATCCCTGCAAAGAATTCTATGGATGGAGGGGATGCTACCGTCTGAACCAGCCCCATCCACGCCTGAACGGAATCGGCTAAAGAGAAAAGTTGTTGTCCCTAGCAACGCTGGTGTAAATTAAACGGTTATGGAGACACAGTGTTCTCAGATGGAAAGTAAGCCCAAAATGGAGGAGATGTTGAAACAACTGATTATATCAAATGCAGCTCAACAGCAGGCAAATGCAGCTCAACAGCAGGCAAATGCAGCTCAACAGCAGGCAAATGCGGATTTTCAGCGGAGCTTTGCAGCTCAACAAAAGGCTCATCAAGAGAACATGGCAGGCTGGAAACAGAGGCGCCAGCAGCAAATGGAGGCCATCGGTATGGAGGAAACCGAGTATGTGTGCAGGGCTGAGCTGGCTGCCGTACAACGGAAAATGGAAGAAAAGGAACAACCCCTGGGGGTACAGTTACAGTGGGAAGAATCCACTGCTCTTCCTTTTTCCGAGTTGCACAAACGCAGAGAGACTATAATGGAGAGAGATACCATCCTCATGGAAAAGGAAAGTGAAATTCAGACTTTGCAGAAGCAAAGTATGTGTGAAATGTTGGAGTTGCGTAATCAGCTGGAAAAAAGTCTTCAGTGTTTGGAAGCTACGAAAATAGACCTGCAGGGGGCGCAGGAACAGAATGTCGCTCTGAAAACGACATTGTCTCTCAGCGACAACGAGAAAAGTGAAAGAGAGGCTAAATTACTGAGTACTGTGTATGAGCTCACCACTTTGAGCAATGTGGTAGATGAATTACGTGCAGACTGTGAAAGTTGGAAAGGTGAAGCCCAACGTTTCCAGCAGCAGTTAAAGGAGAAAGAAGCCTATGTGGCAGAATTACAATTTCATTCTCAGAAGCTAGCCAATGAGGTGAAAGCTCTTATGCAGGGAAAAGGAGATTCGGAACACAAGAGAAAAAAAATAGAGGCACAGCTGCAGGAATCGCAAGTCAAGGTGTCAGAAGGTGACCAATTGTGTGCTAAGCTGTCAGAGAAGGCAAACCGACTGCAGGTTGAGCTGGACAATGTTACAAATCAGCTTTCTCAAGCAGACAGCAAATCTAGAGAAATTGCGGAAGAGTTTTCTATCTTGGAATCGCACCTGCAAGACACGCAGGAACTCTTACAGGAAGAGAGGTGTCAAAGGCTGAGTTTTAGCATAAAGCTCAAACAAATGGAAGATGAGAAAAATGGCTTCCTGGAACAATTAAAAGAGGAGGAGGAAGCAAAGAAAAACCTATCAGAGCAAGTCGCAACATTGCAAGCTCAGATAGCGGTTATGAAAAACCCATGGAAGAAAGTGTTTGTTCATTAGAGAGTGTTGAAGTTGTGAAAAAGAAACTGCAGAAAGACCTTGAAGTTGCTAATCAACGCTATGAGAAAACAACAGCTGCTTATGACAAGCTTGAGAAGACCAAGACAAGACTTCAGCAGGAATTGGATGAACTGAGTGTGAATCTGGATCACTAGAATCAGATTGTGTCCAACCTGGACAAGAAGCAAAAGAAGTTTGATCAGATGCTTGGTGAGGAGAAGACTGTGTCTGCAAATTATGCAGAAGAACGTTACCATGCAAAAGCAGTTTTTAAAAGGATCAGTGTTTTGGGGTCTGTCCTGAGTGAGCCTCAGAAATGTGATGACATGTGGCTTGAATCACCCCTTTGGAATAAACCGTTCCTTCAAAAACTTCAAGCATTGGAAAATGTATCATTAGAACTTCAGCAAACAGAGGAGCTGTGTAAGAAATGTGATGATTTCTCAGTTCAGGCTGAAAACCTAGTGGAGAAAACTAAAGCAAGTGATATAAATCTGGGAGAAAAAAGCAAACGCCACCTAGTGGAGAAAACTAAGGCTGTTGGTGAAAACGTGAAGCAAATGAATTTCAAGTGCCTTTCAGGGAATATTTCCAAAAGGGAACTAGTGAAAGACAGGTGGCAGAAGTTTGATCATGATCTTGAGATGCATTCCATGTGGAATTCAGATAGAGAAAAGGAACTAGGTGACCTTGAGCAGTCAAATAGTTCAGCAGAAAGTGCATTGAAGAAACCTGTAAAAAAATGTGTTGCAGTTCCATGCTTCTTCACTGATGCAGAGAGGAGGTCTATAATGGATACCACCCAGATCGCTGGGTTCAACTGTGTTGTTGCCTTTGACCCATATGTTGGTGGAAGGAAAGTTGATGATGTCTCTGGAAAAATGAACAGGGGTCACTTTGAAGAAATCTGTGACAGCCTGTTGTGGCAAATGGAAGGCCCCCTGCACAGCATCTTAGAGCAAGCTAAGCTCAAGAAACAAAGAGTCAATGATTGTGTACAGCTGTATGGAGAGGCAACTCAAGTCACAGAGGGACGTCAAGAGTCCCTACTTGGAACAAAGCTTAGTGAAGCAGAGGTTCTCAAAGTTTTGTGGAAAACATTTATGGATTGCAGAGAGAGGCGGCTCAAGAATGTTGAAGACATTAAGACTAGCACAATTGAGTTGCCTATGGATCACGGTCCTCCATGGTGGATAGGACAAACTTGTATGCAAGACAAACTTGAGAAGGAGCGAAATGATGCCAAAAATGCAGTTGAGGAATGTGTATATGAGATGAGAGACAAACTGTGTGACATTTATGAGAAATCTTTCAATGAAGATGACAGAAACAGTTTCATTCGGAAGCTTGAGGATAATAGGAGGCTTATCAGTGAGTCAGCAGTGCTTGACACATGCGTGCCTGGAAATCTGTGTCCCAACCCTAGGGTTGAAACAAGAGGGGGGGGGGGGTATGTGACAGGAAGTCAGGTATATCTGGGAATGTAGTCACAGGCAGGAGATACATTTCCACCTGGGTTAGACAAATCACCAATTACTATAGGGTGTCGGCTGCAGAGTTAGCCAGAACTGTCTAAGGAAGTTGAAAGGCCTTCAGCTGTTCAGAATGAGGAAATGAAGGCCTCTATAATTTGTCCAAAGGAAGTCTAATGGATTGCTGCCTCCGGAAGCTGTCTCCTGAAGCCATGTGGGCTGGGAGAAGGAGGACAGTCAGATGTGTGCCTCCCGACAAGCTGGTGAGCATGGGAGAAGACCCCCTGAAGTGATGTGCGCTAAGGAGGGTAACCAGTTGTGAAGACTTCTCAAGGTAAATAAATTAACTATTTCTATGTGGAAGAAATAAAGGGACATGTTCAATGTGAAGAGGAAAAGGGACATGTTCAATGTGAATCGGAAAAGGGATATGTTCAATGTGAAGAGAAAAACAAAGGGACAGCTTAAATGAACATGTGCTGTGGTGGAGAGATAAAACATGGACTATTGAGAGTCTGCTGTATGACCAGCCAAGTCTGCCCAACAGTAGGTTGGGGACAGACTTCATTAGATAGGTTCCAGTGTGTGAGAAGGTAGCCGCCCACAGTGGCAAGGATTTATTTTGTTTTATTTTATTTTGGCTGTTTTGGGGCTTGCAATTGTGTGAAGTAAATTGCATGAATAAATCAGAGTTGTTTGCAACCACTGCTCGGCTATCTCTCTGTGAAAACGCACCCCCAAAGGGGTCATCCACGCCTACCACCGAGCTAATCCCTCACAATATATATATATATATATATATACATACATATATATAACAATAAATATTGTATTGTTTTTTTGTGCACTACAAATAAATATGGTATCGGGTCTTCTCCAATACAAGTCACTCCAAGCTATGTAGATGTCACTAGTAGAAAACTGTCATTCACTCATTCATAATAGTGGACATGAACCCAGAAATAGATCATTGCGCAGTATATTTGTATTTAGAACAATAGCATTCACAATATGTTAAAAAACATTCACATTATATGGGTGCTTAACCGCCTTATAACCGGAAGGATTTCCCTCTTAAAGACCAGTCCACTTTTTTCAACTTGGCACTGCGTGATTTTAACTGACAAGTGCGCAGTCGTGCAACGCTATACCCAAAATAAATCTATGTCCTCTTTTTCCCACAAATAGAGATTTCTTTTGGTGGTATTTGATCACCTGTGCAATTTTTATTTTTTGCGCTATGAACAAAAAAAGAGCGACAAATTCTGAAAAAAAAAAACAAAACTTTATATTTCACATTCTGCTATATGACATTCCCCCCCCCCCCAAAAAAAAATTAAAAATCAAAATTTTTTAACATTTCAGGCCAATTTGTTTTCTACTACATCGCAATAAGCGTATTTTAATTGGTTTGAGCAAAAGTTATCTACTAACTACAGGAAAGATTTGTGTTTTTTTTTTTTTTTTTTTTTTTTTTTTTTACTAGTAATTGCGGCGATCTGCGATTTTTAGTGGGACTGTGATATTGCGGTGGACAGATCGGACCCCTAACTGACATTTTTGACACTTTTGGGGGGACCAGTGACATTACTACAGTATAGTGCTAAAAATATGCACTATTACTGTAATAATGACACTGACAGAGAAGGGGTTAAGATTGTGGGTGATCAAGGGGATAAATGTGAGTCTAGGGGAGTGAATCTAACTGTGTGGGGTGTGGCTTCTGAAATGACCATAGAGACATTTGATCCTATATAGAAGGATCACATGGTCTCTGTGATCCTTCCAGGGAAAAAAACGGTCAGCTGTGTTTACAACAGCCGACCGTTCTTCTCTCTCATCGGGGAACGATCGCGGGTGTCAGGCAGCAATCGGAGCCGCCTGCCCCGTGCATCGGCTTCCCCGCTGACGAGCGCGGCGCCTCCTGGTTGGCTCCAAGTGACCGATGTAGACCTACGTCGGTTTGCCTGGGAGAGCCACACTGCCACAGTAAATAGTGTGGTCGGCAACCGGTTAAGCAGCACCAACACAAACCGCTCCCGTGGGATAGTAACTTGCACCATCGCTCACATTGTCCAAGCCGGCCTGTGATCCAGGGACCGGATCCGACGTGGGTAGGGAAACTGGATTGGGATATCTGCGGCTCAACTCCAAGTAGAGAGCATGCAGTGGAAAGCTAGCTAGTGAGGGGAAAATAAACCTGACAGATTGCTGTACCAAAACAAGCAATGTTGTTGCAATGATTTCTCCCACTATGCTATTGTATTCTGACGGGGGGGACTCTCTCCCCCCCCCCCCCTCCCCATCCCTTTCCCGCCAGAATACACTGATACACTGATTCTGGTTTTCCAAGACGTAAGAAGCAGGGGAGGGGGGGGAATCGGTAAAAGATAAGTGGAGGAGGTCAGAAACAGCTGAAGAGGGGATTAAGAATGGTGTCCAGCAGCGGATATATTGTCATTGCTCCCCACCACTCATTACCCTGCATCAGATGCTGCTGCCCCTCCCAACTCCATACTTCCTGATCAAGTGCCACTGCCTCCCTGCTCCTTGGTGCGGCAGAGGGGAACAGCAGTGTCTTCTAATGGAGCAGGGGGCAGCACCATCAGATCTTATGGTGAGCAGTGGGGCGGAAGGGCAGTGCCATCTTAACAGCATCATGGGCCCCTGGGGGAGAAGTGAAGGATTTTGTGTCCCTGAATAAAATCCATCACTTCCCTTACTTAGCCTTGCAGCACTGGGGTCCTTTGAAAGGCATGAACATCAAACGTTTTTTACATCACTATTCCCCAGACCAACATTACAGAAGAAGAGTTCTCCTCATCTTCACAGTCAGGACACTCAGTGGGGACATAAGATGGACGATGTCACCTAACCCGTCCATGTGACAATGTAGAGCTAAAGGCATCACCTCTAAGCTCTATTGGACATAACTGATTTACCCCGCTCAGCAGGGGTGGGCCTTAGAGAACAAAGGCCATATATGGGCAGCACAGAGGCTCAATGGTTAGCCTTGCAGCACTGGGGTCCTTGGTTCAAATCCTGACCTGGACACTACCTGCATGGAGTTTGCATGTTCTCCCTGTGCTTGCGTGGGTTTTCTCCGGGTACTCCGGTTTCCTCCCACACCAAAGACATGCCCTGCGTTGTTGTTGCAGTGGTGAGCATAGCTGCTATCTCAGCAGCTGACCCGGGTTCGATCCCCGGCCAACGCAATTGCCAAGATGGGGGCCTCACCTGCTAAGTGCATTGAGTGCCTAACAATATAATAAAATTGTATCCAAAACGAATGAAGTAAATGTGTTGTGCTTTACATGTATTTTCCTAAACACTTTTTCATATATTTCTTTCAGGGGAATCTGATTACTTTGTATTCTCATTTTTAGCCAGTAGATGGAGCAATCGGCTCCTTTTCAGGTATTTTCTAGGCTCTTCTTAGCAGCTTGGCTGAAAAACAAAAACCGACTTCTTACTATATAGCTTAATAGCTCAAAGGCTGAAATTCAGATATCAATGAGTCTGAGCAGTGACTCCGCCCCCTCTCTGCCGATGAAGTTTGTACGGTTCCATCCGAAGATTCAATCAGATGGGGGAGGGGTTATGTACTTTATTATAGAGATGGGAGAGGGATTATATAGTTTATTATAGAGATGGGGGAGGGGTTATATAGTTTATTATAGAGATGGGGAGGGGTTATATAGTTTATTATAGAGATGGGGGAGGGGTTATATAGTTTATTATAGAGATGGGGGAGGGGTTATATAGTTTATTATAGAGATGGGGGAGGGGTTATAAAGTTTATTATAGAGATGGGGGAGGGGTTATATAGTTTATCATAGAGGTGGGGGAGGGGTTATATAGTTTATTATATCAGGGTTCGTACGGTCCTTGAAAACCTGGAAAAGTTATGAAATTTTGAGATGACACTTTCCAGGCCTGGAAAGGTCATGGAAAAGTACGATTTTACAAATGTTTTGGAAAAGTCATGGAAATCTGGGGAGGAGCGGGGGGGGGAGCGGCGGGCAGTGGCGGGGGGGAGCGGATGCTTAAAACTTTATTATTGCAAATGTATTATTTTATTTTATGTTTGTGCACATTCATTTCCGGGTCCGCAGCAGCCGAGGAGTAGATCGTGCACCAAGCACCAATCACTGGCAGCGGGGAGGGCCGGGCCGCGGTTTGCCTGGATGTGACTGGCCAGCAACAGCAAACCAATCACAGGCGGCGGAAGCGTCACTGGAGGGCGGGTCGCATGAACGTGATGATGACGCGGAAGGGGGCGGTAACCCTTTCGGTTACCGCACCCCCGCGTCATCACGTTCATGCGGCCGGTCCGCTCTCCAGTGACGCTTCCGCTGCCTGTGATTGGTTTGCTGTTGCTGGCCAGTCACATCCAGGCAAACCGCGGCCCGGCCCTCCCCGCTGCCTGTCATTGGTGCACGATCATCACCTCGGCTGCTGCTGGCCAGTGACCGACCGTAGGGCAAACTGCGGGCACCAACTGTACCAGTCCTATACGGGAATGTTAAAAATAAATGTAAATAAATAATTAAGCATTTTGTCCAGCTGCACATTCATGTCTGCCACCTGAACAGCTTTATTTGGGCAAGCAGGAGCACCACTGTTCTTTCTCCCAAAAGTAAGTGCCGCATTTGTGCACCATCAGATCTGTGCCATCCATACCAGTCTGCCTGCACCTCATGACTGTCGCTTGGGCCTAAAAGATTACTGTGCTGCATTTTGTGCATCTGACTGTCTGTGCCATCCATACCAGTCCGCCTGCACCTTATGACTGTCGCTTGGGCCTAAAAAGATTACTGTGCTGCATTTTGTGCATCTCACTGTCTGTGCCATCCATACCAGTCCGCCTGCACCTCATGACTGTCGCTTGGGCCTAAAAAGATTACTGTGCTGCATTTTGTGCATCTCACTGTCTGTGCCATCCATACCAGTCCGCCTGCACCTCATGACTGTCGCTTGGGCCTAAAAAGATTACTGTGCTGCATTTTGTGCATCTCACTGTCTGTGCCATCCATACCAGTCCGCCTGCACCTCATGACTGTGGCTTGGGCCTAAAAAGATTACTGTGCTGCATTTTGTGCATCTGACTGTCTGTGCCATCCATACCAGTCCGCCTGCATCTCATGACTGTCGCTTGGGCCTAAAAAGATTAAGTGCTGCATTTTGTGCCATCCATACCAGTCCGTTCACAGTTACAGCAATGCCAGGGAAATGCAGCTTTAAAAATGTATGGCTTCATGACGAAAAGTATGAGAGGTGGCTGGAGAAAGATCAGGACCCGGGACGTGCTAAATGTACAGTGTGTCGTAAAACATTTGACATTTCGAACATGGGAGAGGCAGCGCTGTCTAGCCACGCTAAAGGTGCAAAGCACCAGTCTGCAGCTGGGTGCTCGACAGCTTCCAATCCGATCGCTGGCTTTTTCACCCATGCGCCTGAAGTGACACCGGCTCACAGCTGCGGCATCGGTGCTTCCACCTCATCTACTGTAAAACAAGGGACCATTTTGAGTCACGCTGTATCCAGAAACGAAACTCTAACAGCAGAGGTACTGTGGGCTCTAAAGGTGGTTAATTCACACTATTCATACAAGTCTTGTGAAGACACAGGTCAGCTTTTCCAGACTATGTTCCCAAACAGCAAGATAGCGGCCAGCTTTGCATGCGGCGAACGTAAGTGTGTAACGCTCCGGCGTTTGTTTAGTGAACTGGATTTGCAGCTGCAGAATTTCCACTCAGTAGTCGTGTAGAGATGTGTTGAATCACCATATCCAACTCTCCAGACTCATCATTGTGGCCCAGCCTGCCTCAGCATGCAAATATACAGACACTCAGATAAGATGTTCCTGGAGTGATAGTTGTATACGATAGTATAGAGGTGATGTGCTGAAAGGACAGACGTGAGTAGTGATAGCAATGATAGGCACTCAATAGTAATGTTCAGGAGTGTTAGCAGATGGTGATAGATAGTATGCAGATAGGTTAGCAATCATGTACAAGTAACAGGTGGTAGGGGACAGCAGATGAAGTGTACAGGAATTGCTAACTTAGTGCAAGGATATAGATGGTAGTAGACTCAAGAGCTAGCAATCTATGTAACAGTGCAGATGATAGAAATAGTAATGCATAGATAGCAACAGTCCTTAGTATGCAAGAGTAGATAGTGTAAGTTGATAGGAAGGAATCCCCTGTGGGGTACTTATCACTAGTAGGTTTAGAGAGATGAGGGGTCTGGTAATGAGATAAAGATCAGGTAGCGAGATACAGGATCAGTAGCGAGATACAGGATCAAGTAGCGAGACTCCAGTCTATCCAGATACTGGGGAAATAGCTGGAAGCTTCCGCAGCGTCAGACAAGGCTGTATAACAAGCGGTTTGCACGAACACCTTGTGAGTGAAAGCTGGCGATTGAAATAGCCGCGCAGAGCGGCGCCTAGTGATGACGTCATGCGGCTTAAAGAGATAGGCAGGTATATGCGTTCCACCTAGCTGAAAAGTTGGGACGCAATGCGGAAGAAATGGGCTGGAAGGGTACCGAAGGTACCAGAATCTTACAGTACCCCCCCCTTAAGGCCGGCTCCAGAAGGCCTATAGCACTGGTCTCTCCGGGTAATTGGAGTGGAACCTTCGTATAAGCCTGGGAGCGTGAACGTCAGAAGTATCCAACCAGGTGTCGTCTTGGGGTCCATAGTTTTTCCATCTTATGAGATATTGGAGTTTCCCTCTGTGGATACAAGAATCCAAAATCTCCTTAATCTCAAATTCTTCTCCGCCCTCAACTTGTACTGGAGGTGGAGGCGAGATGGTAGGTCTTATTCCTTGGTTGGGAACATGTGGTTTCAGTAGCGACACGTGAAAGATGGGGTGTATTTTAAGATCTGCCGGTAAGGTGAGTTGAACTGCAGCTCTCCCAATGAGCTTCTCAATTGGGAAAGGTCCTAGAAACAAAGGCCCAAGCTTTTTACTGGGGATCTTTAACCTTAAGTTTTTTGTAGATAGCCAAACAAGATCCCCAATAGCATATTGAGGAGAAGGTCTTCTACGGAGGTCGCAGTACCTTTTTTGTTGGCTATGAGCATGTGAGATGGTGGTGTTAAGTAAACCCAGAGAGTCTTTTATTTGGGTAAGATAGTCAGAGGCTACTGGGTTACTTGATGGCAGGATGCATGGTGGAAGAAGTGTGGGATGAAACCCATAGTTTAGGTAGAATGGACTTTGCTTAGTAGTACTATGGGTTGCGTTATTGTAAGCAAATTCTGCCAGAGGGAGGAGGTCCACCCAATCATCCTGTAGGTATGAGGTGTAGCAACGCAAATATTGTTCAATGCACTGGTTGACTCTTTCAGTTTGTCCATTGGTCTGAGGGTGGTAGGGAGAAGTAAGTTTTCGCTCAATTCGTAGTATATGACATAGAGCTTGCCAAAATTTGGAGATGAACTGTGAACCTCGGTCAGATAAAAGAGTCTTTGGAATTCCATGTAGCTTGAACACATGTTTCACTAGTAATTCCGCTGTTTCCTTAGATGAAGGTAGTCTGCGAATAGAAATGAAATGTGCCATCTTTGTCAGATGGTCCACTGACACTAGAATGGTAGTAAATCCTTTGGAAGGTGGTAATTCTACTATAAAGTCTAAGGACACAACTTCCCATGGAACTTTGAATATTGGTAGACTGCAAAGTAGACCAGATGGTTTTGTAGTGTCAATTTTGGACCTTGCACAGATGTCACATGAGGAAACAAATTTTTGTACAGACGTCTTCATATCAGGCCACCAAAATTGCCTGGTGAGCAAATTGAATGTCTTAGTCATACCCATATGTCCTGCCATAGGTAGGTCATGTGATAATTCCAAGATCTTGGTACGCATACCAGGAGGTATGTAGAGTTTGTCGTTAAAGTAGAGCAGCCCTCAAATTTTCCACTCGCCTGGTCGCATTTTGCGAGTGGAAAATTCTGTTGGGCGAGCTCTGGGGAAGAGAGGAGAGGAAAGCCGGATAATGTCAGAGCGGCGGATCATCCCGCTGTAATAGCTTCAATTGTAATTGCGGGGCGTTCGCTGACACACACAGTCCCGCCTCCTAGCCCGGCTTCTTTGATAGACAGAACACCTGGCCAACCAGGACGTGTGACGTCTATCAAAGGAGCCGGGCTAGGAGGCGGGACTGTGTATGTCACCGAGCGCCCGGCAATTACAATTGAAGCTATTACAGCGGGATGATCCGCCGCTCTGACATTATCCGGCCGCATACCGATGGGGGGTGTCAAGCCGGCGTGAAAATCGATCTCCCAGAGCTACACCGGTACTCGCGCCGATTATCTCCTGTGAAGGCAGCTGCTCCCTCGGTCTGTGCTGCGCTGCTCACGGGTGCTGGAAGCAGGTGAGTGTCCAAGGATTTAGCAGCCTCCCTGTGTGACTGGATAGGAGGAGCGGTGGGGCGGCTGCATATAGAGGAATTGATCTTTCCAGCTGGATGCCTGATTCTCCTCTCTGCAGGCATTGAGCAGCTGCAGGAGGAATATGCAAAGATCAATTCCTCTATATGCAGCCGCCCCACCGCTCCTCCTATCCAACTTCTTTTTTTCTTTTGCTGGCCCCCCAGTGCTGTACAGCCCCTCCCTCTTCAGCCCTCCCAGTGCTCTTCAGCCCCCCTCCAGCCCCCCAGTGCTCTTCAGTCCACCCCTCCAGCCCCCCCAGTGCTCTTCAGCCCACCCCTCCAGCCCCCCAGTGCTCTTCAGCCCACCCCTCCAGCCCCCCCAGTGCTCTTCAGCCCACCCCTCCAGCCCCCCAGTGCTCTTCAGCCCACCCCTCCAGCCCCCCAGTGCTCTTCAGCCCACCCCTCCAGCCCCCCCAGTGCTCTTCAGCCCACCCCTCCAGCCCCCCCAATGCTCTTCAGTCCACCCCTCCAGCCCCCCCAGTGCTCTTCAGCCCACCCCTCCAGCCCCCCAGTGCTCTTCAGCCCACCCCTCCAGCCCCCCAGTGCTCTTCAGTCCACCCCTCCAGCCCCCCCCCAGTGCTCTTCAGCCCACCCCTCCAGCCCCCCCCAGTGCTCTTCAGCCCACCCCTCCAGCCCCTTAGTGATCTTCAGCCCACCCCTCCAGCCCCCCAGTGCTCTTCAGCCCACCCCTCCAGTCCCTCCAGTGCTCTTCAGTCCACCCCTCCAGTCCCTCCAGTGATCTTCAGTCCACCCCTCCAGCCCCCCCAGTGCTCTTCAGTCCACCCCTCCAGCCCCCCCAGTGCTCTTCAGCCCACCCCTCCAGCCCCCCCCAGTGCTCTTCAGCCCACCCCTCCAGCCCCCCCCAGTGCTCTTCAGCCCACCCCTCCAGCCCCCCCAGTGCTCTTCAGCCCACCCCTCCAGCCCCCCCAGTGCTCTTCAGCCCACCCCTCCAGCCCCCCCAGTGCTCTTCAGCCCACCCCTCCAGCCCCTTAGTGCTCTTCAGTCCACCCCTCCAGTCCCCCCAGTGATCTTCAGTCCCCCCAGTGATCTTCAGTCCACCCCTCCAGCTCCCCCCCAGTGCTCTTCAGCCCACTCCTCCAGCCCCTTAGTGCTCTCAGCCCCCCAGTGCTCTTCAGCCCACTCCTCCAGCCCCTTAGTGCTCTCAGCCCCCCCAGCGCTCTTCAGCCCCCCTCCAGCCCCTTAGTGCTCTTCAGCCCCCCCTTTAGCCCCCCCCCCCCAGTGCTCTTCAGCCCCCCACCCTCCAGACCCTTGATGGGCACTGATGAGGCTGCACTGATGGGCACTGAAAACGTTGTTATTAAAATCTATTTTTGTAACTTCTGCATTAATTCAAAAACATTTAACAGTGTAATTTTGAGATAATTTATGAGGGCGTGTTTAGGGGCGGGATTAGGGGCGGGGCATGGTAGGGGTTGGGTGGGGCAACTGGTGGCGAGTAACCCTTAAGGCCTGGCTAGTAGCTCAGGACTTTAAATTTTGAGCCCTGAAGTAGAGGAAGCCTTCTGCATCAGCACTTAGTTGTGGTGGTGGTGAATCCAGTCCTATACTGTGCAGAATCTCTTCCTTCAAGGAACGAACAACACCAATTTCGGCGCAGTTATCTTCGGTTAGCCATGATAGCGCATCCGCTTTTTTGTTTTTGTCTGCAGGCGTGTAGGTCACTAGGAAGTTGAATCTTAGGAAGAATAATGACCAACGTACCTGCCGGTGGGAATGAGTCTTGTTGGTCTGAAGGTATTGGAGATTCTTATGATCTGTATATATGAGTATTGGCAATCGAGTACCTTCAAGTAAATGTTGTCAATTTTCTAGTGCCAGTTTTATGGCAAGCAACTCTTTTTAACCCACTGGGTAATTCACCTCTGGGCTACTTAGTGATTTAGAGAAAAAAGCAACTGGGTGGTGTGGTGGTGTATTCGTTGGTCGTTGGGAAAGCACTGCTCCTACAGCCATATTTGACGCATCTACCTCCAGGATGTATTGGAGGGATGGGTCTGGATGGCGTAGTATGGGAGCAGAAGTGAAGCTTGATTTTAACAAGCGGAAAGCTTTATTTGCTTCTTCAGACCATTTGAATGGTTTCTTTACACTTGTAAGTTGTGTGAGCGGTCTCACAATAGAAGAGAAGTTCTTGATGAACTTCCTATAGAAGTTTGAAAATCCAAGGAATCGTTGTAATGCCTTACGAGTTGTTGGTACAGGCCAATCCAGTATACACGATATCTTGCTCATATCCATCTTGATACTGTTCTTAGATATGATGTATCCTAGGAATAGTACTTCTTCCTTGTGAAATAGGCATTTTTTCAATTTTCCGTATAAATTGTGTGCGAGTAATCTGGATAGCACAAGTCTTACATGTCTTACATGTTCGGACAAGGACTGAGAATAAATGAGTATATCATCCAGATATACCACAACACAAACATCAAGTAAGTCTCTGAAGATGTCATTTATGAATCGCTGAAATGCTGCGGGAGCATTACACAACCCAAAAGGCATCACTAGATATTCGAATAATCCGTATCTGGTTCTGAATGCCGTCTTCCACTCATCCCCATTACGGATTCGGATGAGGTTGTATGCCCCTTTTAGGTCCAATTTTGAAAAGTAGGTAGCTCCGCGCACTTGTTCAATGAGTTCGGGAATGAGAGGTAAAGGATAGCGATCCTTTATCGTAATGGTATTTAATTGCCTATAGTCAATAATAGGCCTGAGACTTAAATCCTTATTGCGGACAAAGAAAAGTCCTGCAGCTGTGGAAGAAGTAGAGGGTCTAATAAACCCTTTCGCTAAATTCTCATCTAAGTATTCCTTGAGATGAGAAAGTTCATCCTGAGAAAGAGGATAAACATGACCGAAAGGTAGTTTACTATTAGGGAGTAGATCAATAGAACAATCGTAGTCCCTATGGGGAGGCAATACTTGAGCATTTTTCTCAAGGAAGACTTCTGATAAATCCTGATAACATGGTGGTGGTGAAATTTCATCTGACACCATGGACAGGATTTTTTTATATGATTGGAGGTTACACGTGGTCTCGCAGTAGTGAGAGGGGAAGGTTAGAGTCCGTGTTTTCCAATCAATGGTTGGTTGATGTATGTGTAACCAGGGAAGTCCCAAAATAATGGGAAAATGTGGTGAAGGTAATACATCAAAAGTAGTGGTCTCAGCATGAGACTCGTTAGCAGTAGCAAGGAGTGCTTGTGTCTGATTGGTGATTGGACCAGAAGATAACAGAATACCGTTAATAAAACTAACAGAGACAGGTTTAGATTTTGAAATAATAGGTATTTTATTTAAAGCAACAAAACTAGTGTCAATGTAGTTCCCACAAGATCCTGTGTCGATCATAGCCTTGGTGGTGATCCTATTGTGGTCCCACTGTAAGGTCAAATGAATAAAAAGATAGGGATTAGAAAAAGAAGTTGTTAATCCCCCCAGCAAGACATGTGAACACTCACCCTCTTTTTTGCGGACAAGGGGACAGACGCTTATCAAATGATCCGGGGAGGCGCAGTACATACAGAGATTTTGAGATCTTCTCCTGGCTCGTTCAGTAGACGATAATGGTGGGCGTATGGTTCCTACCTCCATAGGAGTAGGGTCAACGGGCGAAACCCGAGAAGGATTGGATAATGGTACTCCCATTTTCTCAGCCTTTCTTTCTCGCAGTCGCCTGTCAATATTGATGCTGAGTTGTATTAAGGCATCCAAAGTGCCAGGTAAATCCGCTCGGGCGAGCTCGTCTTTAACGGCTTCTGATAACCCGAGTCTGAACTGGGTTTGCAAAGATGCATCATTCCACCCTGAATCACGGGTCCATCTTTTGAACTCTGCTACGAAGTCTTCAACAGGTCTCCTTCCTTGTTTTAAAGCCCTCAATTGGCTGTCAGCAGTACTCTGCCTATTTGGGTCTTCATATAAGCTAGCGAGTTCTGCTAAGAATAAAGGATAGGAGTTAAGAAGAGGGTCATTTTTCTCAAAGAGAGAGTCTGCCCAATCCCGTGGATCACCCAACAAATATGAGATAGTGGTTCAGACTTTAATTTGGTCTGTAGTGTAAGTACAAGGTTTTAAATCAAAAAGCAATTGACATGCGTTTTTAAATTCACAAAATTTTTTCCGATCACCTGTAAACACTTGAGGAGGGTTTATTTTGGGCTCACGAGGTTGAGCAGCAGTGAGCTGTGAAATACGGGCTATCTGCTGTCTCAAAGTCTGATTTTCATTTTTCACTTCGGCAAGGGAAAGGATTAATGCATCTACCTTTTGTTTTAGTTGTATCACATGAGTGGCAAATTCTGCTGAATCCATTTTTTTTTTCCTGGTTCGTGCAATCTGTAACGCTCCGGCGTTTGTTTAGTGAACTGGATTTGCAGCTGCAGAATTTCCACTCAGTAGTCGTGTAGAGATGTGTTGAATCACCATATCCAACTCTCCAGACTCATCATTGTGGCCCAGCCTGCCTCAGCATGCAAATATACAGACACTCAGATAAGATGTTCCTGGAGTGATAGTTGTATACGATAGTATAGAGGTGATGTGCTGAAAGGACAGGCATGAGTAGTGATAGCAATGATAGGCACTCAATAGTAATGTTCAGGAGTGTTAGCAGATGGTGATAGATAGTATGCAGATAGGTTAGCAATCATGTACAAGTAACAGGTGGTAGGGGACAGCAGATGAAGTGTACAGGAATTGCTAACTTAGTGCAAGGATATAGATGGTAGTAGACTCAAGAGCTAGCAATCTATGTAACAGTGCAGATGATAGAAATAGTAATGCATAGATAGCAACAGTCCTTAGTATGCAAGAGTAGATAGTGTAAGTTGATAGGAAGGAATCCCCTGTGGGGTACTTATCACTAGTAGGTTTAGAGAGATGAGGGGTCCGGTAATGAGATAAAGATCAGGTAGCGAGATACAGGATCAGTAGCGAGATACAGGATCAAGTAGCGAGACTCCGGTCTATCCAGATACTGGGGAAATAGCTGGAAGCTTCGGCAGCGTCAGACAAGGCTGTATAACAAGCGGTTTGCACGAACACCTTGTGAGTGAAAGCCGGCGATTGAAATAGCCGCTCAGAGCGGCGCCTAGTGATGACGTCATGCGGCTTAAAGAGATAGGCAGGTATATGCGTTCCACCTAGCTGAAAAGGTGGGACGCAATGCGGAAGAAATGGGCTGGAAGGGTACCGAAGGTACCAGAATCTTACAAAGTGCTCATATTTATGCACTTTTGGACTGGCTCCTTTTTTTAAGAAACTGACTTTGACAGATGTATCGAAGCAAAGCGTCTATGTTATGCTCTTTGATGAAAGTCTCAATCACTATTTACAGTCTAAACAGTTAGACATGCATGTCAGGCTGTGGAACGGTTCCGAGGTGAAAACTAAATACATCGGCTCAGAGTTCATGGGCCATTCATCAGCTCAAGACATTGCTGAAAAAAATGAATAACTTGCTCTCAGAGATCGGAATCAAGAATCTTGTCCAGATCTCAATGGATGGACCGCACGTCAACTGGAAAGTATTCGAAATACTCCAGAAGCAAGTGCAGGAAGATGCTGGAAAGTCCCTAATTAACATTGGTTCGTGCGGGTTGCACATACTGCACAATGCGTTCAGAGATGGATGTAAAGCCACCGGATGGGAAGTTGAACACGGGCTCTCTAGCTTGTATTGGCTGTTCCATGATTGCCCTGCACGTCACGAGGATTTTATGACAGTAACCGGTTGTAAAACTCCCATGCTTAAATTTTGTAAGCACCGGTGGATTGAGAATGTTAATGTTTCAGAAAGAGGATTGCAACTCTGGCCACACGTCAAACAATACATTGAGATGGTAGAGAGAGGGAAACTACCCAATCCAAAAATAAAGTCATTTGAAGAGGTGAAGATGCGCTGTGCTGATCCTCTCTTGAGGCCACATCCACTCTAAAGCTCCTCCATGTCCCTTATCAAGACAGCAGTCTGCACAAGGACTGTTCAAAGATTGACATTGGGTTTGCAGCAGAAACCACCTTGACCCAACTCAAGTCTTTCAAAAAAATTTCAGATAGGCAAAACCTAGAGATTAAGATGGACTGCAAGAAATTTTTGATCACACTCCTGGACAAGTTGCTGAAAAAGGCTCCAGTGCATCACATGTTGGTGAGAAGCATGCAGTGCCTTGACCCGAGACGCATGGCTGGAAGTAGTAAGGAACTCTGCGTAACGCAAATGAGAAGGATGTTGCACATACTTGTTGAGGCTAAACATGTAAATGAGGCAGTGTGCGACGATATCCTTAGGGAGTTTCGAGAGTTTTGTGATTTGGCTGCTCTTCAGGTGAAGTTCAGGGAATTTGACCCCAAAACTGATCGAGTGGACACCCTGCTGTATGAGACAATGGGAACAAAACCATCACTTTCCAGAGTGTGGAATGTGGTGAAGCTTCTTCTTGTGTTATCACATGGTCAGGCAAGCGTCGAAAGAGGTTTTTCAATCAACAAAGAATTAATAGTTGAGAATCAGAGGGAAAGATCTCTGGTGGCTCAGAGGCTCATTGTTGACCATATCAGATCTGTAGGGGGCATAACCAAGGTAGAAATCACAAAGGAGCTGCTCCTTTCAGCTGCAGGAGCCAGGCAGAAGTACCATGGGTACCTGGATGAAGAAAAGAGAAAGAAAGAACAACAAGCTGTTGACTTAAAAAGGAAGGCTTTCACAGATGAGCTGGAAGATTTGAAAAAAAAGAGGGCTAGAATGGAGGCGGATATTTGTGCTCTCGAGAAATCAGCGGATGAATATGCTGAAAAGGCCGAATCTTCAGGCAATCTGACCTTTATCAGCAAATCCAACAGTTTCCGCCGTACTGCAAAAGAAAAGAAAGATTCTCTGCTGAAAATTAAAAAACAGATTGATGAGAAGCTTTCAGAAATGAAAAATTAAATGGTGTTGATTGTTTTTTGGTAATGTTTAAGTTAACTTGTGACTGTTATCGGGTTAAATTATTGCACTTTAAGTTCAGAACAGTGTTGCTGGACACTTTTATTTTTTAGTTGCTTCCCCTTGATTTATGTTATATCTCCTGCGGATTACGTTAATCCATTTCTAAGCGGTTCTCAGGGTTTATGTTATGAAACGTCGTTACTGTGCAAGCGTTATTTAAATAAATATTTCATATTCCACTGTACACTACAAAGCTGGTCATTTATATTAGTAAAAATATGCTGGGTGTGACATAGATTTTCTTCTTATTTAACATGTATACATAGACATTTCATGAAACATTAGGTCATGAATATTTACGTGAAGTCATGGAAAAGTCATGGAATTTCATTGGTGAAAATGTGTATGAACCCTGAGAGATGGGGGAGGGTTATATAGCTTATTATAGAGATGGGGAGGGGTTGTATAGTTTATTATAGAGATGGGGAGGGGTTAGATAGTTTATTATAGAGATGGGGGAGGGGTTATATAGTTTATTATAGAGATGGGGAGGGGTTATATAGTTTATTATAGAGATGGGGGAGGGGTTATGTAGTTTATTATAGAGATGGGGGAGGGGTTATATCGTTTATCTCAGAGATGGGGGAGGGGTTATATTGTTTATTATAGAGATGGGGAGGGGTTATATAGTTTATTATAGAGATGGGGGAGGGGTTATATATCTTATTATAGTGATGGGGGAGGCGTTATATAGTTTATTATAGAGATGGGGAGGGGTTATATAGTTTATCTCAGAGATGGGGGAGGGGTTATGTAGTTTTTTATAGAGATGGGGAGGGGTTATATAGTTTATTATAGAGATGAAGGGGGGTTATATAGTTTATTATAGAGATGGGGGAGGGGTTATATAGTTTATTATAGAGATGAAGGGGGGTTATATAGTTTATTATAGAGATGGGGGAGGGGTTATATCATTTATTATAAAGATGGGGGAGGGGTTATATAGTTTATTTTTAGAGGTGGGGGGATGGGTTATATAGTTTATTATAGAGATGGGGGAGGTGTTATATTGTTTATTATAGAGATGGGGGAGGTGTTATATTGTTTATTATAGAGATGGGGGAGGGGTTATATTGTTTATTTTAGAGATGGGGAGAGGTTATATAGTTTATTATAGAGGTGGGGGATGGGTTATATCGTTTATATAAATATATAGTTTATTATAGAGATGGGGGAGGGGTTATATCGTTTATTATAGAGATGGGGAAGGGGTTATATAGTTTATTATAGAGATGGGGAGGGATTATATAGTTTATTATAGAGATGGGGGAGGGGTTATATAGTTTATTATAGAGATGGGGGAGGGGTTATGTAGTTAGCGATAGGTATTTACAAACCTTCAACATCATAAATGGAAATTAATAACCTTGCTAGTGGAGATCAAATATACAGCTGCAACTTCAAGTGTGACCACACCCCAGTTAATAGTTCTATATCAAGTCGCGCTATTAATAAGTAATGGAAAATAAAGTCCATAAATAGAAGAATCACAATTTCCAGACCAGGCTCCCTATGGATGTGTGCTTACCAGAAAGAATAAATTTATGTTCAGGTTCTCTATAGTGAATCTTGTCCCCTTGATGGAAGACTGGAACCAGTAAACTCGTGGCGATTCAGTGGTCGTTGAATCATAAAATAAAATATAAAAAGCGCAATAGCGTAAAACCCAACACAAATGATATTAAGTGACTTGAACACCAATGTGATCATTCAATGTTTGGTTCAAAAAATTGGTGTTGTGTAGATATAACCACCACCAGTGTGAATGCTCACAAGCCAATAGTTAAAAGAAAATATAGAAAAATAATATATAGAAAAAGAAATGATCCCATACGGTGGGACACCTGAAAGGTACCCCTTACCAGAGTGAATAAGAGCAAGTGCATATGTCAATATGGGAGAGTGCAATCCTTCACCAGCTGAAATCGCCTCTTACCATGCGAAGGAAAATAAAAACGCCAAAGTGAATGGGAGTGATCACACATACACTATATCTTCCGTGCTAAACCTTCACCAGCTGAAGTCGCCTCTTACCATATATAAATGATAAATAAGCCAAAGTGCAGCAGAGCAATCACGTATATCACCAAAGGATAGCCAGGGTATTCACCACTTGGTGTCCGGACCCCCCTTCAACATCAAGCAGCCAGCTCTTTACTTCCTGTCCTGTGACTGCAGTTTATAAAAAAAAAAAAAAAAAAAACAAGCCCCACACACTTTTTCCCTCCAGTTGGCAATCTAGGTCATGTGACCGCAGTCTTAAAAAAAAAAAAAAAAAGCACAAGCCCCGCCCACTTTTGCATTTGAGAGGTCATGTGACTGCAGTTTGAAGTAAACAAGTCATAAGCCCCGCCCACAGTGGGAGAAGTGTATAAAAAGGCAGTTGCAGGATGACTCGGTGTCATTTGGACTGATCTGGTGTTCAGGTAAGATGTCTCTCCCATCTCTCCTCATTCTCCTATGTATTATATTCTCCTATTAGTTTCATCTGATATAAAACAAATTTCATCCATATTATTTAATCCTCCTACATCATTATTAATGGAGTTTAATGATTTTTTTTTTTTATATAAGATGATTGATAGATGGATGATGGATGGATACTTAGGTTGATAGTACTGTATATACAATGAGGGGATTTACTAAGACTGGAGCAGTTGTTTACTCCAACCAATCATTTCATTTTCAAAGCTTAGCCAAACAAGCTGAAGCTGGATTCTGGTTGGCTAATCTGTAGAGTGATTCCAGATTCTATCTACTCCAGTATTGGTGAATCCCCCAATCAGTAGATGTGTTCAGTATAATACATACCTCCTAACAGTCCCGGATTCTGACATATGTCCCGCAGTCCCGCACAGCTGAGCAGTTTCCCGCATCGCCTCCACTGCCGCTCACTCTTCTCCTGCACAGAACATACAAGGCAGGAGAAAGGACGGCCCATTTGTCATCATAAACCCGCCTCCACATTTGTCAGAATTTCACACCCACTGTCATTTCCAATTCTGGGCGCCAATCATGGGCGTCTGCAGAGCTTTTTCCAGGGGGGGCATCATTTTAAGGTCAGCCATTCTCCGCCCCTTTTTAACAATGTCATGAGGGGGGGGCTAGTTATTGCAAAAGCAAAGCTGACACTCTCTGTTTTGGGTCCGTGCAGGCGGCGCATGCATGCACGTGACATCAGTACTTCCGTGCCTCTATGCACTGCATTTCCTGCAGGTACAGCAGCCGTTCAAATGAAGGACCCGCACAGATGTGAACCTCGTCTTAAAGGATAAGTTCACCTTTACCAAAAAAATAATAAATGCACATTTTTTTACAAGTTTAAAAAAATGTGCATTTATAATTGTATTTTTCTTGGGAGCCTGCAGAGCATTACACCTGTGATCAGCAGATCATGAGTGCAATGTCCGGCTCTGCAGACCCTCAGGATATCTGTCTGCTTTTATTTCTTCAGTTACCTGAGACGGAAGATGAATGGACTACGAGAACGCTCACCAGCCCCCTCCCAGCTCACTGAAAAATAGAAGCTGTCAGCAGCAATGGCTGATGGTACTTGTAGGCATTCACTTACAGGAAACTGTGAATGAATGGTGCGGCCGTGTGGGTGGAGCCCCATGCAGCCGCGCTATTTTCAAATATTGACAGCGGGTGCAGGGAGAAGAACCTCTGCCCGCTGTCATGGGGGGGGGGGGAGAGACTGCAGATTCTGGAACATGTTACATATTCCACCCTATAAGCGGTCAGAACACGTAACATGTTCCCAAGGTGAACTTATCCTTTAAGGCCTCTTGTACACAGGTGAAACAATCCCCATGTTTGTAGTCATCTCGTTTTTTTCCGGATGTGAATATAGGTGCATTGTTGTCTATGGGACGATGCAAACAGTTGTGTAAAGATCCCTAATGCAGCAATGCGTTCACAGCCATTCCAAAATGTGACAATTGTATATATGAGTGCGGTAATTTGCATCCACACGCATGTATACACAAATATACATGAGAATGGCAACTCAGAAAAATGCCCACCTACCCCATGGGTAACCCTATGAGAATGGACATACATTGCAAGACTGGCAGCTAATGGAAGATGAAGGAGAATTCTATGTGTGTAAATGTATACGCAGGATTACACACCTGTACATGCGTTTATCAGAGGTCTTTACAGAATATCTTTTCTGTATTTTACTCTTTCTGCCAGCCAGACCCTTCATATAAACATCAGTAAATTATTATGTCTGTGTGCAGGAGGCCGAATACCCGTTTTTTGTTATTCAGTCGTTTTCTCTTTGCTTCTTTATTTTGATTCGGCTTTCTTGTTTCTATGGTGACCATGCCCATGGGCATTTCTGCCCATTTACTCCCGTTTTTTCCTTCTGACCCATTGACTCAATGCTCTACCCTGTTTTTATGGGTGGGGGGAGCTTTCTATGGGACATGCGTTCTGGATGTTGTGAGCACTTGTTGGCCAAAAAACACTTCCAGCTGGGGGGCTTCATAGGTGGAGTTGCCATGGTAACATGGATGCTGGGCTCTTCCAGTGTAACATTTACTACAATCATCAAATTAGATGACAATCTAATGTTTAATAAATACCTGGAGGTGATATGCATGTGACCATGTACAACAGGGCGATCAGTGTATATAGGGGATAGGTATATATAGAGAGATCAGTGTATATAGGGGGATCAGTGTATATAGGGGGATAGGTGTATATAGGGTGATCAGTGTATATAGGGTGATAGATGTATATAGGGAGATCAGTGTATATAGGGGGATAGGTGTATATAGGGTGATAGGTGTATATAGGGCGATCAGTGTATATAGGGCTATAGGTGTATATAGGGTGATCGGTGTATATAGGGTGATAGGTGTATGTAGGGTGATAGGTGTATATAGGGCGATTGGTGTATATAGGGTGATCAGTGTATATAGGGTGATAGGTGTATATAGGGTGATCGGTGTATATAGGGCGATCAGTGTATATAGGGTGATAGGTGTATATAGGGCGATCAGTGTATATAGGGCTATAGGTGTATATAGGATGATCAGTATATATAGGGTGATCAGTGTATATAGGATGATCAATGTATATAGGGCGATAGGTGTATATAGGGTAATAGGTATATATAGGGGGATTAGTTTATATAGGGCGATCAATGTATATAGGGCGATCAGTGTATATAAGGCGATCAGTGTATATAAGGCGATAGGTGTATATAGTGTCATAGGTGTATATAGGGTGATAGGTTAAAGACAACAGACACAGAATGAAGAATCGGTCAGCCTTTCTCTCACTTTCTAAAGGAAATGAGAAGTGTTCAGACTTTGCAGACAATATTGGGTTTCATTTACAAACCTTCAACATCAAGCAGGCAGCTCTTTAATTCCTGTCATGTGACTGCAGTTTATAAAAAATAAAAAAAATGCAAGCCCCGCCCACTTTTGCCCTCCAGTTGGGAATCTAGGTCATGTGACGCAGTCTTAAAAAAAAAACCATAAGCTCCGCCCACTTTTGCATTTGAGAGGTCATGTGACTGCAGATTGAAGTAAACAAGTCATAAGCCCCGCCCACACTGGGAGGAGTGTATAAAAAAGGCAGTTGCAGGATGACTCGGTGTCATTTGGACTGATCTGGTGTTCAGGTAAGATGTCTCTCCCATCTCTCCTCATTCTCCTATTTATTATATTCTCCTATTAGTCTCATCTGATATAAAACAAATTCCATCCATATTATTTAATCTTCCTACATCATTATTAATGGAGTTTAATGATTTTTTTTTTTCATTTTTTTTAATTTATTTTTAATATAAGATGATTGATAGATGGATGATGGATGGATACTTAGGTTGATAGTACTGTATATACAATGAGGGGAATTACTAAGACTGGAGCAGTTGTTTACTCCAACCAATCATTTCATTTTCAAAGCTTAGCCAAACAAGCTAAAGCTGGATTCTGGTTGGCTAATCTGTAGAGTGATTCCAGATTCTATCTGCTCCAGTATTGGTGAATCCCCCAATCAGTAGATGTGTTCAGTATAATACATACCTCCTAACAGTCCCGGATTCTGACATATGTCCCGCAGTCCCGCACAGCTGAGCAGTTTCCCGCATCGCCTCCACTGCCGCTCACTCTTCTCCTGCACAGAACATACAAGGCAGGAGAAAGGACGGCCCATTTGTCATCATAAACCCGCCTCCACATTTGTCAGTATTTCACACCCACTGTCATTTCCAATTCTGGGCGCCAATCATGGACGTCCGCAGAGCTTTTTCCAGGGGGGGCATCATTTTAAGATCAGCCATTCTCCGCCCCTTTTTAACAATGTCATGAGGGGGGGGGGCTAGTCATTGCAAAAGCAAAGCTGACACTCTCTGTTTTGGGTCCGTGCAGGCGGCGCATGCATGCACGTGACATCAGTACTTCCGTGCCTCTATGCACTGCATTTCCTGCAGGTACAGCAGCCGTTCAAATGAAGGACCCGCACAGATGTGAACCTCGTCTTAAAGGATAAGTTCACTTTTACCAAAAAAATATAAATGCACATTTTTTTACAAGTTTAAGAAAATGTGCATTTAAATTTTTTTTTTTTTGGGAGCCTGCAGAGCATTGCACCTCTGATCCGGAGATCATGAGTGCAATGTCCGGCTCTGCAGACCCTCAGGATATCTGTCTGCTTTTATTTCTTCAGTTACCTGAGAGACGGAAGATGAATGGACTACGAGAACGCTCACCAGCCCCCTCCCAGCTCACTGAAAAATAGAAGCTGTCAGCAGCAATGGCTGATGGTACTTGTAGGCATTCATTTACAGGAAACTGAGAATGAATGGTGCGGCCGTGTGGGTGGAGCCCCATGCAGCCGCGCTATTTTCAAATATTGACAGCGGGTGCAGGGAGAAGAACCTCTGACCGCTGTCATGGGGGGGGGGGGGGAGACTGCAGATTCTGGAACATGTTACATATTCCACCCTATAAGCGGTCAGAACACGTAACATGTTCCCAAGGTGAACTTATCCTTTAAGGCCTCTTGTACACAGGTGAAAAAATCCCCATGTTTGTAGTCATCTCGTTTTTTCCGGATGTGAATATAGGTGCATTGTTGTCTATGGGACGATGCAAACAGTTGTGTAAAGATCCCTAATGCAGCAATGCGTTCACAGCCATTCCAAAATGTGACAATTGTATATATGAGTGCGGTAATTTGCGTCCACACGCATGTATACACAAATATACATGAGAATGTCAACTCAGAAAAATGCCCACCTACCCCATGGGTAACCCTATGAGAATGGACATACATTGCAAGACTGGCAGCTAATGGAAGATGAAGGAGAATTCTATGTGTGTAAATGTATACGCAGGATTACACACCTGTACATGCGTTTATCAGAGGTCTTTACAGAATATCATTTCCGTTTTTTACTCTTTCTGCCAGCCAGACCCTTCATATAAACATCAGTAAATTATTATGTCTGTGTGCAGGAGGCCGAATACCCGTTTTTTCTTATTCAGTCGTTTTCTCTTTTCTTCTTTGTTTTGATTCGGCTTTCTTGTTTCTATGGAGACCATGCCCGTGGGCATTTCTGCCCATTTACTCCCTTCTGACCCATTGAGTCAATGCTCTACCCTGTTTTTATGGGGGAGCTTTCTATGGGACATGCGTTCTGGATGTTGTGAGCATTTGTTGGCCAAGAATCACTTCCAGCTGGGGGCTTCATAGGTGGAGTTGCCATGGTAACATGGATGCTGGGCTCTTCCAGTGTAACATTTACTACAATCATCAAATTAGATGACAATCTAATGTTTGATAAATACCTGGAGGAGATACGCATGTGACCATGTACAACAGGGCGATCAGTGTATATAGGATGATAGGTGTATACAGGGCGATCAGTGTATATATGGTGATAGGTGTATATAGGGTGATCAGTGTATATAGGATGATAGGTGTATATAGGGCGATCAGTGTATATACGGTGATAGGTGTATATAGGGCGATCAGTGTATATACGGTGATAGGTGTATATAGGGCGATAGGTATATTTTGGGGCGATCAGTGTATATAGGGTGATAGGTGTATGTAGGGTGATCGGTGTATATAGGGCGATAGGTATATATAGGGTGATCAGTGTATATCGGGCGATAGGTGTGTATATAGGGCGATAGGTGTGTATATAGGGTGATCAGTGTATATAGGGCGATCGGTGTATATACCATGATAGGTGAATATAGGATGATAGGAGTATACAGGGTGATAGTTGTATATAGGATGATAGGTGTGTATAGGGTGAGAAGTGTATACAGGGTGATCATTGATTTATGGAGGCGGAATCACCTGTCAGGGTTCATTCATAATCACCTGTGGCGCCAATCTGCATTTTACAGCCATCTTTACAGCAATATGTGACCGTGTATATAGGGTGATCAGTGTATATAGGGTGATCAATGTATATAGGGCGATAGGTATATATAGGGATAGGTGTATATAGGGCGATAGGTATATATAGGGATAGGTGTATATAGGGTGATAGGTGTATATAGGGCGATAGGTATATATAGGGATAGGTGTATATAGGGTGATAGGTGTATATAGGGCGATAGGTATATATAGGATGATAGGTGTCTGTAGGGTGATAGGTATATATAAGGTGATCAGTGTATATAGGGTGATAGGTGTATACAGGGTGATCGGTGTATATAGGGCGAGGGTGATCAGTGTATTTGGGCAATCAATGATTTATGGAGGCTGAGCCATCTGTCAGGGCTATTTCATACCCAGCTGTGGTGCCAATCTGCATTTTACAGCCATCTTTACAGCAATATGTGACCGTACATGATCAGCGCGTCCGTTCAATGTGGTGCCGTTCCTAATGACATCCTGACACAGATTACAACAGTCAGGACAGTTTCCAAAAGGTCAAAGTCAGATTTATTCCTGAAAATCAAATTTATTCCTGAAGATCGGACAGATTTCACTCTATACAGACACCGAATGAAGAATCGGTCAGCCTTTTTCTCACTTTCTAAAGGAAATGTGAAGTGTTCAGACATTGCAGACAATATTGGGTTTCATTTATAAACCTTCAACATCAAGCAGGTGTTCCGTGAGAATTACCTACCCGTGAGAAAAACCTACCCCTCGTCACTTCCGGTACTCGGCACTGTATGTAATGCAGCGGGTACATTAAAACAGCTGTGCTGAAATAGGAGTCATCTCCGCTCCTGTCCCGGTCACTTCCCTGATCTCGGATAGTAAATATAAAAGCGGCGGCGGCTGTATGAAAACATAAATCACGGAGCCGAAAGCCGCTTTTATATTTACTTGCCGAGAGCAGGGAAGTCACCAGGACAGGAGCGGAGATGACTCCTATTTCTGCACAGCTGTTTTATGTAAGCGCCAAGTCGGTAGTTTTTTTTCACGGTACAACGTGATCTCTTCATACTAGTGCGCATGCGCTCTAGTAAGCTCCTCTGTTCTTCCTTTAGGTATCCGGGGCTCTGAGCATGCGCACTGCTGCGCTGCTCAGCTGTTTCTGCCGGAAGTGACGAGGGGTAGGTAATTCTCACGGGGTAGGTAATTCTAACGTTACACAGGCAGCTCTTTACTTCCTGTCATGTGACTGTAGTTTATAAAAAATAGAAAGAAAAAAAAAAGCTCCGCCCACTTTTGCCTTTGAGAGGTCATGTGACTGCAGTTTGAAGTAAACAAGTCATAAGCCCCGCCCACACTGGGAGGAGTGTATAAAAAGGCAGTTGCAGGATGACTCGGTGTCATTTGGACTGATCTGGTGTTCAGGTAAGATGTCTCTCCCATCTCTCCTCATTCTCCTATTTATTATATTCTCCTATTAGTCTCATCTGATATAAAACAAATTCCATCCATATTATTTAATCTTCCTACATCATTATTAATGGAGTTTAATTAATTTTTTTTTTTTTTTAATTATTATTATTTTTTTTTTTATATAAGATGATTGATAGATGGATGATGGATGGATACTTAGGTTGATAGTACTGTATATACAATGAGGGGATTTACTAATACTGGAGCAGTTGTTTACTCCAACCAATCATTTCATTTTCAAAGCTTAGCCAAACAAGCTGAAGCTGGATTCTGGTTGGCTAATCTGTAGAGTGATTCCAGATTCTATCTGCTCCAGTATTGGTGAATCCCCCAATCAGTAGATGTGTTCAGTATAATACATACCTCCTAACAGTGTGGCTCTTAATGTAAGGGGATGGCTTCCTGATGTAAAGGGGGACTCTGATGTGAAGGGGGAACTCTGATGTGAAGGGGGAACTCTGATGTGAAGGGGGAGCTCCAAATGTAAGAGGGGATTCCTATTGTAAAGGTTGGCTCTGATGTGAAGGGTGGGTAGTTCTGATTTGAAGGAAGGGACTCCTCGTGAAGGTGGGACTCCTCAGGTGAACAGAGGACTCTGATTTGAAGGGAGGAACTCCTACTATGAAGGGGAGACTCCTAATATAAAGAAGGGACTCCTGATGTGAGGGGTTTTGAGGTGTAAGGGGGAACTAATAATGTGAAAGGGAGGGAGACTTCAATGTGAAGGGGGACTCCTGATGTTAAAGGTCAGACTTGTGATGTGAAGGGGGGACTCTGATATAAAGGGTGATGAAGTATAGATGGCAGGACCTTTCTTTGTGTAGGTTTATGTCACTCATAGCACAGAAATGAGGGAGTATATTGTGGGTAGAAGGACTGCAGACGGTGTTCAGTATAAACCATATGTAGGCTTAAAGCCGTATTAAACCCAAAATAAAAATATAATAAACATTGCAGGTTACCAATCTTTAGATGTGGTGGTGGCTGCATTCCTTTTCTTTTTCTGCTTTTTTCCCTCTGTTTTCACCTGGGGATCCGGCCAGTAACACATCTCCTGTGTAGCCCCTCCTAGGTAGGTGCTAGGTGTAGGATAGGTGTCCCTCATTCTCAAGTTCCAAAGTTGGGAGGTATGTAAGGATACTGCCATTGACATTAGTAGTAGCTATTTTGTGTGGTTGTAAAGCCTCTCATATACCCAGTGAGGTGACTCAGGGGATACAGAGAGAGGAAACACCTACATAGGTTGTATCTGTTTATCTGCAGTCTTTTCTTCTCTACATCCGTTCAAAGTGCAGAATTTAGATAAAATCTGTCTTCATCTTTCAGTAGCACACACTACACACACACACTACACACACTGCACACACTGCACACACACACACTACACACACTACACACACACTACACACTACACACACACACTGCGCACACACTACACACACACTACACACTACACACACCACAAACTACACACACACACTACACACACACACATTATACTACACACTACACACACACTACAAACTACACACACACACACACACACACACACTACAAACTACACACTACACACACACACACTACACACACACACATACACGCACACTACACACACTACACACACACACACATACACACTACACACACACTACACACACACACACATACACGCACACTACACACACACTACACACAATACACACACACTACACACTACACACACGGGAACCATACAGAGCGGTGATCATATTTCATATCTGAGGTTTACAACCAGTTAATAAAATAAAGCAGTAAACTAATTGTGTTTTTTCTTCTCTTTGCAGATTGTTGATTGTTTCTGAGATATTTTCATCGTTTTCAGAGGTTTTCATCCCAAGTGACTCCTGAATACTATTCCAGTTTTCAGGCTTATTGCTGAGTTCGTCAGTTTTCAGTTCATCTTTACAGACAAATCGCAAAAATGCTGTTACTTACAGTTTTAGTAAGAGAAGTGGCGGCAAGGCTTTGGAATTACTATGTTCCAGTAAGTATCTATTTTTATTTCTTCTTGTAATATGTGTAGTGCTGCACCCACAAGGGCCGCTGGTTTTACCTGCTTCTGACACAATAAGTACAGAGGCGGCCTGTTCACACAAGCAACACTCCATTCACACTGGCTCCAATAAACAGTCTAGGGGATGTCTTTTTAAAGTGGTTATAAAGGCAGAACGTTATTTACCTTAATTATTCTATGCATTAAAGTAAAAAAAAACCTCTGCATGCAGTCCCCTCCCATCTAGCCCCCCCCCCCCACCAATTACCTGAGCCTGATCTCTTTCCAGCGATGTGCACAAGATTAAAGGCTCTCTCTGCTCTCCCCATCCTCATTAGCTCAGAGACATCAGCAGGAGCCATTGGTTCCAGCTGCTACCAATCACAGCCCATGATGATATAGACAGGGATTGGACCAGTCCCACTGTCTGTGTTCTAAGATGCAGACAGTGAGGCTCGAGAGTGAGCCCCCACAAGTGCCCCCATAGCAACTGGAGCCAGGAGCGCTGGCAGGGGACCCGAGAGGAGGAGGATTGTGGCTGCTCTGAGCAAAACCAACCATTGCACAGAACAGGTAAGTATGACATGTTTGTTATTGGAAAGATAAAAAATATAATTTTAGAATATATTTAAGGTTTATTACCTGAAAAACTCAGACAGGGAAGAGGAAGTTGGGCATGGGGTACTTCAAAACACTCAGCAGTAGTTTGTAATTAGAGGGCAGTGTTTTATAGTGGTGGAAGTAGCTAGTGGTGAACAGTCTATGGCCCCACAGCTGAAGACCGTGGAGCAAGTCTTTTGGCATCCGGTTATCTTGTGCCAGTGCACAACAACCGGTACCCAGTGAAGCTTCCAGCACACAGTCGCAGGGATCAATTTTAGGTCACTACTCACAAGTCCCCAGCACAGTTGCCTCCTTTCAGCTTGCCCAGGACATAGTCCAGTGAGTGAGACAGCGCCTCTTAGGACCAGATCCCTTGTGGTGTGGACCTGCAATCAGCTTTAAGCAAAGTCAACTCAAGCCCTCAGTCCTGGCACCTCTGAGGACTCTGGAACCCTCCTTGGGAGAAGGAACCCTACTCTCCAGTGTCTCAGACTATTTAGCTCTATCCCAGCCCCCTACTGGACATCTCCTTTCCAGGGATTGAATAAATATTCAGACTGGTTGGTTTGAATTTCCTGCACTAAACTCTAGAACCTTCATTCGGAGGCAGGGGGAAAGAATTAAACTCCCAGCGTGTGAGACCCTAAACAGGCCAAAACAAACAATTACTACTCCCTTGATTAAAGAAGGAGCTAAAGCTAAATTTGCCTACAAACCTATACTAGGAGGGTGCTACATATGTGACTATATACAATTGAACTATTGATTTATTTTGTAAAAAGCTATATTTTTATTGGAATTCCACTTTAAATTCTGTACATTCATTTACCTTCTTTTTTTTTTTTTTTTCTTTTTAGGCTGAAATACTTGCTGACCAAGAGGAGGAGCAGATGACAGAGAAGGAGGAGTTGATGAGGAGAGAAGTGGAGGAGAACAGGAAGAGGGAGGAGGAGCAGATGACAGAGAAGGAGGAGTTGATGAGGAGAGAAGTGGAGGAGAACAGGAAGATGGAGGAGGAGCAGATGACAGAGAAGGAGGAATTGATGAGGAGAGAGGTGGAGGAGGAGGACAGCAGGAAAGAGGATGAGCAGATGACAGACCTGCAGAAGTTGATAAAGAGAGAGATGGAGGAGAAAATAATGTGGGAGGAGGAGCAGATGAGAGAGCTGGAGGAGTTCAAAGAGCTGGAAGAGTTGATAAAGAGAGAGGAGGAGAATAGCAGGAAGATGAAGGAGGACAAAAAGAAGAGGCTAGAGCAGTGCACAAAGAAGAGTGAGGCGAAAGACAGGGAGGAGGAGTACAGAAAGTATGAGGAGGAGTACAGAAAGTATGAGGAGGAGTGCAGAAAGTATGAGGAGGAGGAGGATCAGCGCAGAAAGAAGTCAGAGGCGGAGGACAGAAACAGGGGGGAGGAGAGCATTGAAAGGAGGGAGAAGTGGAGAAAGGAGAGAGAGGAGTCCAGAAAGAGGAGAGAGGAGGAGAAAAACAAAAAGAAGATTGAGGAGCACTGCAGAAAGGAAAGAGAGGAGGAGAACAGAAAAAGGAGGGAGAAGTGGAGAAAGGAGAGGGAGGAGTCCAGAAAGAGGAGGGAGGGCAGAAAGAAGAGGGAAGAGGAGGACAGAGAGAAGAGGGTAGAACAGTGCAGAAAAGACAGGGAGGAGGAGTACAGAAAGTGTGAGGAGGAGTACAGAAAGTGTGAGGAGGAGTACAGAAAGTATGAGGAGGAGTACAGAAAGTATGAGCAGTGCAGAAAGGAAAGAGAGGAGGATAAGAAGAACAGAAAGAGGAGAGAGAAGTGGAGAAAGGAGAGGGAGGAGCGCAGAAAGGAGATGAAGGAGTACAGAAAGAAGTTGGAGGAGGAGTACAGAAAGAGGTGGGAGGAGTACAGAAAGAGGGAGGAGGAGTACAGAAAGTATAAGGAGGAGGAGGAGCAGCGCAGAAAGAAGTCAGAGGCGGAGGAGAGAAACAGGGGGGAGGAGAGCATTGAAAGGTGGGAGAAGTGGAGAAAGGAGAGGGAGGAGTCCAGAAAGAGGAGGGAGGAGGAGCGCAGAAAGGAGATACAGGAGTACAGAAAGAGGATGGCAGAGTGCAGAAAGAAGTTGAGGGAGGAGTACAGAAAGAGGGAGGAGGAGTTCAGAAAGTATGAGGAGGAGTACAGAAAGTATAGGGAGGAGCAGCGCAGAAAGAAGGGGGAAGAGGAGGAGGAATTGATGAGGAGAGAGGTGGAGGAGGACAGCAGGAAGGAGGATGAGCAGATGACAGACCTGCAGGAGTTGATAAAGAGAGAGATGGAGGAGAAAATAATGTGGGAGGAGGAGCAGATGAGAGAGCTGGAGGAGTTCAAAGAGCTGGAGGAGTTGATAAAGAGAGAGGAGGAGGAGAAGAATAGCAGGAAGAGGAAGGAGGAGGACAAAAAAAAGAGGCTAGAGCAGTGCACAAAGAAGAGTGAGGCGAAAGACAGGGAGGAGGAATACAGAAAGTATGAGGAGGAGGACAGCAGGAAGGAGGATGAGCAGATGACAGACCTGCAGGAGTTGATAAAGAGAGAGATGGAGGAGAAAATAATGTTTGAGGAGGAGCAGATGAGAGAGCTGGAGGAGTTCAAAGAGCTGGAGGAGTTGATAAAGAGAGAGGAGGAGGAGAAGAATAGCAGGAAGAGGAAGGAGGAGGACAAAAAGAAGAGACTAGAGCAGTGCACAAAGAAGAGTGAGGCGAAAGACAGGGAGGAGGAATACAGAAAGTATGAGGAGGAGTACAGAAAGTATGAGGAGGAGTACAGAAAGTATGAGGAGGAAGAGGAGCAGCGCAGAAAGAAGTCAGAGGCGGAGGACAGAAACAGGGGGGAGGAGAGCATTGAAAGGAGGGAGAAGTGGAGAAAGGAGAGAGAGGAGTCCAGAAAGAGGAGAGGGGAGGAGAAAAACATAAAGAAGATTGAGGAGCAGTGCAGAAAGGAAAGAGAGGAGGAGGAGAAGAACAGAAAAAGGAGGGAGAAATCCAGAAAGAGGAGGGAGGAGGAGCACAGAAAGAGGGAGGGGCAGAACAGAAAGAAGAGGGAAGAGGAGGACAGAAAGAAGAGGGAAGAGGAGGACAGAAAACAGAGGGAGGAGAAATACAGAAAGAAGATTGAGGAGCAGTGCAGAAAGGAAAGAGAGGAGGATGAGAAGAACAGAAAGAGGAGGGAGAAGTGGAGAAAGGAGAGGGAGGAGTACAGAAAGAAGTTTGAGGAGGAGTACAGAAAGAGGTGGGAGGAGTTCAGAAAGAGGGAGGAGGAGTACAGAAAGTAAAAGGAGGAGTAGGAGCAGCGCAGAAAGGAGTCAGAGGCGGAGGAGAAAAACAGGGGGGTGGAGAGCATTGAAAGGAGGGAGAAGTGGAGAAAGGAGAGAGAGGAGTCCAGAAAGAGGAGAGAGGAGGAGTACAGAAAGGAGATGGAGGAGTTCACAAAGAGGATGAATGAGTACAGAAAGAACAAGGAGGAGGAGGAAAGCGTGAACAGTAGAGTGGATCAATGGTTGGAGCAGCGCAGTAAGAAGAGGGAGAAGGATGATAGAAAAGTCGGAGGAGGACAGAACCAAGAATAAGAAGCAACACAGAAAGATGAAAGAGGAGCAACGCAGAAAGAAGTCAGAGGAGGTGGACAGAAACAGGAGGAAGAAGTGGAGAAAGGAGGGAGAGGAGTCCAGAAAGGAGATCATCTGCTCCTCCTCCTCCCACCCCTCTCCTCCTGGGTCTGCCCCGCCCACACTCCCCGGGGATGTGTTGGCGTGAAGTTAAAACCCAGAGGAGAAAAGCTGCAGACAGCCTGAGCCTCCATCCTGGGGTGAGTAAGATCACCCTCTCTCCTGCCTCAGCATAGAAAACAAATGTAAGGGGGGCTCTGTGGGGGGGTCTCTGATGTAAGGGGGACTCTGTTGGGGGTTTCTAAAGTAAGGGGGGCTCTGATGTAAGTGGGGGGCTCTGTGGGGCATCTTTGTAAGGGGGGCTCTGATGTAATGGGGGCTCTGATGTAAGGGGGGCTCTGATGTAATGGGGGCTCTGTGGGGGGTCTCTGATGTAAGGGGGGACTCTAATGTAAGGGGGTCTTTGATGTGGGGGGGGCTCTGTGGGCGGTCTTTGATGTAGGGGGTCTCTGTGGGGGGGTCTCTGATGTAAGGGGGGCTCTGTGGGGGGTCTCTGATGTAAGGGGGGACTCTGTTGGGGGTTTCTAAAGTAAGGGGGGCTCTGATGTAAGTGGGGGGCTCTGTGGGGCGTCTTTGATGTAAGGGGGGCTCTGATGTAAGAGGGGCTCTGTGGGGGGTCTCTGATGTAAGGGGGGGCTCTGATGTGGGGGGGCTCTGTGGGCGGTCTTTGATGTAGGGGGGGCTCTGTGGGGGGTCTCTGATGTAAGGGGTGTCTCTAATGTAAGGGGGGCTCTGTGGGGGGTCTCTGATGTAAGGGGGGACTCTGTTGGGGGTTTCTAAAGTAAGGGGGGCTCTGTGCGGGGGGCTCTGATGTAAGTGGGGGGCTCTGTGGGGCGTCTTTGTAAGGGGGGCTCTGATTTAAGGGGGGCTCTAATGTAAGGGGGAGGCTCTGTGGGGGGGGGACTCTGATGTAAGGGGTGTCTCTGATGTAAGGGGGGCTCTGTGGGGGATCTCTGATGTAAGGGGGGACTCTGGGGGTTTCTAAAGTAAGGGGGGCTCTGTGCGGGGGGCTCTGATGTAAGTGGGGGGCTCTGTGGGGCGTCTTTGTAAGGGGGGCTCTGATTTAAGGGGGGCTCTGTGGGGGGGGACTCTGATGTAAGGGGTGTCTCTGATGTAAGGGGGTTCTGTGGGGGATCTCTGATGTATGGGGGCTCTGTGGGGGGTCTCTGATGTAAGGGAGGGCACCATGTGGGGGGGTCTCTGATGTAAGGGGGGCTCTGTGGAGGGGTCCCTGATGTAAGAGGGGGCTCTGTGGAGGGTCCCTGATGTAAGAGGGGGCTCTGTGGAGGGGTCTCTAATGTAAGATGGGCTCTGTGGGGGTCTCTGTTCTAAGGGGGGCTCTCTGATGTAAGGGGGGGCTCTGTGGGGTCTCTAATGTAAGAGGGGCTCTGTGGGCTCTCTAATGTAAAGGGCGTCTCTGATGTAAGGGGGGGCTCTGTGTGGACTCTGATGTAAGGGGGGACTCTGATGTAAAGGGGGACTCTGTGCAGGCTCTGATGTAAAAGAGAGGGGGGCCTTGTGCGGGCTCTGAGGTAAGAGAGGGGGGCTTTGTGCGGACTCTGATGTAATGGGGGGCTCTGTGCAAACTCTGATGTAAGGAGGGACTCTGTGCAGACTCTGATGTAATGGGGGGCTTTGAGCGGACTCTGATGTAAGGGTGGCTCTGTGTGGACTCTGATGTAAGGGGGACATGGTCGGACTCTGATGTAAGAGAGCAGGGGTGGGAGGAGCTGGAGATCTGCACAGTGAGCATAGATTAAATGGGGGGACATGATTGCTACGGGCACTGTAATCATTACAGTGCAGACCCTTTTATATCAGTGTCCCCTGTACATTAGCGGACCTACTCTGAATATCTCATCACCAACAACCCCATCCCCTTCTGGATATGAGAAGCGCAAGACCTGGCAGAGGAGTTCTCTCCTCTCTGCTGCCGACTGCTAAAACATGATGGGGACAGGGATGAGGGGGGGTACTGTAGCTACAGGATAGGTGTGAGGGCAACATGAAATGGCCTGGCGGTCCGGATTTGGCCCCCGGGCCTTTTTTTTTTACACCCGTGGTCTAAAGGAAAACAGATTTCGTCTCCATATACGGAAAGGTTTCTTCACTATAAGAGCTGTGAAAATGTGGAATAGACTCCCTCCAGAGATGGTTCTCACTAGATTGCTCTAAAAAAGACCTGGATTCTTTCCTAGGTGTACATAATATAAATGGGTAATAATATTTATAGGGAAAGTTGATCCAGGGAATATCCGATTGCCTCTCGGGGGATCAGGAAGGAATTTTTCCCTCTGCTGTAGCAAATTGGATCATGCTATGCTGGGGTTTTTCGCCTTCCTCTGGATCAACTGCGGGAATAGGATTGTGTATATGGCATTGTATGGTTGGGTCGGGTAAAACTTTCTACGGATAATATAAATGGGTACTAATATTTTTAGGGAAAGTTGATCCAGGGAATATCCGATTGCCTCTCGGGGGATCAGGAAGGAATTTTTCCCCCTGCTGTAGCAAATTGGATCATGCTCTGCTGGGGTTTTTCGCCTTCCTCTGGATCAACTGCGGGAATAGGATTGTGTATATGGGATTGTATGGTTGGGTTGGGTAAAACTTTCTACAGATGTTGCATTTCTTAAATGAATAAATAAAGAATTTGGGAAAAAAAAATTTCTACGATCTGCTTGTTGTCATTTAATGGAGTCACTGTCTGCGAATTCTACTGAGGCTGAGAGTAAGACATCTCATTCACTGAACTAGTTGAACTAGTTAGAGATCCCACTTGCAGTGCTTAGATTAGAGCGGTAGAACTGGGACCATTACCCACCTGCTCATCACCCCTTATCGGGGGGTAAAGAGAGGCAGGTGTCCCCTTCTTCACATAAATAAAGCACAGGATCGGGTATTTTTAGTAAGCTACTGTATATAACAAGTGTTGGGGGTAACGAGTTACAATGTAACGCATTACAGTAACTACGTTACTTTTTTTGGTAACGTAGTAACGGAACGCGTTACATTCGTAACATCGGTAACTACATTACTTTACTCGGCTTGAGTAACACTCTTTCCTGCGTTACCCAAGTCATTGACATCTCGCGCGGTGGATCGTGTGGCCGAGGAGGAGGCGGGAGGACTGAAGGAGACGCGGGGGACTGAGGAGAAGATGCCTGCCACTGCAGGTAAGTGCACTGGTCTCTCTGGCAGTCTCTGCACGCTGTGGTCACTCTGGCATTGAAAGGGGGCACACTGTGGTCACTCTGGCATTGAAAGGGGACACGCTGTGGTCAATCTGGGGGCACACTGTGGTCACTCTGGCATTGAAAGGGGGCACGCTGTGGTCACTCTGGCATTGAAAGGAGGAACACTGGTCAATCTGGGGGCACGCTGGGGTCACTCTGGCATTGAAAGGGGGCACGCTTTGGTCACTCTGGCATTGAAAGGGGGCATGCTGGGGTCACTCTGGCATTGAAAGGGGGCACGCTGTGGTCACTCTGTGGTCATATATATATATATATATATATATATATATATATATATATTGTGACAGGAAGTCAGGTAAATCTGGGAATGTAGTCACAGGCAGGAGATACATTTCCACCTGGGTTAGACAAATCACCAATTACTATAGGGTGTCGGCTGCAGAGTTAGCCAGAACTGTCTAAGGAAGTTGAAAGGCCTTCAGCTGTTCAGAATGAGGAAATGAAGGCCTCTATAATTTGTCGAAAGGAAGTCTAATGGATTGCTGCCTCCGGAAGCTGTCTCCTGAAGCCATGTGGGCTGGGAGAAGGAGGACAGTCAGATGTGTGCCTCCCGACAAGCTGGTGAGCATGGGAGAAGACCCCCTGAAGTGATGTGCGCTAAGGAGGGTAACCAGTTGTGAAGACTTCTCAAGGTAAATAAATGAACTATTTCTATGTGGAAGAAATAAAGGGACATGTTCAATGTGAAGAGGAAAAGGGACATGTTCAATGTGAAGAGAAAAACAAAGGGACAGCTTAAATGAACATGTGCTGTGGTGGAGAGATAAAACATGGACTATTGAGAGTCTGCTGTATGACCAGCCAAGTCTGCCCAACAGTAGGTTGGGGACAGACTTCATTAGATAGGTTCCAGTGTGTGAGAAGGTAGCCGCCCACAGTGGCAAGGATTTATTTTGTTTTATTTTATTTTGGCTGTTTTGAGGCTTGCAATTGTGTGAAGTAAATTGCATGAATAAATCAGTGTTGTTTGCAACCACTGCTCGGCTATCTCTCTGTGAAAACGCACCCCCAAAGGGGTCATCCACGCCTACCACCGAGCTAATCCCTCACATATGGTGGAGGTATGCAGTGGACAGAAGCAGAGATCCCTGCAAAGAATTCTATGGATGGAGGGGATGCTACCGTCTGAACCAGCCCCATCCATGCCTGAACGGAATCGGCTAAAGAGAAAAGTTGTTGTCCCTAGCAACGCTGGTGTAAATTAAACGGTTATGGAGACACAGTGTTCTCAGATGGAAAGTTAGCCCAAAATGGAGGAGATGTTGAAACAACTGATTATATCAAATGCAGCTCAACAGCAGGCAAATGCAGCTCAACAGCAGGCAAATGCAGCTCAACAGCAGGCAAATGCGGATTTTCAGCGGAGCTTTGCAGCTCAACAAAAGGCTCATCAAGAGAGCATGGCAGGCTGGAAACAGAGACGCCAGCAGCAAATGGAGGCCATCGGTATGGAGGAAACCGAGTATGTGTGCAGGGCTGAGCTGGCTGCCGTACAACAGAAAATGGAAGAAAAGGAACAACCCCTGGGGGTACAGTTACAGTGGGAAGAATCCACTGCTCTTCCTTTTTCCGAGTTGCACAAACGCAGAGAGACTATAATGGAGAGAGATACCATCCTCATGGAAAAGGAAAGTGAAATTCAGACTTTGCAGAAGCAAAGTATGTGTGAAATGTTGAAGTTGCGTAATCAGCTGGAAAAAAGTCTTCAGTGTTTGGAAGCTACGAAAATAGACCTGCAGGGGGCGTAGGAACAGAATGTCGCTCTGAAAACGACATTGTCTCTCAGCGACAACGAGAAAAGTGAAAGAGAGGCTAAATTACTGAGTACTGTGTATGAGCTCACCACTTTGAGCAATGTGGTAGATGAATTACGTGCAGACTGTGAAAGTTGGAAAGGTGAAGCCCAACGTTTCCAGCAGCAGTTAAAGGAGAAAGAAGCCTGTGTGGCAGAATTACAATTTCATTCTCAGAAGCTAGCCAATGAGGTGAAAGCTCTTATGCAGGGAAAAGGAGATTCGGAACACAAGAGAAAAAAAATAGAGGCACAGCTGCAGGAATCGCAAGTCAAGGTGTCAGAAGGTGACCAATTGTGTGCTAAGCTGTCAGAGAAGGCAAACCGACTGCAGGTTGAGCTGGACAATGTTACAAATCAGCTTTCTCAAGCAGACAGCAAATCTAGAGAAATTGCGGAAGAGTTTTCTATCTTGGAATCGCACCTGCAAGACACGCAGGAACTCTTACAGGAAGAGAGGTGTCAAAGGCTGAGTTTTAGCACAAAGCTCAAACAAATGGAAGATGAGAAAAATGGCTTCCTGGAACAATTAAAAGAGGAGGAGGAAGCAAAGAAAAACCTATCAGAGCAAGTCGCAACATTGCAAGCTCAGATAGCGGTTATGAAAAACCCATGGAAGAAAGTGTTTGTTCATTAGAGAGTGTTGAAGTTGTGAAAAAGAAACTGCAGAAAGACCTTGAAGTTGCTAATCAACGCTATGAGAAAAAAACAGCTGCTTATGACAAGCTTGAGAAGACCAAGACAAGACTTCAGCAGGAATTGGATGAACTGAGTGTGAATCTGGATCACCAGAATCAGATTGTGTCCAACCTGGAGAAGAAGCAAAAGAAGTTTGATCAGATGCTTGGTGAGGAGAAGACTGTGTCTGCAAAATATGCAGAAGAACGTTACTGTACAAAAGCAGTTTTTAAAAGGATCAGTGTTTTGGGGTCTGTCCTGAGTGAGCCTCAGAAATGTGATGACATGTGGCTTGAATCACCCCTTTGGAATAAACCGTTCCTTCAAAAACTTCAAGCATTGGAAAATGTATCATTAGAACTTCAGCAAACAGAGGAGCTGTGTAAGAAATGTGATGATTTCTCAGTTCAGGCTGAAAACCTAGTGGAGAAAACTAAAGCAAGTAATATAAATCTGGGAGAAAAAAGCAAACGCCACCTAGTGGAGAAAACTAAGGCTGTTGGTGAAAACGTGAAGCAAATGAATTTCAAGTGCCTTTCAGGGAATATTTCCAAAAGGGAACTAGTGAAAGACAGGTGGCAGAAGTTTGATCATGATCTTGAGATGCATTCCATGTGGAATTCAGATAGAGAAAAGGAACTAGGTGACCTTGAGCAGTCAAATAGTTCAGCAGAAAGTGCATTGAAGAAACCTGTAAAAAAATGTGTTGCAGTTCCATGCTTCTTCACTGATGCAGAGAGGAGGTCTATAATGGATGCCACCCAGATCGCTGGGTTCAACTGTGTTGTTGCCTTTGACCCATATGTTGGTGGAAGGAAAGTTGATGATGTCTCTGGAAAAATGAACAGGGGTCACTTTGAAGAAATCTGTGACAGCCTGTTGTGGCAAATGGAAGGCCCTCTGCACAGCATCTTAGAGCAAGCTAAGCTCAAGAAACAAAGAGTCAATGATTGTGTACAGCTGTATGGAGAGGCAACTCAAGTCACAGAGGGACGTCAAGAGTCCCTACTTGGAACAAAGCTTAGTGAAGCAGAGGTTCTCAAAGTTTTGTGGAAAACATTTATGGATTGCAGAGAGAGGCGGCTCAAAAATGTTGAAGACATTAAGACTAGCACAATTGAGTTGCCTATGGATCACGGTCCTCCATGGCGGATAGGACAAACTTGTATGCAAGACAAACTTGAGAAGGAGCGAAATGATGCCAAAAATGCAGTTGAGGAATGTGTATATGAGATGAGAGACAAACTGTGTGACATTTATGAGAAATCTGTCAATGAAGATGACAGAAACAGTTTCATTCGGAAGCTTGAGGATAATAGGAGGCTTATCAGTGAGTCAGCAGTGCTTGACACATGCGTGCCTGGAAATCTGTGTCCCAACCCTAGGGTTGAAACAAGAGGGGGGGGGGGTATGTGACAGGAAGTCAGGTAAATCTGGGAATGTAGTCACAGGCAGGAGATACATTTCCACCTGGGTTAGACAAATCACCAATTACTATAGGGTGTCGGCTGCAGAGTTAGCCAGAACTGTCTAAGGAAGTTGAAAGGCCTTCAGCTGTTCAGAAAGAGGAAATGAAGGCCTCTATAATTTGTCCAAAGGAAGTCTAATGGATTGCTGCCTCCGGAAGCTGTCTCCTGAAGCCATGTGGGCTGGGAGAAGGAGGACAGTCAGATGTGTGCCTCCCAACAAGCTGGTGAGCATGGGAGAAGACCCCCTGAAGTGATGTGCGCTAAGGAGGGTAACCAGTTGTGAAGACTTCTCAAGGTAAATAAATGAACTATTTCTATGTGGAAGAAATAAAGGGACATGTTCAATGTGAAGAGGAAAAGGGACATGTTCAATGTGAAGAGGAAAAGGGATATGTTCAATGTGAAGAGAAAAACAAAGGGACAGCTTAAATGAACATGTGCTGTGGTGGAGAGATAAAACATGGACTATTGAGAGTCTGCTGTATGACCAGCCAAGTCTGCCCAACAGTAGGTTGGGGACAGACTTCATTAGATAGGTTCCAGTGTGTGAGAAGGTAGCCACCCACAGTGGCAAGGATTTATTTTGTTTTATTTTATTTTGGCTGTTTTGGGGCTTGCAATTGTGTGAAGTAAATTGCATGAATAAATCAGAGTTGTTTGCAACCACTGCTCGGCTATCTCTCTGTGAAAACGCACCCCCAAAGGGGTCATCCACGCCTACCACCGAGCTAATCCCTCACAATATATATATATATATATATATATATATATATATATATATATATACATACATATATATAACAATAAATATTGTATTGTTTTTTTGTGCACTACAAATAAATATGGTATCAGGTCTTCTCCAATACAAGTCACTCCAAGCTATGTAGATGTCACTAGTAGAAAACTGTCATTCACTCATTCATAATAGTGGACATGAACCCAGAAATAGATCATTGCGCAGTATATTTGTATTTAGAACAATAGCATTCACAATATGTTAAACATTCACATTATATGGGTGCTTAACCGCCTTATAACCGGAAGGATTTCCCTCTTAAAGACCAGTCCACTTTTTTCAACTTGGCACTGCGTGATTTTAACTGACAAGTGCGCAGTCGTGCAACGCTATACCCAAAAGAAATCTATGTCCTCTTTTTCCCACAAATAGAGATTTCCTTTGGTGGTATTTGATCACCTGTGCAATTTTTATTTTTTGCGCTATAAACAAAAAAAGAGCGACAATTCTGAAAAAAAAAAAAAAAAAAAACTTTATATTTCACATTCTGCTATATGACATTCCCCCCCCCCCCAAAAAAAAAAATTAAAAATCAAAATTTTTTAACATTTCAGGCCAATTTGTTTTCTACTACATCGCAATAAACGTATTTTAATTGGTTTGAGCAAAAGTTATCTACTAACTACAGGAAAGATTTGTGTTTTTTTTTTTTTTTTTTTTTACTAGTAATTGCGGCGATCTGCGATTTTTAGTGGGACTGTGATATTGCGGTGGACAGATCGGACCCCTAACTGACATTTTTGACACTTTTGGGGGGACCAGTGACATTACTACAGTATAGTGCTAAAAATAAGCACTATTACTGTAATAATGACACTGACAGAGAAGGGGTTAAGATTGTGGGTGATCAAGGGGATAAATGTGAGTCTAGGGGAGTGATTCTAACTGTGTGGGGTGTGGCTTCTGAAATGACCATAGAGACATTTGATCCTATATAGAAGGATCACATGGTCTCTGTGATCCTTCCAGGGAAAAAAACGGTCAGCTGTGTTTACAACAGCCGACCGTTCTTCTCTCTCATCGGGGAACGATCGCGGGTGTCAGGCAGCAATCGGAGCCGCCTGCCCCGTGCATCGGCTTCCCCGCTGACGAGCGCGGCGCCTCCTGGTTGGCTCCAAGTGACCGATGTAGACCTACGTCGGTTTGCCTGGGAGAGCCACACTGCCACAGTAAATAGTGTGGTCGGCAACCGGTTAAGCAGCACCAACACAAACCGCATTGTCCAAGCCGGCCTGTGATCCAGGGACCGGATCCGACGTGGGTAGGGAAACCGGATTGGGATATCAGCGGCTCAACGCCAAGTAGAGAGCATGCAGTGGAAAGCTAGCTAGTGAGGGGAAAATAAACTGACAGATTGCTGTACCAAAACAAGCAATGTCGTTGCAATGATTTCTCCCACTATGCTATTGTATTCTGACGGGGGGACTCTTCCCCCCCCCCCTCCCCATCCCTTTCCCGCCAGAATACACTGATACACTGATTCTGGTTTTCCAAGACATAAGAAGCAGGGGGGGGGGGGGGGGGTCGGTAAAAGATAAGTGGAGGAGGTCAGAAACAGCTGAAGAGGGGATTAAGAATGGTGGCCAGCAGCGGATATATTGTCATTGCTCCCCACCACTCATTACCCTGCATCAGATGCTGCTGCCCCTCCCAACTCCATACTTCCTGATCAAGTGCCACTGCCTCCCTGATCCTTGGTGCGGCAGAGGGGAACAGCAGTGTCTTCTAATGGAGCAGGGGGCAGCACCATCAGATCTTATGGTGAGCAGTGGGGCGGAAGGGCAGTGCCATCTTAACAGCATCATGGGCCCCTGGGGGAGAAGTGAAGGATTTTGTGTCCCTGAATAAAATCCATCACTTCCCTTACTTAGCCTTGCAGCACTGGGGTCCTTTGAAAGGCATGAACATCAAACGTTTTTTACATCACTATTCCCCAGACCAACATTACAGAAGAAGAGTTCTCCTCATCTTCACAGTCAGGACACTCAGTGGGGACATAAGATGGACGATGTCACCTAACCCGTCCATGTGACAATGTAGAGCTAAAGGCATCACCTCTAAGCTCTATTGGACATAACTGATTTACCCCGCTCAGCAGGGGTGGGCCTTAGAGAACAAAGGCCATATATGGGCAGCACAGAGGCTCAATGGTTAGCCTTGCAGCACTGGGGTCCTTGGTTCAAATCCTGACCTGGACACTACCTGCATGGAGTTTGCATGTTCTCCCTGTGCTTGCGTGGGTTTTCTCCGGGTACTCCGGTTTCCTCCCACACCAAAGACATGCCCTGCGTTGTTGTTGCAGTGGTGAGCATAGCTGCTATCTCAGCAGCTGACCCGGGTTCGATCCCCGGCCAACGCAATTGCCAAGATGGGGGCCTCACCTGCTAAGTGCATTGAGTGCCTAACAATATAATAAAATTGTATCCAAAACGAATGAAGTAAATGTGTTGTGCTTTACATGTATTTTCCTAAACACTTTTTCATATATTTCTTTCAGGGGAATCTGATTACTTTGTATTCTCATTTTTAGCCAGTAGATGGAGCAATCGGCTCCTTTTCAGGTATTTTCTAGGCTCTTCTTAGCAGCTTGGCTGAAAAACAAAACCGACTTCTTACTATATAGCTTAATAGCTCAAAGGCTGAAATTCAGATATCAATGAGTCTGAGCAGTGACTCCGCCCCCTCTCTGCCGATGAAGTTTGGGCGGTTCCATCCGAAGATTCAATCAGATGGGGGAGGGGTTATGTACTTTATTATAGAGATGGGAGAGGGGTTATATAGTTTATTATAGAGATGGGGAGGGGTTATATAGTTTATTATAGAGATGGGGGAGGGGTTATATAGTTTATTATAGAGATGGGGGAGGGGTTATATAGTTTATTATAGAGATGGGGGAGGGGTTATAAACTTTATTATAGAGATGGGAAAGGGGTTATATAGTTTATTATAGAGGTGGGGGATGGGTTATATCGTTTATATAAATATATAGTTTATTATAGAGATGGGGGAGGGGTTATATAGTTTATTATAGAGATGGGGGAGGGGTTATGTAGTTAGCGATAGGTATTTACAAACCTTCAACATCATAAATGGAAATTAATAACCCTGCTAGTGAAGATCAAATATACAGCTGCAACTTCAAGTGTGACCACACCCCAGTTAATAGTTCTATATCAAGTCGCGCTATTAATAAGTAATGGAAAATAAAGTCCATAAATAGAAGAATCACAATTTCCAGACCAGGCTCCCTATGGATGTGTGCTTACCAGAAAGAATAAATTTATGTGCAGGTTCTCTATAGTGAATCTTGTCCCCTTGATGGAAGACTGGAACCAGTAAACTCGTGGCGATTCAGTGGTCGTTGAATCATAAAATAAAATATAAAAAGCGCAATAGCGTAAAACCCAACACAAATGATATTAAGTGACTTGAACACCAATGTGATCATTCAATGTTTGGTTCAAAAAATTGGTGTTGTGTAGATATAACCACCACCAGTGTGAATGCTCACAAGCCAATAGTTAAAAGAAAATATAGAAAAAGAATATATAGAAAAAGAAATGATCCCATACGGTGGGACACCTGAAAGGTACCCCTAACCAGAGTGAATAAGAGCAAGTGCATATGTCAATATGGGAGAGTGCTATCCTTCACCAGCTGAAATCGCCTCTTACCATGCGAAGGAAAATAAAAACGCCAAAGTGAATGGGAGTGATCACACATACACTATATCTTCCGTGCAAAACCTTCACCAGCTGAAGTCGCCTCTTACCATATATAAATGATAAATAAGCCAAAGTGCAGCAGAGCAATCACGTATATCACCAAAGGATAGCCAGGGTATTCACCACTTGGTGTCCGGACCCCCCTTCAACATCAAGCAGCCAGCTCTTTACTTCCTGTCCTGTGACTGCAGTTTATAAAAAATAAAATAAAAACAAGCCGCACCCACTTTTCCCCTCCAGTTGGCAATCTAGGTCATGTGACCGCAGTCTTAAAAAAAAAAAAAAACACAAGCCACGCCCACTTTTGCATTTGAGAGGTCATGTGACTGCAGTTTGAAGTAAACAAGTCATAAGCCCCGCCCACAGTGGGAGAAGTGTATAAAAAGGCAGTTGCAGGATGACTCGGTGTCATTTGGACTGATCTGGTGTTCAGGTAAGATGTCTCTCCCATCTCTCCTCATTCTCCTATTTATTATATTCTCCTATTAGTCTCATCTGATATAAAACAATTTCCATCCATATTATTTAATCCTCCTACATCATTATTAATGGAGTTTAATGATTTTTTTTTTTTTTTAATATAAGATGATTGATAGATGGATGATGGATGGATACTTAGGTTGATAGTACTGTATATACAATGAGGGGATTTACTAAGACTGGAGCAGTTGTTTACTCCAACCAATCATTTCATTTTCAAAGCTTAGCCAAACAAGCTGAAGCTGGATTCTGGTTGGCTAATCTGTAGAGCGATTCCAGATTCTATCTGCTCCAGTATTGGTGAATCCCCCAATCAGTAGATGTGTTCAGTATAATACATACCTCCTAACAGTCCCGGATTCTGACATATGTCCCGCAGTCCCGCACAGCTGAGCAGTTTCCCGCATCGCCTCCACTGCCGCTCACTCTTCTCCTGCACAGAACATACAAGGCAGGAGAAAGGACGGCCCATTTGTCATCATAAACCCGCCTCCACATTTGTCAGTATTTCACACCCACTGTCATTTCCAATTCTGGGCGCCAATGTCTGCTGCCCAACATGGCGCTTCTCTGACATGTGACAGGTATGTGATCTGTCTGCTCCCGCTGCATCTACACACTTTCTCATCCCTGGCAGCTCTCCTCTCCGCTCCGCTCCTCCATTCTCCTTTGCTCTGCACTTTCTCTCCTCCATGCCATCCTTGTTCAGCCACATCACTTCCCTGCTTTCCATCCCCTCCGCTAACAACTCCACTACTTCTTTCTGTGCAATCAGTGACTTGAGTCCCGCTGCTCTGTTTTACCGCCCCCCTCCCCACCGGCAGCATCTCCGATCCTGATCCATACTTGCCAACTGTCCCTTTTTTCCTGGGACAGTCCCTGCAAATAGGAGCCTGTCCCAGGTAATTTATATTGTCCCTGGAAGCGCCTGTTAATCGGGCTGCCCGTAAATGTTAGGCAGAAGTAGTGCAGCTGAATGGGAGAATTATTCCAACTCTGCTACTGTGGCCTTAAGTTTGAAATTCCCATTTTAATTTCCTGTAATTCTCCCTATATTGGATTAGACTCTATAATCTAATAAATAGGTGAGATTAATTATGCAGAGTGGGTGGAGCTTCAGGGAAGTGGGTGTGGTAATTGATGGCTGTGCTCCAAAGTGTCCCTGGAAATTTTTTTTAAATGTTGGCAACTATGTGATCCATCTCTCCCCTTCCTCGTCATAAATCGCTCCGTCCCGACACACCACTCCTCCGTTCTCCTTCCACTAAATGCCTGTTCCCTTTCCCTACCAACAGGCACCAGCATTCCCCCTTTCCCTGCCATAGTTTCTGCTAGACTCCTCCCCCCGCGGCTCCACAGCCCAACTCCTCCCACTTCACACTGTAATCCAGCCTGCAGTCTCCCCTCCCCCGCTGTCTGCATCCTAAGTTTAGGATCCCTGTCCCAGTCCCTATCTATTTCATTCATATCCCTCTGGAACACTCTTGGTGCATAGGGGTACTCCTGATGTAATGGGGTCTCCATATGGGAAGGGGAATTACTGATGTTAAAGGGGGACTCTGATGGGAATTGGGGACTACCAATGATAATGGGGGACTCTGATGGGAATTGGGGTCTACCAATGATAATGGTGGACTCTGATGGGAATTGGGGACTACCAATGATAATGGGGGACTCTGATGGGAATTGGGGACTACCAATGATAATGGGGGACTCTGATGGGACTCTGATGAGAAAGGGGAAATCTGGTGTTAAGTATAGGGGGCTTCTGATTTAAAGGGCCACTGCTGATGTGAAGGGGGAGACTTTTGATGTGGAGAGGACTCCTGCTGTAAAGGGGGACTCTGATGTGAAAGGGAACACCTGTTTTAAAGCGTGGCTCTTAATGTAATCGGTTGACCTCCTGATGTAAAGGGGGAACTCTTAATGTAAGAGGGGATTCCTGATGTAAAGGGGGACTTTGATGTGAAGGGTGGGCAGTTCTGATTTGAAGGAAGGGACTCCTGATGTGAAAAAAGAGGGACTCCTGATGAGGGGAGGAACTCCTGCTAGGGAAGACTAATGGTGTGAAAGGGAGGAGGCTTCAATGTGAAGGGGAACACCTGTTTTAAAGCTTTTTTCCCTCTGTTTTCACCTGGGGATCCGGCCAGTAACACATCTCCTGTGTAGCCCCTCCTAGGTAGGTGCTAGGTGTAGGATAGGTGGCCCTGTCTGCCTATCAGGAGGGCCGGATTTATTAGTTAGTCTGTCACATGTTTCCAGGTGTGTCTGTTGTGTCTGGGGAGTCTCCCCACTGTATCCAATGAGGGATATTGTTGGACAGTGGAGGAAACCCGGCCAATAGCACACCAGGGTTTATGGCTATCTCAGAGGGCAGAATCTGCTGCAATGCACCCTGGGATGGGGTATAATTATAAGTCAGAACACGTAACATGTTCCCAAGGTGAACTTATCCTTTAAGGCCTCTTGTACACAGGTGAAAAAATCCCCATGTTTGTAGTCATCTCGTTTTTTCCGGATGTGAATATAGGTGCATTGTTGTCTATGGGACGATGCAAACAGTTGTGTAAAGATCCCTAATGCAGCAATGCGTTCACAGCCATTCCAAAATGTGACAATTGTATATATGAGTGCGGTAATTTGCGTCCACACGCATGTATACACAAATATACATGAGAATGTCAACTCAGAAAAATGCCCACCTACCCCATGGGTAACCCTATGAGAATGGACATACATTGCAAGACTGGCAGCTAATGGAAGATGAAGGAGAATTCTATGTGTGTAAATGTATACGCAGGATTACACACCTGTACATGCGTTTATCAGAGGTCTTTACAGAATATCTTTTCTGTTTTTTACTCTTTCTGCCAGCCGGACCCTTCATATAAACATCAGTAAATTATTATGTCTGTGTGCAGGAGGCCGAATACCCGTTTTTTCTTATTCAGTCGTTTTCTCTTTTCTTCTTTGTTTTGATTCGGCTTTCTTGTTTCTATGGTGACCATGCCCGTGGGCATTTCTGCCCATTTACTCCCTTCTGACCCATTGACTCAATGCTCTACCCTGTTTTTATGGGGGAGCTTTCTATGGGACATGCGTTCTGGATGTTGTGAGCACTTGTTGGCCAGGAATCACTTCCAGCTGGGGGGCTTCATAGGTGGAGTTGCCATGGTAACATGGATGCTGGGCTCTTCCAGTGTAACATTTACTACAATCATCAAATTAGATGACAATCTAATGTTTAATAAATACCTGGAGGAGATACGCATGTGACCATGTACAACAGGGCGATCAGTGTATATAGGGAGATCAGTGTATATAGGGAGATCAGTGTATATAGGGTGATAGGTGTATATAGGGAGATCAGTGTATATAGGGGGATAGGTGTATATAGGGTGATCAGTGTATATAGGGAGATCAGTGTATATAGGGGGATAGGTGTATATAGGGTGATCAGTGTATATAGGGAGATCAGTGTATATAGGATGATAGGTGTATATAGGGTGATCAGTGTATATAGGGCGATAGGTGTATATAGGGTGATCAGTGTATATAGGATGATAGGTGTATATAGGGTGATAGGTGTATATAGGGTGATAGGTATATATAAGGCGATCAGTGTACGGCGATAGGTGTATATAGGGCGATAGGTATATTTTGGGGCGATCAGTGTATATAGGGTGATAGGTGTATATAGGGCGATAGGTATATATAGGGTGATCAGTGTATATCGGGCGATAGGTGTGTATATAGGGCAATAGGTGTATATAGCGCGATAGGTGTATATAGGGCGATAGGTGTGTATACAGTGGGTACGGAAAGTATTCAGACCCCCTTAAATTTTTCACTCTTTGTTATATTGCAGCCATTTGCTAAAATCATTTAAGTTAATTCTTCTTCCTCATGAATGTACACATAGCACCCCATACTGACAGAAAAACACAGAATTGTTGACATTGTTGCAGATTTATTAAAAAAGAAAAACTGAAATATTACATGGTCCTAAGTATTCAGACCCTTTGCTGTGACACTCATATATTTAACTCAGGTGCTTTCCATTTCTTCTGATCATCCTTGAGATGGTTCTACACCTTCATTTGAGTCCAGCTGTGTTTGATTATACTGATTGGACTTGATTAGGAAAGCCACACACCTGTCTATATAAGACCTTCCAGATCACAATGCATGTGAGAGCAAATGAGAATCATGAGGTTAAAGGAACTGCCTGAAGAGCTCAGAGACAGAATTGTGGCAAGGCACAGATCTGGCCAAGGTTACAAAAAGATTTCTGCTGCACTTAAGGTTCCTAAGAGCACAGTGGCCTCCATAATCCTCAAATGGAAGACGTTTGGGATGACCAGAACCCTTCCTAGAGCTGGCCGTCCGGCCAAACTGAGCTACCGGGGGAGAAGAGCCTTGGTGAGAGAGGTAAAGAAGAACCCAAAGATCACTGTGGCTGAGCTCCAGAGATGCAGTCAGGAGATGGGAGAAAGTTGTAGAAAGTCAACCATCACTGCAGCCCTCCACCATTCGGGGCTTTATGGCAGAGTGGCCCGACTGAAGCCTCTCCTAAGTGTAAGACACATGAAAGCCCGCATGGAGTTTGCTAAAAAACACCTGAAGGACTCCAAGATGGTGAGAAATAAGATTCTCTGGTCTGATGAGACCAAAATATAACTTTTTGGCCTTAATTCTAAGCGGTATGTGTGGAGAAAACCAGGCACTGCTCATCACCTGTCCAATACAGTCCCAACAGTGAAGCATGGTGGTGGCAGCATCATGCTGTGGGGGTGTTTTTCAACTGCAGGGACAGGACAACTGGTTGCAATCGAGGGAAAGATGAATGCGGCCAAGTACAGGGATATCCTGGACAAAAACCTTCTCCAGAGTGCTCTGGACCTCAGACTGGGCCGAAGGTTTACCTTCCAACAAGACAATGACCCTAAGCACACAGCTAAAATAACGAAGGAGTGGCTTCACAACAACTCCGTGACTGTTCTTGAATGGCCCAGCCAGAGCCCTGACTTAAACCCAATTGAGCATCTCTGGAGAGACCTAAAAATGGCTGTCCACCAACATTTACCATCCAACCTGACAGAACTGGAGAGGATCTGCAAGGAGGAATGGCAGAGGAACCCCAAATCCAGGTGTGAAAGACTTGTTGCATCTTTCCCAAAAAGACTCCTGGCTGTATTAGATCAAAAGGGGGCTTCTACTAAATACTGAGCAAAGGGTCTGAATACTTAGGACCATGTGATGTTTCAGTTTTTCTTTTTTAATAAATCTGCAACAATGTCAACAATTCTGTGTTTTTCTGTCAGTATGGGGTGCTATGTGTACATTCATGAGGAAGAAGAATGAACTTAAATGATTTTAGCAAATGGCTGCAATATAACAAAGAGTGAAAAATTTAAGGGGGTCTGAATACTTTCCGTACCCACTGTATAGGGTGATCAGTGTATATAGGGCGATCGGTGTATATCACATGATAGGTGAATATAGGGCGATCAGTGTATATAGGATGATAGGAGTATACGGGGTGATAGTTGTATATAGGACGATAGGTGTGTATAGGGTGAGAAGTGCATACAGGGTGATCATTGATTTATGGAGGCGGAATCACTTGTCAGGGTTTATTCATAATCACCTGTGGCGCCAATCTGCATTTTACAGCCATCTTTACAGCAATATGTGACCGTGTATATAGGGTGATAGGTGTATATAGGGTGATCCGTGTATATAGGGTGATCAATGTATATAGGGCGATAGGTATATATAGGGATAGGTGTATATAGGGCGATAGGTATATATAGGGATAGGTGTATATAGGGCAATAGGTGTATATAGGGTAATAGGTATATATAGGGTGATCAATGTATATAGGGTGATCAATGTATATAGGGTGATCAATGTATATAAGGCGATAGGTGTATATAGGGTGATAGGTATATATAGAGCAATAGGTATATATAGGATAATAGGTATATATAGGATGATAGGTATATATAGGATGATAGGTGTCTATAGGGTGATAGGTATATATAAGGTGATCAGTGTATATAGGGTGATAGGTGTATACAGGGTGATCAGTGTATTTGGGCAATCAATGATTTATGGAGGCTGAGCCATCTGTCAGGGCTATTTCATACCCAGCTGTGGTGCCAATCTGCATTTACAGCCATCTTTACAGCAATATGTGACCGTACATGATCAGCGCGTCCGTTCAATGTGGTGCCGTTCCTAATGACATCCTGACACAGATTACAACAGTCAGGACAGTTTCCAAAAGGTCAAAGTCAGATTTATTCCTGAAAATCAAATTTATTCCTGAAGATCGGACAGATTTCACTCTATACAGACACAGAATGAAGAATCGGTCAGCCTTTTTCTCACTTTGTAAAGGAAATGAGAAGTGTTCAGACTTTGCAGACAATATTGGGTTTCATTTATAAACCTTCAACATCAAGCAGGCAGCTCTTTACTTCCTGTCATGTGACTGTAGTTTATAAAAAATAGAAAAAAAAAAGCAAGCCCCGCCCACTTTTGCCCTCCAGTTAGGGATCTATGTCATGTGACCGCAGTCTAAAAAAAAAAAAAAAAAGCTCCGCCCACTTTTGCCTTTGAGAGGTCATGTGACTGCAGTTTGAAGTAAACAAGTCATAAGCCCCGCCCACACTGGGAGAAGTGTATAAAAAGGCAGTTGCAGGATGACTCGGTGTCATTTGGACTGATCTGGTGTTCAGGTAAGATGTCTCTCCCATCTCTCCTCATTCTCCTATTTATTATATTCTCCTATTAGTCTCATCTGATATAAAACAAATTCCATCCATATTATTTAATCCTCCTACATCATTATTAATGGAGTTTAATGATTTTTTTTTTTTTTTAATTATTATTTTTTTTTTTTTTTATATAAGATGATTGATAGATGGATGATGGATGGATACTTAGGTTGATAGTACTGTATATACAATGAGGGGATTTACTAAGACTGGAGCAGTTGTTTACTCCAACCAATCATTTCATTTTCAAAGCTTAGCCAAACAACCTAAAGCTGGATTCTGGTTGGCTAATCTGTAGAGTGATTCCAGATTCTATCTGCTCCAGTATTGGTGAATCCCCCAATCAGTAGATGTGTTCAGTATAATACATACCTCCTAACAGTCCCGGATTCTGACATATGTCCGCAGTCCCGCACAGCTGAGCAGTTTCCCGCATCGCCTCCACTGCCGCTCACTCTTCTCCTGCACAGAACATACAAGGCAGGAGAAAGGACGGCCCATTTGTCATCATAAACCCGCCTCCACATTTGTCAGTATTTCACACCCACTGTCATTTCCAATTCTGGGCGCCAATCATGGGCGTCCGCAGAGCTTTTTCCAGGGGGGGCATCATTTTAAGGTCAGCCATTTCCCACCCCTTTTTAACAATGTCATGGGGGGGGGGGGGCTAGTTATTGCAAAAGCAAAGCTGACACTCTCTGTTTTGGGTCCGTGCAGGCGGCGCATGCATGCACGTGACATCAGCACTTCCGTGCCTCTATGCACTGCATTTCCTGCAGGTACAGCAGCCGTTCAAATGAAGGACCCGCACAGATGTGAACCTCGTCTTAAAGGATAAGTTCACCTTTACCAAAAAAATATAAATGCACATTTTTTTACAGGTTTGAAAAAATGTGCATTTAAATTTTTTTTTTTTTTTGGGAGCCTGCAGAGCATTGCACCTGTGATCAGCAGATCATGAGTGCAATGTCCGGCTCTAAAGACTTTCAGGATATCTGTCTGCTTTTATTTCTTCAGTTACCTGAGACGGAAGATGAATGGACTACGAGAACGCTCACCAGCACCCTCCCAGCTCACTGAAAAATAGAAGCTGTCAGCAGCAATGGCTGATGGTACTTGTAGGCATTCATTTACAGGAAACTGAGAATGAATGGCGTGACCGTGTGGGTGGAGCCCCATGCAGCCGCGCTATTTTCAAATATTGACAGCGGGTGCAGGGAGAAGAACCTCTGCCCGCTGTCACGGGGGGGGGGGGGGACTGCAGATTCTGGAACATGTTACATATTCCACCCTATAAGCGGTCAGAACACGTAACATGTTCCCAAGGTGAACTTATCCTTTAAGGCCTCTTGTACACAGGTGAAACAATCCCCATGTTTGTAGTCATCTCGTTTTTTCCGGATGTGAATATAGGTGCATTGTTGTCTATGGGACGATGCAAACAGTTGTGTAAAGATCCCTAATGCAGCAATGCGTTCACAGCCATTCCAAAATGTGACAATTGTATATATGAGTGCGGTAATTTGCATCCACACGCATGTATACACAAATATACATGAGAATGTCAACTCAGAAAAATGCCCACCTACCCCATGGGTAACCCTATGAGAATGGACATACATTGCAAGACTGGCAGCTAATGGAAGATGAAGGAGAATTCTATGTGTGTAAATGTATACGCAGGATTACACACCTGTACATGCGTTTATCAGAGGTCTTTACAGAATATCTTTTCTGTTTTTTACTCTTTCTGCCAGCCGGACCCTTCATATAAACATCAGTAAATTATTATGTCTGTGTGCAGGAGGCCGAATACCCGTTTTTTGTTATTCAGTCATTTTCTCTTTTCTTCTTTGTTTTGATTCGGCTTTCTTGTTTCTATGGTTACCATGCCCGTGGGCATTTCTGCCCATTTACTCCCGTTTTTTCCTTCTGACCCATTGACTCAATGCTCTACCCTGTTTTTATGGGGGAGCTTTCTATGGGACATGCGTTCTGGATGTTGTGAGCACTTGTTGGCCAGGAATCACTTCCAGCTGGGGGCTTCATAGGTGGAGTTGCCATGGTAACATGGATGCTGGGCTCTTCCAGTGTAACATTTACTACAATCATCAAATTAGATGACAATCTAATGTTTAATAAATACCTGGAGGAGATACGCATGTGACCATGTACAACAGGGCGATCGGTGTATATAGGGCGATAGGTGTATATAGGGTGATAGGTGTATATAGGGGGATAGGTGTATATAGGGGGATCAGTGTATATAGGGAGATCAGTGTATATAGGGTGATCAGTGTATATAGGGTGATCGGTGTATATAGGGAGATAGGTGTATATAGGGTGATCAGTGTATATAGGGTGATCGGTGTATATAGGGTGATCAGTGTATATAGAGGGATAGGTGTATATAGGGCGATCAGTGTATATTGGCGATCAGTGTATATAGGGAGATAGGTGTATATAGGGAGATCAGTGTATATAGGGAGATAGGTGTATATAGGGTGATCAGTGTATATAGGGAGATAGGTGTATATAGGGTGATCAGTGTATATAGGGAGATCAGTGTATATAGGGTGATAGGTGTATATAGGGCGATCAGTGTATATAGGGTGATAGGTGTATATAGGGCGATAGGTGTATATAGGACGATCAGTGCATATAGGGCGATAGGTGTATATAGGGTGATAGGTGTATATAGGATGATCAGTGTATATAGGGCGATCAGTGTATATAGGGTGATGAATGTATATAGGGCGATCAGTGTATATAAGGCGATAGGTGTATATAGTGTCATAGGTATATATAGGGCGATAGGTGTATATAGTGTCATAGGTGTATATAGGGCGATAGGCGTATATAGGGTGATAGGTTAAAGACAACAGACACAGAATGAAGAACCGGTCAGCCTTTCTCTCACTTTGTAAAGGAAATGAGAAGTGTTCAGACTTTGCAGACAATATTGGGTTTCATTTACAAACCTTCAACATCAAGCAGGCAGCTCTTTACTTCCTGTCATGTGACTGCAGTTTATAAAAAAATAAAAAAAAACTACAAGCCCCGCCCACTTTTGCCCTCCAGTTGGGAATCTAGGTCATATGACCGCAGTCTAAAAAAAACCCATAAGCTCCGCCCACTTTTGCATTTGAGAGGTCATGTGACTGCAGTTTGAAGTAAACAAGTCATAAGCCCCGCCTACACTGGGAGAAGTGTATAAAAAGGCGGTTGCAGGATGACTCGGTGTCATTTGGACTGATCTGGTGTTCAGGTAAGATGTCTCTCCCATCTCTCCTCATTCTCCTATTTATTATATTTTCCTATTAGTCTCATCTGATATAAAACAAATTCCATCCATATTATTTAATCCTCCTACATCATTATTAATGGAGTTTAATGATTTTTTTTTTATATAAGATAATTGATAGATGGATGATGGATGGATACTTAGGTTGATAGTACTGTATATACAATGAGGGGAATTACTAAGACTGGAGCAGTTGTTTACTCCAACCAATCATTTCATTTTCAAAGCTTAGCCAAACAAGCTAAAGCTGGATTCTGGTTGGCTAATCTGTAGAGTGATTCCAGATTCTATCTGCTCCAGTATTGGTGAATCCCCCAATCAGTAGATGTGTTCAGTATAATACATACCTCCCAACAGTCCCGGATTCTGACATATGTCCCGCAGTCCCGCACAGCTGAGCAGTTTCCAGCATCGCCTCCACTGCCGCTCACTCTTCTCCTGCACAGAACATACAAGGCAGGAGAAAGGACGGCCCATTTGTCATCATAAACCCGCCTCCACATTTGTCAGTATTTCACACCCACTGTCATTTCCAATTCTGGGCGCCAATGTCTGCTGCCCAACATGGCGCTTCTCTGACATGTGACAGGTATGTGATCTGTCTGCTCCCGCTGCATCTACACACTTTCTCATCCCTGGCAGCTCTCCTCTCCGCTCCGCTCCTCTATTCTCCTTTGCTCTGCACTTTCTCTCCTCCATGCCATCCTTGTTCAGCCACATCACTTCCCTGCTTTCCATCCCCTCCGCTAACAACTCCACTACTTCTTTCTGTGCAATCAGTGACTTGAGTCCCGCTGCTCTGTTTTACCGCCCCCCCTCCCCGCCGGCAGCATCTCCGATCCTGATACATATCTCCCCTTCCTAGTCATAAATCCCTCCGTCCCGACACACCACACCTCCGTTCTCCTTCCACTAGATGCCTGTTCCCTTTCCCTACCAACAGGCACCAGCATTCCCCCTTCCCCTGCCATAGTTCCTGCTAGACTCCTCCCCCCCGCGGCTCCACAGCCCAACTCCTCCCACTTCACACTGTAATCCAGCCTGCAGTCTCCCCTCCCCCGCTGTCTGCATCCTAAGTTTAGGATCCCTGTCCCAGTCCCTATCTATTTCATTCATATCCCTCTGGAACACTCTTGGTGCATAGGGGGACTCCTGATGTAATGGGGTCTCCAGATGTGAAGGGGAATTACTGATGTTAAAGGGGGACTCTGATGGGAATTGGGGACTACCAATGATAATGGGGGACTCTGATGAGACTCTGATGAGAAAGGGGGAATCCTGGTGTTAAGTATAGGGGGCTTCTGATTTAAAGGGCCACTGCTGATGCGAAGGGGGAGACTTTTGATGTGGAGAGGACTCCTGCTGTAAAGGGGGACTCTGATGTGAAAGGGGAACACCTGTTTTAAAGCGTGGCTCTTAATGTAATCGGTTGACCTCCTGATGTAAAGGGGGAACTCTTAATGTAAGAGGCGATTCCTGATGTAAAGGGGGACTCTGATATAAAGGGGGAACTCTGATGTGAAGGGGGAACTCTGATGTGAAGGGGGAGCTCCAAATGTAAGAGGGGATTTCTATTGTAAAGGTTGGCTCTGATGTGAAGGGTGGGTAGTTCTGATTTGAAGGAAGGGACTCCTCGTGAAGGTGGGACTCCTCAGGTGAACAGAGGACTCTGATTTGAAGGGAGGAACTCCTACTATGAAGGGGAGACTCCTAATATAAAGAAGGGACTCCTGATGTGAGGGGTTTTCAGGTGTAAGGGGGAACTAATAATGTGAAAGGGAGGGAGACTTCAATGTGAAGGGGGACTCCTGATGTTAAAGTTCAGACTTGTGATGTGAAGGGGGGACTCTGATATAAAGGGTGATGAAGTATAGATGGCAGGACCTTTCTTTGTGTAGGTTTATGTCACTCATAGCACAGAAATGAGGGAGTATATTGTGGGTAGAAGGACTGCAGACGGTGTTCAGTATAAACCATATGTAGGCTTAAAGCCGTATTAAACCCAAAATAAAAATCTGATGCACATTGCAGGTTACCAATCTCTAGATGTGGTGGTGGCTGCATTCCTTTTCTTTTTCGGCTTTTTTCCCTCTGTTTTCACCTGGGGAGCCGGCCAGTAACACATCTCCTGTGTAGCCCCTCCTAGGTAGGTGCTAGGTGTAGGATAGGTGTCCCTCATTCTCAAGTTCCAAAGTTGGGAAGTATGTAAGGATACTGCCATTGACATTAGTAGTAGCTATTTTGTGTGGTTGTAAAGCCTCTCATATACCCAGTGAGGTGACTCAGGGGATACACAGAGAGGAAACACCTACATAGGTTGTATCTGTTTATCTGCAGTCTTTTCTTCTCTACACCCGTTCAAAGTGCAGAATTTAGATAAAATCTGTCTTCATCTTTCAGTAGCACACACTACACACACACACACTACACACACACACACTGCACACACACACTACACACACACACTACACACACTACACACTACACACACTGCACACACACACACTACACACACACACTACACACACCACACACACCACACACACTACACACACTACACACACCACAAACTACACACACCACAAACTACACACACACTTACACACACACACACACTACAAACTTCACACTACACACACACATACAACACAAACTACACACACACACTACACACACGCACACTACACACACTACACACAATACACACACATACACGCACACTACACACACGGGAACCATACAGAGCGGTGATCATATTTCATGTCTGAGGTTTACAACCAGTAAATAAAATAAAGCAGTAAACTAATCGTGTTTTTTCTTCTCTTTGCAGATTGTTGATTGTTTCTGAGATATTTTCATCGTTTTCAGAGGTTTTCATCCCAAGTGACTCCTGAATACTATTCCAGTTTTCAGGCTTATTGCTGAGTTCCTCAGTTTTCAGTTCATCTTTACAGACAAATCGCAAAAATGCTGTTACTTACAGTTTTAGTAAGAGAAGTGGCGGCAAGGCTTTGGAATTACTATGTTCCAGTAAGTATCTATTTTTATTTCTTCTTGTAATATGTGTAGTGCTGCACCCGCAAGGGCCGCTGGTTTTACCTGCTTCTGACACAATAAGTACAGAGGCGGCCGGTTCACACAAGCAACACTCCATTCACACTGGCTCCAATAAACAGTCTAGGGGATGTCTTTTTAAAGTGGTTATAAAGGCAGAACGTTATTTACCTTAATTATTCTATGCATTCAAGTAAAAAAAACCTCTGCATGCAGCCCCCTCCCATCTAGCCCCCCCCCCACCCCGCCACTTACCTGAGCCTGATCTCTTTCCAGCGATGTGCACGAGATTAAAGGCTCTCTCTGCTCTCCCCATCCTCATTAGCTCAGAGACATCAGCAGGAACCATTGGTTCCAGCTGCTACCAATCACAGCCCATGATGATATAGACAGGGATTGGACCAGTCCCACTGTCTGTGTTCTAAGATGCAGACAGTGAGGCTCGAGAGTGAGCCCCCATAAGTGCCCCCATAGCAACTGGAGCCAGGAGCGCTGGCAGGGGACCCGAGAGGAGGAGGATTGTGGCTGCTCTGAGCAAAACCAACCATTGCACAGAACAGGTAAGTATGACATGTTTGTTATTGGAAAGATAAAAAATATAATTTTAGAATATATTTAAGGTTTATTACCTGAAAAACTCCGACAGGGAAGAGGAAGTTGGGCATGGGGTACTTCAAAACACTCAGCAGTAGTTTGTAATTAGAGGGCAGTGTTTTATAGTGGTGGACGTAGCTAGTGGTGAACAGTCTAAGGCCCCACAGCTAAAGACAGTGGAGCAAGTATTTTGGCATCCAGTTATCTTGTGCCAATGCACAACAACCGGTACCCAGTGAAGCTTCCAGCACACAGTCGCAGGGATCAATTTTAGGTCACTACTCACAAGTCCCCAGCACAGTTGCCTCCTTTCAGCTTGCCCAGGACATAGTCCAGTGAGTGAGACAGTGCCTCTTAGGACCAGATCCCTTGTGGTGTGGACCTGCAATCAGCTTTAAGCAAAGTCAACTCAAGCCCTCAGTCCTGGCACCTCTGAGGCCTCTGGAGCAGTTGCACAGTCCATGGGCTGCCTGAGAGCAGCAGCCTCTGCACCGCTGGAACCCTCTTTGGGATAAGGAACCCTACTCTCCAGTGTTTCAGACTATTTAGCTCTATCCCAGCCCCCTACTGGACATCTCCTTTCCAGGGATTGAATAAATATTCAGACTGGTTGGTTTGAATTTCCTGCACTAAACTCTAGAAGCTTCATTCGGAGGCAGGGGGAAAGAATTAAACTCCCAGCCTGTGAGACCCTAAACAGGCCAAAACAAACAATTACTACTCCCTTGATTAAAGAAGGAGCTAAAGCTGAATTTGCCTAGAAACCTATACTAGGAGGGTGCTACATATGTGACTATATACAATTGAATTATTGATTTATGTAGTAAAAAGCTATATTTTTATTGGAATTCCACTTTAAATTCTGTACATTCATTTACCTTCTTTTTTTTCTCTTTTTAGGCTGAAATACTTGCTAACCAAGAGGAGGAGCAGATGACAGAGGTTGAGGAGTTGATGAGGAGAGAAGTGGAGGAGAACAGGAAGAGGGAGGAGGAGCAAATGACAGAGGAGGAGGAATTGATGAGGAGAGAGGTGGAGGAGGAGGACAGCAGGAAGGAGGATGAGCAGATGACAGACCTGCAGGAGTTGATAAAGAGAGAGATGGAGGAGAAAATAATGTGGGAGGAGGAGCAGATGAGAGAGGAGCAGTGCAGAAAGGAAAGAGAGGAGGATGAGAAGAACAGAAAGAGGAGGGAGAAGTGGAGAAAGGAGATGAAGGAGTACAGAAAGAAGTTTGAGGAGGAGTACAGAAAGAGGTGGGAGGAGTTCAGAAAGAGGGAGGAGGAGTACAGAAAGTAAAAGGAGGAGTAGGAGCAGCGCAGAAAGGAGTCAGAGGCGGAGGAGAAAAACAGGGGGGTGGAGAGCATTGAAAGGAGGGAGAAGTGGAGAAAGGAGAGGGAGGAGTTAAAAAAGAGGCGGGAGGAGGAGCACAGAAAGGAGATACAGGAGTACAGAAATAGGATGGCAGAGTGCAGAAAGAAGTTGAAGGAGGAGTACAGAAAGAGGGAGAAGTTCAGAAGGCATGAGGAGGAGTACAGAAAGTATGAGGAGTGCAGAAAGTATAAGGAGGAGGAGGAGCAGTGCAGAAAGGAGTCAGAGGCAGAGGAGAGAAACAGGGGGGAGGAAAATAATGTGGGAGGAGGAGCAGATGAGAGAGCTGGAGGAGTTCAAAGAGCTGGAGGAGTTGATAAAGAGAGAGGAGGAGGAGAAGAATAGCAGGAAGAGGAAGGAGGAGGACTAGAGCAGTGCACAAAGAAGAGTGAGGCGAATGACAGGGAGGAGGAGTACAGAAAGTATGAGGAGGAGTACAGAAAGTATGAGGAGGAGTACAGAAAGTATGAGGAGGAGTGCAGAAAGTATGAGGAGGAGGAGGATCAGCGCAGAAAGAAGTCAGAGGTGGAGGACAGAAACAGGGGGGAGGAGAGCATTGAAAGGAGAGAGAAGTGGAGAAAGGAGAGAGAGGAGTCCAGAAAGAGGAGAGAGGAGGAGGGCAGAAAGAAGAGGGAGGAGCAGAACAGAAAGAAGAGGGAAGAGGAGGAGGAATTGATGAGGAGAGAGGTGGAGAAGGAGGACAGCAGGAAGGAGGATGAGCAGATGACAGACCTGCAGGAGTTGATAAAGAGAGAGATGGAGGAGAAAATAATGTTTGAGGAGGAGCAGATGAGAGAGCTGGAGGAGTTCAAAGAGCTGGAGGAGTTGATAAAGAGAGAGGAGGAGGAGACGAATAGCAGGAAGAGGAAGGAGGAGGACAAAAAAAAGAGGCTAGAGCAGTGCACAAAGAAGAGTGAGGCGAAAGACAGGGAGGAGGAATACAGAAAGTATGAGGAGGAGGACAGCAGGAAGGAGGATGAGCAGATGACAGACCTGCAGGAGTTGATAAAGAGAGAGATGGAGGAGAAAATAATGTTTGAGGAGGAGCAGATGAGAGGGCTGGAGGAGTTCAAAGAGCTGGAGGAGTTGATAAAAAGAGAGGAGGAGGAGAAGAATAACGGGAAGAGGAAGGAGGAGGACAAAAAGAAGAGACTAGAGCAGTGCACAAAGAAGAGTGAGGCGAAAGACAGGGAGGAGGAATACAGAAAGTTTGAGGAGGAGTACAGAAAGTATGAGGAGGAGGAGGAGCAGCGCAGAAAGAAGTCAGAGGCGGAGGACAGAAACAGGGGGGAGGAGAGCATTGAAAGGAGGGAGAAGTGGAGAAAGGAGAGAGAGGAGTCCAGAAAGAGGAGAGGGGAGGAGAAAAACAGAAAGAAGATTGAGGAGCAGTGCAGAGAGGAAAGAGAGGAGGAGGAGAAGAACAGAAAAAGGAGGGAGAAATCCAGAAAGAGGAGGGAGGAGGAGCACAGAAAGAGGGAGGGGCAGAACAGAAAGAAGAGTGAAGAGGAGGACAGAAAGAAGAGGGAAGAGGAGGACAGAAAACAGAGGGAGGAGAAATACAGAAAGAAGATTGAGGAGCAGTGCAGAAAGGAAAGAGAGGAGGATGAGAAGAACAGAAAGAGGAGGGAGAAGTGGAGAAAGGAGAGGGAGGAGTACAGAAAGAAGTTTGAGGAGGAGTACAGAAAGAGGTGGGAGGAGTTCAGAAAGAGGGAGGAGGAGTACAGAAAGTAAAAGGAGGAGTAGGAGCAGCGCAGAAAGGAGTCAGAGGCGGAGGAGAAAAACAGGGGGGTGGAGAGCATTGAAAGGAGGGAGAAGTGGAGAAAGGAGAGAGAGGAGTTAAAAAAGAGGCGGGAGGAGGAGCACAGAAAGGAGATACAGGAGTACAGAAATAGGATGGCAGAGTGCAGAAAGAAGTTGAAGGAGGAGTACAGAAAGAGGGAGAAGAAGTTCAGAAGGCATGAGGAGGAGTACAGAAAGTATGAGGAGTGCAGAAAGTATAAGGAGGAGGAGGAGCAGCGCAGAAAGGAGTCAGAGGCAGAGGAGAGAAACAGGGGGGAGGAAAGCATTGAAAGGAGGGAGAAATGGAGAAAGGAGAGAGAGGAGTCCAGAAAGAGGAGAGAGGAGGAGAAAAACAGAAAGAAGAGTGAGGAGCAGCGCAGAAAGGAAAGAGAGGAGGAGGAGAAGAAAAGAGAGGAGGGAGGAGGGAGGAGGAGCGTAGAAAGGAAATAGAGGAGTACAGAAAGAGGATGGCAGAGTGCACTCCTTCTGTTGGACGAGGAGTACAGAAAGTATAAGGAGGAGGAGCACCATAGAAAGAAGTCAGAGGTGGAGGACAGAAACAGGGGGGAGGAGAGCATTGAAAGGAGGGAGAAGTGGAGAAAGGAGAGAGAGGAGTCCAGAAAGAGGAGAGAGGAGGAGTACAGAAAGGAGATGGAGGAGTTCACAAAGAGGATGAAGGAGTACAGAAAGAACAAGGAGGAGGAGGAGGAAAGCGTGAAGAGGGAGGAGAAGAAGAAGAACAAAAAGAAGAGGGAAGAGGAAGGAAACAGTAGAGTGGATCAATGGTTGGAGCAGCGCAGTAAGAAGAGGGAGAAGGATGACAGAAAAGTCGGAGGACAGAACCAAGAATAAGAAGCAACACAGAAAGATGAAAGAGGAGCAACGCAGAAAGAAGTCAGAGGAGGTGGACAGAAACAGGAGGAAGAAGTGGAGAAAGGAGGGAGAGGAGTCCAGAAAGGAGATTGTCTGCTCTTCCTCCTCCCACCCCTCTCCTCCTGGGTCTGCCCCGCCCACACTCCCCGGGGATGTGTGGGCGTGAAGTTAAAACCCAGAGGAGAAAAGCTGCATACAGCCTGAGCCTCCATCCTGGGGTGAGTAAGATCACCCTCTCTCCTGCCTCAGCATAGAAAACAAATGTAAGGGGGGGCTCTGTGGGGGGTCTCTGATGTAAGGGGGGCTCTGTGTGGGGGTCTCTGATGTAAGGGGGGCTCTATGGGGGGTCTCTGATGTAAGGGGGGACTCTGTTGGGGGTTTCTAAAGTAAGGGGGGCTCTGTGCGGGGGGCTCTGATGTAAGTGGGGGGCTCTGTGGGGCATCTTTGATGTAAGAGGGGCTCTGATGTAATGGGGGCTCTGTGGGGGGTCTCTGATGTAATGGGGGACTCTGATGTAAGGGGGGGCTCTGATGTAAGGGGGGGCTCTGTGGGGGGTCTCTGATGTAAGGGGGGACTCTGATGTAAGGGGGGGCTCTGATGTAAGGGGGCTCTGATGTGGGTGGGGGCTCTGTGGGCGGTCTTTGATGTAGGGGGGCTCTGTGGGGGGGTCTCTGATGTAAGGGGGGCTCTGTGGGGGGTCTCTGATGTAAGGGGGGACTCTGTTGGGGGTTTCTAAAGTAAGGGGGGCTCTGTGCAGGGGGCTCTAAAGTAAGTGGGGGGCTCTGTGGGGCGTCTTTGATGTAAGGGGGGCTCTGATGTAAGGAGGGCTCTGTGGGGGGTCTCTGATGTAAGGGGGACTCTGATGTAAGGGGGGCTCTGATGTGGGGGGGCTCTGTGGGCGGTCTTTGATGTAGGGGGGGCTCTGTGGGGGGTCTCTGATGTAAGGGGTGTCTCTGATGTAAGGGGGGCTCTGTGGGGGGTCTCTGATGTAAGGGGGGACTCTGTTGGGGGTTTCTAAAGTAAGGGGGGCTCTGATGTAAGTGGGGGGCTCTGTGGGGCGTCTTTGTAAGGGGGGCTCTGATTTAAGGGGGGCTCTGTGGGGGGCTCTGATGTATGGGGGAGGCTCTGTGGGGGGGACTCTGATGTAAGGGGGGCTCTGTGCGGGGGGCTCTGATGTAAGTGGGGGGCTCTGTGGGGCATCTTTGATGTAAGGGGGGCTCTGATGTAATGGGGGCTCTGTGGGGGGTCTCTGATGTAAGGGGGGGGCTCTGATGTAAGGGGGGGCTCTGATGTAAGGGGGGGCTCTGTGGGGGGTCTCTGATGTAAGGGGGGACTCTGATGTAAGGGGGGGCTCTGATGTAAGGGGGGCTCTGATGTGGGTGGGGGCTCTGTGGGCGGTCTTTGATGTAGGGGGGCTCTGTGGGGGGGACTCTGATGTAAGGGGGGCTCTGTGGGGGGTCTCTGATGTAAGGGGGGACTCTGTTGGGGGTTTCTAAAGTAAGGGGGGCTCTGTGCAGGGGGCTCTAAAGTAAGTGGGGGGCTCTGTGGGGCGTCTTTGATGTAAGGGGGGCTCTGATGTAAGGGGGGCTCTGTGGGGGGACTCTGATCTAAGGGGTGTCTCTGATGTGAGGGGGGCTCTGTGGGGGATCTCTGATGTATGGGGGCTCTGTGGGGGGTCTCTGATGTAAGGGAGGGCACCATGTGGGGGGGTCTCTGATGTAAGGGGGGCTCTGTGGAGGGGTCGCTGATGTAAGAGGGGGCTCTGTGGAGGGGTCCCTGATGTAAGAGGGGGCTCTGTGGAGGGGTCTCTAATGTAAGATGGGCTCTGTGGGGGTCTCTGTTCTAAAGGGGGCTCTCTGATGTAAGGGGGGGCTCTGTGGGGTCTCTAATGTAAGAGGGGCTCTGTGGACTCTCTAATGTAAAGGGCGTCTCTGATGTAAGGGGGGGCTCTGTGTGGACTCTGATGTAAGGGGGGACTCTGATGTAAAGGGGGACTCTGTGCAGGCTCTGATGTAAAAGAGAGGGGGGCCTTGTGCGGGCTCTGAGGTAAGAGAGGGGGGCTTTGTGCGGACTCTGATGTAATGGGGGGCTCTGTGCAAACTCTGATGTAAGGAGGGACTCTGTGCAGACTCTGATGTAATGGGGGGCTTTGAGCGGACTCTGATGTAAGGGTGGCTCTGTGTGGACTCTGATGTAAGGGGGACATGGTCGGACTCTGATGTAAGAGAGCAGGGGTGGGAGGAGCTGGAGATCTGCACAGTGAGCATAGATTAAATGGGGGGACATGATTGCTACGGGCACTGTAATCATTACAGTGCAGACCCTTTTATATCAGTGTCCCCTGTACATTAGCGGACCTACTCTGAATATCTCATCACCAACAACCCCATCCCCCCCCCCCCCCCCCCGCTCCCTGAAAATGCCCGGGCCAATTTTTTGTCCCTGTCTGGGCCTGGTGAGGAGGGTCACAGAAAGTGGAAAGAGAAGTACACAAAGTGGACGTAGGAGTAGAGAAAAGAAAAGTTGGAGGAGTACACAAAGAAGATGGAGGAATGCAGAAAGGAGAAAGAGGAGGAGCACAGAAAGGAGATAGAAGAGCACACAAAGAGGACAGCAGAGTGCATAAAGAAGAGGAATGAGGAACAGAGAAAAGAGGAACTGAATTTATTCTCTCTTGAGAAGAGGAGATTAGGGAGGATATGATCAATATGTATAAATACATAAGGGGTCCATATAGTGAACTTGGTGTTGAGTTATTCACTTTAAGGTCACTACAGAGGACAAGGGGGCACTCTTTACGCGTAGAGCAGAGATGTCAAACTCGATTTCATTGTGGGCCACATCAGCATTATCGTTGCCTTCAAAGGGCCGGTTGCATCTGTAAGACTAGATGTCCAGAGCACCCCATCCTCCCCCTAAAATCTGATGTCAAGGGCTCCCCCCTACCAACAGAAATCATGGGTTCCCCACACTCACTTACATCACAGTGCACCCCCTTACCATGTGCTGCTGCCAGGGAGAAGCTAGAGGCAGAGCAGTGAAGCAGAGAATGTAGGGTCTGGAGGAGGAGCAGAGGAAGGCTGGAGTCAGCTGCCAGAGTCTGCTGAATGCTGAGACCAGGGGGGGGGGGGAGATTAGGGCATGCCACAGAGAGGCGCAAGGTCTCGAGGAGCAGTTCTGTCCTCCTCTCTGCGACTGACTGCTGAGACGGTATGGAGGGATTGGATATGAGAAGCGCAAGACCTGGCAGAGGAGTTCTCTCCTCTCTGCTGCCGACTGCTAAAACATGATGGGGACAGGGATGAGGGGGGGTACTGTAGCTACAGGATAGGTGTGAGGGCAACATGATAATGGCCTGGCGGTCCGGATTTGGCCCCCCGGGCCTTTTTTTTTTACACCCGTGGTCTAAAGGAAAACAGATTTCATCTCCATATACGGAAAGGTTTCTTCACTATAAGAGCTGTGAAAATGTGGAATAGACTCCCTCCAGAGATGGTTCTCACTAGATTGCTCTAAAAAAGACCTGGATTCTTTTCTAGGTGTACCTTATATATAAATGGGTACTAATATTTATAGGGAAAGTTGATCCAGGGAATATCCGATTGCCTCTCGGGGGATCAGGAAGGAATTTTTCCCTCTGCTGTAGCAAATTGGATCATGCTATGCTGGGGTTTTTCGCCTTCCTCTGGATCAACTGCGGGAATAGGATTGTGTATATGGGATTGTATGGTTGGGTTGGGTAAAACTTTCTACAGATGTTGCATTTCTTAAATGAATAAATAAAGAATTTGGAAAAAAAAATTTCTAAGATCTGCTTGTTGTCTGCGAATTCTACTGAGGCTGAGAGTAAGACATCTCATTCACTGGACTAGTTGAACTAGTTAGAGATCCCACTTGCAGTGCTTAGATTAGAGCAGCAGAACTGGGACCATTACCCACCTGCTCATCACCCCTTATCGGGGGGTAAAGAGAGGCAGGTGTCCCCTTCTTCACATAAATAAAGCACAGGATCGGGTATTTTAAGTAAGCTACTGTATATAACAAGTGTTGGGGGTAACTAGTTACAATGTAACGCATTACAGTAACTACGTTACTTTTTTTGGTAACGTAGTAACGGAACGCGTTACATTCGTAACATCGGTAACTACATTACTTTACTCGGCTTGAGAAACGCGCTTTCCTGCGTTACCCAAGTCATTGACCTCTCGCGCGGTGGATCGTGTGGCCGAGGAGGAAGCGGGAGGACTGAAGGAGACGCGGGGGACTGAGGAGAAGATGCACGCCACTGCAGGTAAGTGTACTGGTCTCTCTGGCAGTCTCTGCACGCTGTGGTCACTCTGGCATTGAAAGGGGGCACACTGTGGTCACTCTGGCATTGAAAGGGGACACGCTCCGGTCAATCTGGGGGCACACTGTGGTCACTCTGGCATTGAAAGGGGGCACGCTGTGGTCACTCTGGCATTGAAAGGGGGAACACTGTGGTCAATCTGGGGGCACGCTGGGGTCACTCTGGCATTGAAAGGGGGCACGCTGTGGTCACTCTGGCATTGAAAGAGGGCATGCTGGGGTCACTCTGGCATTGAAAGGGGGCACGCTGTGGTCACTCTGTGGTCATATATATATATATATATATATATATATATATATATATATATATATATATATTGTGACAGGAAGTCAGGTAAATCTGGGAATGTAGTCACAGGCAGGAGATACATTTCCACCTGGGTTAGACAAATCACCAATTACTATAGGGTGTCGGCTGCAGAGTTAGCCAGAACTGTCTAAGGAAGTTGAAAGGCCTTCAGCTGTTCAGAATGAGGAAATGAAGGCCTCTATAATTTGTCCAAAGGAAGTCTAATGGATTGCTGCCTCCGGAAGCTGTCTCCTGAAGCCATGTGGGCTGGGAGAAGGAGGACAGTCAGATGTGTGCCTCCCGACAAGCTGGTGAGCATGGGAGAAGACCCCCTGAAGTGATGTGCGCTAAGGAGGGTAACCAGTTGTGAAGACTTCTCAAGGTAAATAAATGAACTATTTCTATGTGGAAGAAATAAAGGGACATGTTCAATGTGAAGAGGAAAAGGGACATGTTCAATGTGAAGAGAAAAACAAAGGGACAGCTTAAATGAACATGTGCTGTGGTGGAAAGATAAAACATGGACTATTGAGAGTCTGCTGTATGACCAGTCAAGTCTGCCCAACAGTAGGTTGGGGACAGACTTCATTAGATAGGTTCCAGTGTGTGAGAAGGTAGCCGCCCACAGTGGCAAGGATTTATTTTGTTTTATTTTATTTTGGCTGTTTTGAGGCTTGCAATTGTGTGAAGTAAATTGCATGAATAAATCAGTGTTGTTTGCAACCACTGCTCAGCTATCTCTCTGTGAAAACGCACCCCCAAAGGGGTCGTCCACGCCTACCACCGAGCTAATCCCTCACATATGGTGGAGGTATGATGTGGGCAGAAGCAGAGATCCCTGCAAAGAATTCTATGGATGGAGGGGATGCTACCGTCTGAACCAGCCCCATCCATGCCTGAACGGAATCGGCTAATGAGCAAAGTTGTTGTCCCTAGCAACGCTGGTGTAAATGAAACGGTTATGGAGACACAGTGTTCTCAGATGGAAAGTAAGCCCAAAATGGAGGAGATGTTGAAACAACTGATTATATCAAATGCAGCTCAACAGCAGGCAAATGCAGCTCAACAGCAGGCAAATGCGGATTTTCAGCGGAGCTTTGCAGCTCAACAAAAGGCTCATCAAGAGAGCATGGCAGGCTGGAAACAGAGACGCCAGCAGCAAATGGAGGCCATCGGTATGGAGGAAACCGAGTATGTGTGCAGGGCTGAGCTGGCTGCCGTACAACGGAAAATGGAAGAAAAGGAACAACCCCTGGGGGTACAGTTACAGTGGGAAGAATCCACTGCTCTTCCTTTTTCCGAGTTGCACAAACGCAGAGAGACTATAATGGAGAGAGATACCATCCTCATGGAAAAGGAAAGTGAAATTCAGACTTTGCAGAAGCAAAGTATGTGTGAAATGTTGGAGTTGCGTAATCAGCTGGAAAAAAGTCTTCAGTGTTTGGAAGCTACGAAAATAGACCTGCAGGGGGCGCAGGAACAGAATGTCGCTCTGAAAACGACATTGTCTCTCAGCGACAACGAGAAAAGTGAAAGAGAGGCTAAATTACTGAGTACTGTGTATGAGCTCACCACTTTGAGCAATGTGGTAGATGAATTACGTGCAGACTGTGAAAGTTGGAAAGGTGAAGCCCAACGTTTCCAGCAGCAGTTAAAAGAGAAAGAAGCCTGTGTGGCAGAATTACAGTTTCATTCCCAGAAGCTAGCCAATGAGGTGAAAGCTCTTATGCAGGGAAAAGGAGATTCGGAACACAAGAGAAAAAAATAGAGGCACAGCTGCAGGAATCGCAAGTCAAGGTGTCAGAAGGTGACCAATTGTGTGCTAAGCTGTCAGAGAAGGCAAACCGACTGCAGGTTGAGCTGGACAATGTTACAAATCAGCTTTCTCAAGCAGACAGCAAATCTAGAGAAATTGCGGAAGAGTTTTCTATCTTGGAATCGCACCTGCAAGACACGCAGGAACTCTTACAGGAAGAGAGGTGTCAAAGGCTGAGTTTTAGCACAAATCTCAAACAAATGGAAGATGAGAAAAATGGCTTCCTGGAACAATTAAAAGAGGAGGAGGAAGCAAAGAAAAACCTATCAGAGCAAGTCGCAACATTGCAAGCTCAGATAGCGGTTATGAAAAACCCATGGAAGAAAGCGTTTGTTCATTAGAGAGTGTTGAAGTTGTGAAAAAGAAACTGCAGAAAGACCTTGAAGTTGCTAATCAACGCTATGAGAAAAAAACAGCTGCTTATGACAAGCTTGAGAAGACCAAGACAAGACTTCAGCAGGAATTGGATGAACTTGAGTGTGAATCTGGATCACCAGAATCAGATTGTGTCCAACCTGGAGAAGAAGCAAAAGAAGTTTGATCAGATGCTTGGTGAGGAGAAGACTGTGTCTGCAAAATAAGCAGAAGAACGTTACCGTGCAAAAGCAGTTTTTAAAAGGATCAGTGTTTTGGGGTCTGTCCTGAGTGAGCCTCAGAAATGTGATGACATGTGGCTTGAATCACCCCTTTGGAATAAACCGTTCCTTCAAAAACTTCAAGCATTGGAAAATGTATCATTAGAACTTCAGCAAACAGAGGAGCTGTGTAAGAAATGTGATGATTTCTCAGTTCAGGCTGAAAACCTAGTGGAGAAAACTAAAGCGGAGAAAACTAAAGCAAGTGATATAAATCTGGGAGAAAAAAGCAAACGCCACCTAGTGGAGAAAACTAAGGCTGTTGGTGAAAACGCGAAGCAAATGAATTTCAAGTGCCTTTCAGGGAATATTTCCAAAAGGGAACTAGTGAAAGACAGGTGGCAGAAGTTTGATCGTGATCTTGAGATGCATTCAATGTGGAATTCAGATAGAGAAAAGGAACTAGGTGACCTTGAGCAGTCAAATAGTTCAGCAGAAAGTGCATTGAAGAAACCTGTAAAAAAATGTGTTGCAGTTCCATGCTTCTTCACTGATGCAGAGAGGAGGTCTATAATGGATACCACCCAGATCGCTGGGTTCAACTGTGTTGTTGCCTTTGACCCATATGTTGGTGGAAGGAAAGTTGATGATGTCTCTGGAAAAATGAACAGGGGTCACTTTGAAGAAATGTGTGACAGCCTGTTGTGGCAAATGGAAGGCCCTCTGCACAGCATCTCAGAGCAAGCTAAGCTCAAGAAACAAAGAGTCAATGATTGTGTACAGCTGTATGGAGAGGCAACTCAAGTCACAGAGGGACGTCAAGAGTCCCTACTTGGAACAAAGCTTAGTGAAGCAGAGGTTCTCAAAGTTTTGTGGAAAACATTTATGGATTGCAGAGAGAGGCGGCTCAAGAATGTTGAAGACATTAAGACTAGCACAATTGAGTTGCCTATGGATCACGGTCCTCCATGGCGGATAGGACAAACTTGTATGCAAGACAAACTTGAGAAGGAGCGAAATGATGCCAAAAATGCAGTTGAGGAATGTGTATATGAGATGAGAGACAAACTGTGTAGCATTTATGAGAAATCTGTCAATGAAGATGACAGAAACAGTTTCATTCGGAAGCTTGAGGATAATAGGAGGCTTATCAGTGAGTCAGCAGTGCTTGACACATGCGTGCCTGGAAATCTGTGTCCCAACCCTAGGGTTGAAACAAGAGGGGGGGGGGGGTATGTGACAGGAAGTCAGGTAAATCTGGGAATGTAGTCACAGGCAGGAGATACATTTCCACCTGGGTTAGACAAATCACCAATTACTATAGGGTGTCGGCTGCAGAGTTAGCCAGAACTGTCTAAGGAAGTTGAAAGGCCTTCAGCTGTTCAGAATGAGGAAATGAAGGCCTCTATAATTTGTCCAAAGGAAGTCTAATGGATTGCTGCCTCCGGAAGCTGTCTCCTGAAGCCATGTGGGCTGGGAGAAGGAGGACAGTCAGATGTGTGCCTCCCGACAAGCTGGTGAGCATGGGAGAAGACCCCCTGAAGTGATGTGCGCTAAGGAGGGTAACCAGTTGTGAAGACTTCTCAAGGTAAATAAATGAACTATTTCTATGTGGAAGAAATAAAGGGACATGTTCAATGTGAAGAGGAAAAGGGACATGTTCAATGTGAAGAGGAAAAGGGACATGTTCAATGTGAAGAGAAAAACAAAGGGACAGCTTAAATGAACATGTGCTGTGGTGGAGAGATAAAACATGGACTATTGAGAGTCTGCTGTATGACCAGCCAAGTCTGCCCAACAGTAGGTTGGGGACAGACTTCATTAGATAGGTTCCAGTGTGTGAGAAGGTAGCCACCCACAGTGGCAAGGATTTATTTTGTTTTATTTTATTTTGGCTGTTTTGGGGCTTGCAATTGTGTGAAGTAAATTGCATGAATAAATCAGTGTTGTTTGCAACCACTGCTCGGCTATCTCTCTGTGAAAACGCACCCCCAAAGGGGTCATCCACGCCTACCACCGAGCTAATCCCTCACTATATATATATATATATATATATATATATATACATACATATATATAACAATAAATATTGTATTGTTTTTTTGTGCACTACAAATAAATATGGTATCGGGTCTTCTCCAATACAAGTCACTCCAAGCTATGTAGATGTCACTAGTAGAAAACTGTCATTCACTCATTCATAATAGTGGACATGAACCCAGAAATAGATCATTGCGCAGTATATTTGTATTTAGAACAATAGCATTCACAATATGTTAAACATTCACATTATATGGGTGCTTAACCGCTTTATAACCGGAAGGATTTCCCTCTTAAAGACCAGTCCACTTTTTTCAACTTGGCACTGCGTGATTTTAACTGACAAGTGCGCGGTCGTGCAACGCTATACCCAAAAAAAATCTATGTCCTCTTTTTCCCACAAATAGAGATTTCCTTTGGTGGTATTTGATCACCTGTGCATTTTTATTTTTTGCGCTATAAACAAAAAAAGAGCGACAATTCTGAAAAAAAAAAAAAAACTTTATATTTCACATTCTGCTATATGACATTCCCCCCCCAAAAAAAAATTAAAAATCAAAATTTTTTAACATTTTAGGCCAATTTGTTTTCTACTACATCGCAATAAGCGTATTTTAATTGGTTTGAGCAAAAGTTATCTACTAACTACAGGAAAGATTTGTGTTTTTTTTTTTTTTTTTTACTAGTAATTGCGGCGATCTGCGATTTTTAGTGGGACTGTGATATTGCGGTGGACAGATCGGACCCCTAACTGACATTTTTGACACTTTTGGGGGGGACCAGTGACATTACTACAGTATCAGTGCTAAAAATAAGCACTATTACTGTAATAATGACACTGACAGAGAAGGGGTTAACATTGTGGGTGATCAAGGGGATAAATGTGAGTCTAGGGGAGTGATTCTAACTGTGTGGGGTGTGGCTTCTGAAATGACCATAGAGACATTTGATCCTATATAGAAGGATCACATGGTCTCTGTGATCCTTCCAGGGAAAAAAATGGTCAGCTGTGTTTTCAACAGCCGACCGTTCTTCTCTCTCATCGGGGAACGATCGCGGGTGTTAGGCAAAAATTGGAGCCGCCTGCCCCGTGCATCGGCTTCCCCGCTGACGAGCGCGGCGCCTCCTGGTTGGCTCCAAGTGACCGATGTAGACCTACGTCGGTTTGCCTGGGAGAACCACACTGCCACAGTAAATAGTGTGGTCGGCAACCGGTTAAGCAGCACCAACACAAACCGCTCCCGTGGGATAGTAACTTGCACCATCGCTCACATTGTCCAAGCCGGCCTGTGATCCAGGGACCGGATCCGACGTGGGTAGCGAAACCGGATTGGGATATCTGCGGCTCAACTCCAAGTAGAGAGCATGCAGTGGAAAGCTAGCTAGTGAGGGGAAAATAAACTGACAGATTGCTGTACCAAAACAAGCAATAATGTTGCAATGATTTCTCCCACTATGCTATTGTATTCTGATGGGGGGACTCTCTCTCCCCCCCCCTCCCCATCCCTTTCCCGCCAGAATACACTGATACACTGATTCTGGTGGGGGGGGGGGATCGGTAAAAGATAAGTGGAGGAGGTCAGAAACAGCTGAAGAGGGGATTAAGAATGGTGGCCAGCAGCGGATATATTGTCATTGCTCCCCACCACTCATTACCCTGCATCAGATGCTGCTGCCCCTCCCAACTCCATACTTCCTGATCAAGTGCCACTGCCTCCCTGCTCCTTGGTGCGGCAGAGGGCAACAGCAGTGTCTTCTAATGGAGCAGGGGGCAGCACCATCCGATCTTATGGTGAGCAGTAGGGCGGAAGGGCAGTGCCATCTTAACAGCATCATGGGCCCCTAGGGGAGAAGTGAAGGATTTTGTGTCCCTGAATAAAATCCATCACTTCCCTTACTTAGCCTTGCAGCACTGGGGTCCTTTGAAAGGCATGAACATCAAACGTTTTTTACATCACTATTCCCCAGACCAACATTACAGAAGAAGAGTTCTCCTCATCTTCACAGTCAGGACACTCAGTGGGGACATAAGATGGACGATGTCACCTAACCCGTCCATGTGACAATGTAGAGCTAAAGGCATTACCTCTAAGCTCTATTGGACATAACTGATTTACCCCGCTCAGCAGGGGTGGGCCTTAGAGAACAAAGGCCATATATGGGCAGCACAGAGGCTTAATGGTTAGCCTTGCAGCACTGGGGTCCTTGGTTCAAATCCTGACCTGGACACTACCTGCATGGAGTTTGCATGTTCTCCCTGTGCTTGCGTGGGTTTTCTCCGGGTACTCCGGTTTCCTCCCACACCAAAGACATGCCCTGCGTTGTTGTTGCAGTGGTGAGCATAGCTGCTATCTCAGCAGCTGACCCGGGTTCGATCCCCGGCCAACGCAATTGCCAAGATGGGGGCCTCACCTGCTAAGTGCATTGAGTGCCTAACAATATAATAACATTGTATCCAAAACGAATGAAGTAAATGTGTTGTACTTTACATGTATTTTCCTAAACACTTTTTCATATATTTCTTTCAGGGGAATCTGATTACTTTGTGTTCTCATTTTTAGCCAGTAGGTGGAGCACTCGGCTCCTTTTCAGGTATTTTCTAGGCTCTTCTTAGCAGCTTGGCTGAAAAAAAGACCGGCTTCTTACTATATAGCTCAATAGCTCTAAGGCTGAAATTCAGATATCAATGAGTCTGAGCAGTGACTCCGCCCCCTCTCTGCCGATGAAGTTTGGGCGGTTCCATCCGAAGATTCAATCAGATGGGGGAGGGGTTATGTACTTTATTATAGAGATGGGAGAGGGATTATATAGTTTATTATAGAGATGGGGGAGGGGTTATATAGTTTATTGTAGAGATGGGGGAGGGGTTATATAGTTTATTATAGAGATGGGGGAGGGGTTATATCGTTTATTATAGAGATGGGGAGGGGTTATATAGTTTATCTCAGAGATGGGGGAGGGGTTATATAGTTTATTATAGAGATGGGGGAGGGGTTGTAAAGTTTATTATAGAGATGGGGGAGGGGTTATATAGTTTATTATAGAGGTGGGGGAGGGGTTATATAGTTTATTATATCAGGGTTCGTACGGTCCTTGAAAACCTGGAAAAGTTATGAAATTTTGAGATGACACTTTCCAGGCCTGGAAAGGTCATGGAAAAGTACGATTTTACAAATGTTTTGGAAAAGTCATGGAAATCTGGGGAGGAGCGGGGAGGAGCGGGGGGGGGGGAGCGGCGGTCAGCGGCGGGGGGGAGCGGATGCTTAAAACTTTATTATTGCAAATGTATTATTTTATGTTTGTGCACATTCATTTCCGGGTCCGCAGCAGCCGAGGAGTAGATCGTGCACCAAGCACCAATCACTGGCAGCGGGGAGGGCCGGGCCGCGGTTTGCCTGGATGTGACTGGCCAGCAACAGCAAACCAATCACAGGCGGCGGAAGCGTCACTGGAGGGCGGGCCGCATGAACGTGATGATGACGTGGAAGGGGGCAGTAACCGTTTCGGTTACCGCACCCCCGCGTCATCACGTTCATGCGGCCGGTCCGCTCTCCAGTGACGCTTCCGCTGCCTGTGATTGGTTTGCTGTTGCTGGCCAGTCACATCCAGGCAAACCGCGGCCCGGCCCTCCCCGCTGCCTGTCATTGGTGCACGATCATCTCCTCGGCTGCTGCTGGCCAGTGACCGACCGTAGGGCAAACTGCGGGCACCTACTGTACCAGTCCTATACGGGAATGTTAAAAATAAATGTAAATAAATAATTAAGCATTCAATCCTGAGTCGCCTTTCTGTGAGAACTCTTTTCTGCCTCATGGGACTGTTAGGTTCGGCCTAAGAATAGTAAGCGCCGCATTTTGTCCAGCTGCACCTTCATGTCTGCCACCTGAACAGCTTTATTTGGGCAAGCAGGAGCACCACTGTTCTTTCTCCCAAAAGTAAGTGCCGCATTTGTGCACCATCAGATCTGTGCCATCCATACCAGTCTGCCTGCACCTTATGACTGTCGCTTGGGCCTAAAAAGATTACCGTGCTGCATTTTGTGCATCTGACTGTCTGTGCCATCCATACCAGTCCGCCTGCACCTCATGACTGTCGCTTGGGCCTAAAAAGATTAAGTGCTGCATTTTGTGCCATCCATACCAGTCCGTTCACAGTTACAGCAATGCCAGGGAAATGCAGCTTTAAAAATGTATGGCTTCATGACGAAAAGTATGAAAGGGTGGCTGGAGAAAGATCAGGACCCGGGACGTGCTAAATGTACAGTGTGTCGTAAAACATTTGACATTTCGAACATGGGAGAGGCAGCGCTGTCTAGCCACGCTAAAGGTGCAAAGCACCAGTCTGCAGCTGCGTGCTCGATAGCTTCCAATCCGATCGCTGGCTTTTTCACCCATGCGCCCGAAGTGACACCGGCTCCCAGCTGCGGCAGCGGTGCTTCCACCTCATCTACTGTAAAACAAGGGACCATTTTGAGTCACGCTGTATCCAGAAACGAAACTCTAACAGCAGAGGTACTGTGGGCTCTAAAGGTGGTTAATTCACACTATTCATACAAGTCTTGTGAAGACACAGGTCAGCTTTTCCAGACTATGTTCCCAGACAGCAAGATAGCGGCCAGCTTTGCATGCGGCGAACGTAAGTGCTCATATTTATGCACTTTTGGACTGGCTCCTTTTTTTAAGAAACTGACTTTGACAGATGTATCGAAGCAAAGCGTCTATGTTATGCTCTTTGATGAAAGTCTCAATCACTATTTACAGTCTAAACCGTTAGACATGCATGTCAGGCTGTGGAACGGTTCCGAGGTGAAAACTAAATACATCGGCTCAGAGTTCATGGGCCATTCATCAGATCAAGACATTGCTGAAAAAAATGAATAACTTGCTCTCAGAGATCGGAATCAAGAATCTTGTCCAGATCTCAATGGATGGACCGCACGTCAACTGGAAAGTATTCGAAATACTCCAGAAGCAAGTGCAGGAAGATGCTGGAAAGTCCCTAATTAACATTGGTTCGTGCGGGTTGCACATACTGCACAATGCGTTCAGAGATGGATGTAAAGCCACCGGATGGGAAGTTGAACACGGGCTCTCTAGCTTGTATTGGCTGTTCCATGATTGCCCTGCACGTCACGAGGATTTTATGACAGCAACCGGTTGTAAAACTCCCATGCTTAAATTTTGTAAGCACCGGTGGATTGAGAATGTTAATGTTTCAGAAAGAGGATTGCAACTCTGGCCACACGTCAAACAATACATTGAGATGGTAGAGAGAGGGAAACTACCCAATCCAAAAATAAAGTAATTTGAAGAGGTGAAGATGCGCTGTGCTGATCCTCTCTTCCTAGTGAAAGTGGGAATATTCAACAGCATTGCAAGAGAAGTCGACCCATTCCTCACCATGTATCAGTCTGACCAACCAATGCTGCCGTTTCTCTCCGGTGATATGTACAAACTGATTAAAGGTAAGGATAAACATAAATTCTGTTTTTGCTAATAATGTTTATTAATGTGATAAACACTGCAGTGCATTACAATTTGGCTTGTAAATTAGCAAAAAATACTTAATTTTACTTTTTCATAGGCATCATGGGACGATTTCTAAAGGAAAAGCATCTGGAAGAGGCCACATCCACTCTAAAGCTCCTCCATGTCCCTTATCAAGACAGCAGTCTGCACAAGGACTGTTCAAAGATTGACATTGGGTTTGCAGCAGAAACCACCCTGACCCAACTCAAGTCTTCCAAAAAAATTTCAGATAGGCAAAACCTAGAGATTAAGATGGACTGCAAGAAATTTTTGATCACACTCCTGGACAAGTTGCTGAAAAAGGCTCCAGTGCATCACATGTTGGTGAGAAGCATGCAGTGCCTTGACCCGAGACGCATGGCTGGAAGTAGTAAGGAACTCTGCGTAACGCAAATGAGAAGGATGTTGCACATACTTGTTGAGGCTAAACATGTAAATGAGGCAGTGTGCGACGATATCCTTAGCGAGTTTCGAGAGTTTTGTGATTTGGGTGCTCTTCAGGTGAAGTTCAGGGAATTTGACCCCAAAACTGATCGAGTGGACACCCTGCTGTATGAGACAATGGGAACAAAACCATCACTTTCCAGAGTGTGGAATGTGGTGAAGCTTCTTCTTGTGTTATCACATGGTCAGGCAAGCGTCGAAAGAGGTTTTTCAATCAACAAAGAATTAATAGTTGAGAATCGGAGGGAAAGATCTCTGGTGGCTCAGAGGCTCATTGTTGACCATGTCAGATCTGTAGGGGGCATAACCAAGGTAGAAATCACAAAGGAGCTGCTCCTTTCAGCTGCAGGAGCCAGGCAGAAGTACCATGGGTACCTGGATGAAGAAAAGAGAAAGAAAGAACAACAAGCTGTTGACTTAAAGAGGAAGGCTTTCACAGATGAGCTGGAAGATTTGAAAAAAAAGAGGGCTAGAATGGAGGCGGACATTTGTGCTCTCGAGAAATCAGCGGATGAATATGCTGAAAAGGCCGAATCTTCAGGCAATCTGACCTTTATCAGCAAATCCAACAGTTTCCGCCGTACTGCAAAAGAAAAGAAAGATTCTCTGCTGAAAATTGAAAAACAGATTGATGAGAAGCTTTCAGAAATGAAAAATTAAATGGTGTTGATTGTTTTTTGGTAATGTTTAAGTTAACTTGTGACTGTTATCGGGTCAAATTATTGCACTTTAAGTTCAGAACAGTGTTGCTGGACACTTTTATTTTTTAGTTGCTTCCCCTTGATTTATGTTATATCTCCTGCGGATTACGTTAATCCATTTCTAAGCGGTTCTCAGGGTTTATGTTATGAAATGTCGTTACTGTGCAGGCGTTATTTAAATAAATATTTAATATTCCACTGTACACTACAAAGCTTGTCATTTATATTAGTAAAAATATGCTGGGTGTGACATAGATTTTCTTCTTATTTAACACGTATACATAGACATTTCATGAAACATTAGGTCATGAATATTTACGTGAAGTCATGGAAAAGTCATGGAAAAGTCATGGAATTTCATTGGTGAAAATGTGTATGAACCCTGAGAGATGGGGGAGGGTTATATAGCTTATTATAGAGATGGGGGAGGGGTTATATAGTTTATTATAGAGATGGGGAGGGGTTATATAGTTTATTATAGAGATGGGGGAGGGGTTATATAGTTTATTATAGAGATGGGGAGGGGTTATATAGTTTATTATAGAGATGGGGGAGGGGTTATGTAGTTTATTATAGAGATGGGGGAGGGGTTATATTGTTTATCTCAGAGATGGGGGAGGGGTTATATTGTTTATTATAGAGATGGGGAGGGGTTATATAGTTTATTATAGAGATGGGGGAGGGGTTATATATCTTATTATAGTGATGGGGGAGGGGTTATATAGTTTATTATAGAGATGGGGAGGGGTTATATAGTTTATCTCAGATGGGGGAGGGGTTATGTAGTTTATTATAGAGATGGGGGAGGGTTATATAGTTTATTATAGAGTTGGGGGAGGTGTTATATAGTTTATTATAGAGATGAAGGGGGGGTTATATAGTTTTTTATAGAGATGGGGAGGGGTTATATAGTTTATTATAGAGATGGAGGGGGGGTTATATAGTTTATTATAGAGATGGGGGAGGGGTTATATAGTTTATTATAGAGATGAAGGGGGGGTTGTATAGTTTATTATAGAGATGGGGGAGGGGTTATATAGTTTATTATAGAGATGAAGGGGGGTTATATAGTTTATTATAGAGATGGGGGAGGGGTTATATTGTTTATTATAGAGATGGGGGAGGGGTTGTATAGTTTATTTTTAGAGGTGGGGGAGGGGTTATATAGCTTATTATAGAGATGGGGGAGGGGTTATAAAGCTTATTATAGAGATGGGGAGGGGTTATATAGTTTATTATAGAGGTGAGGGAGGGGTTATATAGTTTACTATAGAGATGGGGGAGGGGTTATATAGTTTATTATAGAGATGGGGGAGGTGTTATATCGTTTATTTTAGAGATGGGGAGAGGTTATATAGTTTATTATAGAGGTGGGGGATGGGTTATATCGTATATATTAATATATCGTTTATTATAGAGAGTGGGGAGGGATTATATTGTTTATTATAGAGATGGGGGATGGGATATATAGTTTATTATAGAGATGGAGGAGGGGTTATATAGTTTATTATAGAGATGGGGGATGGGTTATATAGTTTATTATAGAGATGGGGAAGGGGTTATATAGTTTATTATAGAGGTGGGGGATGGGTTATATCGTTTATATAAATATATAGTTTATTATAGAGATGGGGGAGGGGTTATATCGTTTATTATAGAGATGGGGAAGGGGTTATATAGTTTATTATAGAGGTGGGGGATGGGTTATATCGTTTATATAAATATATAGTTTACTATAGAGATGGGGGAGGGGTTATATAGTTTATTATAGAGATGGGGGAGGGGTTATGTAGTTAGCGATAGGTATTTACAAACCTTCAACATCATAAATGGAAATTAATAACCCTGCTAGTGGAGATCAAATATACAGCTGCAACTTCAAGTGTGACCACACCCCAGTTAATAGTTCCATATCAAGTCGCGCTATTAATAAGTAATGGAAAATAAAGTCCATAAATAGAAGAATCACAATTTCCAGACCAGGCTCCCTATGGATGTGTGCTTACCAGAAAGAATAAATTTATGTTCAGGTTCTCTATAGTGAATCTTGTCCCCTTGATGGAAGACTGGAACCAGTAAACTCGTGGCGATTCAGTGGTCGTTGAATCATAAAATAAAATATAAAAAGCGCAATAGCGTAAAACCCAACACAAATGATATTAAGTGACTTGAACACCAATGTGATCATTCAATGTTTGGTTCAAAAAATTGGTGTTGTGTAGATATAACCACCACCAGTGTGAATGCTCACAAGCCAATAGTTAAAAGAAAATATAGAAAAAGAATATATAGAAAAAGAAATGATCCCATACGGTGGGACACCTGAAAGGTACCCCTAACCAGAGTGAATAAGAGCAAGTGCATATGTCAATATGGGAGAGTGCAATCCTTCACCAGCTGAAATCGCCTCTTACCATGCGAAGGAAAATAAAAACGCCAAAATGAATGGGAGTGATCACACATACACTATATCTTCCGTGCAAAACCTTCACCAGCTGAAGTCGCCTCTTACCATATATAAATGATAAATAAGCTAAAGTGCAGCAGAGCAATCACGTATATCACCAAAGGATAGCCAGGGTATTCACCACTTGGTGTCCGGACCCCCCTTCAACATCAAGCAGCCAGCTCTTTACTTCCTGTCCTGTGACTGCAGTTTATAAAAAATAACAAAAAAAAACAAGCCCCACCCACTTTTTCCCTCCAGTTGGCAATCTAGGTCATGTGACCGCAGTCTTAAAAAAAAAAAACACAAGCCCCGCCCACTTTTGCATTTGAGAGGTCATGTGACTGCAGTTTGAAGTAAACAAGTCATAAGCCTCGCCCACAGTGGGAGAAGTGTATAAAAAGGCAGTTGCAGGATGACTCGGTGTCATTTGGACTGATCTGGTGTTCAGGTAAGATGTCTCTCCCATCTCTCCTCATTCTCCTATGTATTATATTCTCCTATTAGTTTCATCTGATATAAAACAAATTCCATCCATATTATTTAATCCTCCTACATCATTATTAATGGAGTTTAATGATTTTTTTTTATATATAAGATGATTGATAGATGGATGATGGATGGATACTTAGGTTGATAGTACTGTATATACAATGAGGGGATTTACTAAGACTGGAGCAGTTGTTTACACCAACCAATCATTTCATTTTCAAAGCTTAGCCAAACAACCTAAAGCTGAATTCTGGTTGGCTAATCTGTAGAGTGATTCCAGATTCTATCTGCTCCAGTATTGGTGAATCCCCCAATCAGTAGACGTGTTCATTATAATACATACCTCCTAACAGTCCCGGATTCTGACATATGTCCCGCAGTCCCGCACAGCTGAGCAGTTTCCCGCATCGCCTCCACTGCCGCTCATTCTTCTCCTGCACAGAACATACAAGGCAGGAGAAAGGACGGCCCATTTGTCATCATAAACCCGCCTCCACATTTGTCAGTATTTCACACCCACTGTCATTTCCAATTCTGGGCGCCAATCATGGGCGTCTGCAGAGCTTTTTCCAGGTGGGGGGGGCATCATTTTAAGATCAGCCATTCTCCGCCCCTTTTTAACAATGTCATGAGGGGGGGCTAGTTATTGCAAAAGCAAAGCTGACACTCTCTGTTTTGGGACCGTGCAGGCGGCGCATGCAATGCACGTGACATCAGTACTTCCGTGCCTCTATGCACTGCATTTCCTGCAGGTACAGCAGCCGTTCAAATGAAGGACCCGCACAGATGTGAACCTCGTCTTAAAGGATAAGTTCACCTTTACCAAAAAAATATAAATGCACATTTTTTTACAAGTTTAAAAAAATGTGCATTTATAATTGTATTTTTCTTGGGAGCCTGCAGAGCATTGCACCTGCAATCCGCAGATCATGAGTGCAATGTCCGGCTCTGCAGCCTCTCAGAAAATCTGTCTGCTTTTATCTCTTCAGTTACCTGAGAGCCGGAAGATGAATGGACTACGAGAACGCTCACCAGCCCCCTCCCAGCTCACTGAAAAATAGAAGCTGTCAGCAGCAATGGCTGATGGTACTTGTAGGCATTCATTTACAGGAAACTGAGAATGAATGGTGCGGCCGTGTGGGTGGAGCCCCATGCAGCCGCACTATTTTCAAATATTGACAGCGGGTGCAGGGAGAAGAACCTCTGCCCGCTGTCACGGGGGGGGGGAGAGACTGCAGATTCTGGAACATGTTACATATTCCACCCTATAAGCGGTCAGAACACGTAACATGTTCCCAAGGTGAACTTATCCTTTAAGGCCTCTTGTACACAGGTGAAAAAATCCCCATGTTTGTAGTCATCTCGTTTTTTCCGGATGTGAATATAGGTGCATTGTTGTCTATGGGACGATGCAAACAGTTGTGTAAAGATCCCTAATGCAGCAATGCGTTCACAGCCATTCCAAAATGTGACAATTGTATATATGAGTGCGGTAATTTGCGTCCACACGCATGTATACACAAATATACATGAGAATGTCAACTCAGAAAAATGCCCACCTACCCCATGGGTAACCCTATGAGAATGGACATACATTGCAAGACTGGCAGCTAATGGAAGATGAAGGAGAATTCTATGTGTGTAAATGTATACGCAGGATTACACACCTGTACATGCGTTTATCAGAGGTCTTTACAGAATATCTTTTCTGTTTTTTACTCTTTCTGCCAGCCGGACCCTTCATATAAACATCAGTAAATTATTATGTCTGTGTGCAGGAGGCCGAATACCCGTTTTTTCTTATTCAGTCGTTTTCTCTTTTCTTCTTTGTTTTGATTCGGCTTTCTTGTTTCTATGGTTACCATGCCCGTGGGCATTTCTGCCCATTTACTCCCTTCTGACCCATTGACTCAATGCTCTACCCTGTTTTTATGGGGGGAGCTTTCTATGGGACATGCGTTCTGGATGTTGTGAGCACTTGTTGGCCAAGAATCACTTCCAGCTGGGGGGCTTCATAGGTGGAGTTGCCATGGTAACATGGATGCTGGGCTCTTCCAGTGTAACATTTACTACAATCATCAAATTAGATGACAATCTAATGTTTAATAAATACCTGGAGGAGATACGCATGTGACCATGTACAACAGGGCGATCAGTGTATATAGGGTGATAGGTGTATGTAGGGTGATCGGTGTATATAGGGTGATAGGTGTATATAGGGAGATCAGTGTATATAGGGGGATAGGTGTATATAGGGCGATCAGTGTATATAGGGCGATAGGTGTATATAGGGTGATCGGTGTATATAGGATGATAGGTGTATATAGGGTTATAGGTGTATATAGGGTGATAGGTATATATAAGGCGATCAGTGTACGGTGATAGGTGTATATAGGGCGATAGGTATATTTTGGGGCGATCAGTGTATATAGGGTGATAGGTGTATATAGGGCGATAGGTATATATAGGGTGATCAGTGTATATCGGGCGATAGGTGTATATAGCGCGATAGGTGTATATAGGGCGATAGGTGTGTATATAGGGTGATCAGTGTATATAGGGCGATCGGTGTATATAACATGATAGGTGAATATAGGGCGATCAGTGTATATAGGATGATAGGAGTATACGGGGTGATAGTTGTATATAGGACGATAGGTGTGTATAGGGTGATAAGTGTATACAGGGTGATCATTGATTTATGGAGGCGGAATCACCTGTCAGGGTTCATTCATAATCACCTGTGGCGCCAATCTGCATTTTACAGCCATCTTTACAGCAATATGTGACCGTGTATATAGGGTGATAGGTGTATATAGGGTGATCCGTGTATATAGGGTGATCAATGTATATAGGGCGATAGGTATATATAGGGATAGGTGTATATAGGGCAATAGGTATATGTAGGGATAGGTGTATATAGGGCAATAGGTGTATATAGGGTAATAGGTATATATAGGGTGATCAATGTATATAGGGTGATCAATGTATATAGGGTGATCAATGTATATAAGGCGATAGGTGTATATAGGGTGATAGGTATATATAGAGCAATAGGTATATATAGGATAATAGGTATATATAGGATGATAGGTATATATAGGATGATAGGTGTCTATAGGGTGATAGGTATATATAAGGTGATCAGTGTATATAGGGTGATAGGTGTATACAGGGTGATCGGTGTATATAGGGCGAGGGTGATCAGTGTATTTGGGCAATCAATGATTTATGGAGGCTGAGCCATCTGTCAGGGCTATTTCATACCCAGCTGTGGTGCCAATCTGCATTTTACAGCCATCTTTACAGCAATATGTGACCGTACATGATCAGCGCGTCCGTTCAATGTGGTGCCGTTCCTAATGACATCCTGACACAGATTACAACAGTCAGGACAGTTTCCAAAAGGTCAAAGTCAGATTTATTCCTGAAAATCAAATTTATTCCTGAAGATCGGACAGATTTCACTCTATACAGACACAGAATGAAGAATCGGTCAGCCTTTTTCTCACTTTGTAAAGGAAATGAGAAGTGTTCAGACTTTGCAGACAATATTGGGTTTCATTTATAAACCTTCAACATCAAGCAGGCAGCTCTTTACTTCCTGTCATGTGACTGTAGTTTATAAAAAATAGAAAAAAAAAAAGCAAGCCCCGCCCACTTTTGCCCTCCAGTTAGGGATCTATGTCATGTGACCGCAGTCTAAAAAAAAAAAAGCTCCGCCCACTTTTGCCTTTGAGAGGTCATGTGACTGCAGTTTGAAGTAAACAAGTCATAAGCCCCGCCCACACTGGGAGAAGTGTATAAAAAGGCGGTTGCAGGATGACTCTGTGTCATTTGGACTGATCTGGTGTTCAGGTAAGATGTCTCTCCCATCTCTCCTCATTCTCCTATTTATTATATTCTCCTATTAGTCTCATCTGATATAAAACAAATTCCATCCATATTATTTAATCCTCCTACATCATTATTAATGGAGTTTAATGATTTTTTTTTTTCATTTTTATTTATTTATTTTTAATAAAAGATGATTGATAGATGGATGATGGATGGATACTTAGGTTGATAGTACTGTATATACAATGAGGGGAATTACTAAGACTGGAGCAGTTGTTTACTCCAACCAATCATTTCATTTTCAAAGCTTAGCCAAACAAGCTGAAGCTGGATTCTGGTTGGCTAATCTGTAGAGTGATTCCAGATTCTATCTGCTCCAGTATTGGTGAATCCCCCAATCAGTAGATGTGTTCAGTATAATACATACCTCCTAACAGTCCCGGATTCTGACATATGTCCCGCAGTCCCGCACAGCTGAGCAGTTTCCCGCATCGCCTCCACTGCCGCTCACTCTTCTCCTGCACAGAACATACAAGGCAGGAGAAAGGACGGCCCATTTGTCATCATAAACCCGCCTCCACATTTGTCAGTATTTCACACCCACTGTCATTTCCAATTCTGGGCGCCAATCATGGGCGTCCGCAGAGCTTTTTCCAGGGGGGGCATCATTTTAAGGTCAGCCATTCTCCGCCCCTTTTTAACAATGTCATGAGGGGGGGGGGGGGGCTAGTCATTGCAAAAGCAAAGCTGACACTCTCTGTTTTGGGTCCGTGCAGGCGGCGCATGCATGCACGTGACATCAGTACTTCCGTGCCTCTATGCACTGCATTTCCTGCAGGTACAGCAGCCGTTCAAATGAAGGACCCGCACAGATGTGAACCTCGTCTTAAAGGATAAGTTCACCTTTACCAAAAAAATATAAATGCACATTTTTTTACAGGTTTGAAAAAATGTGCATTTAAATTTTTTTTTTTTTTTGGGAGCCTGCAGAGCATTGCACCTCTGATCCGCAGATCATGAGTGCAATGTCCGGCTCTGCAGACTTTCAGGATATCTGTCTGCTTTTATTTCTTCAGTTACCTGAGAGACGGAAGATGAATGGACTACGAGAACGCTCACCAGCCCCCTCCCAGCTCACTGAAAAATAGAAGCTGTCAGCAGCAATGGCTGATGGTACTTGTAGGCATTCATTTACAGGAAACTGAGAATGAATGGCGCGGCCGTGTGGGTGGAGCCCCATGCAGCCGCGCTATTTTCAAATATTGACAGCGGGTGCAGGGAGAAGAACCTCTGCCCGCTGTCATGGGGGGGGGGGGGAGGGGGAGACTGCAGATTCTGGAACATGTTACATATTCCACCCTATAAGCGGTCAGAACACGTAACATGTTCCCAAGGTGAACTTATCCTTTAAGGCCTCTTGTACACAGGTGAAAAAATCCCCATGTTTGTAGTCATCTCGTTTTTTTCCGGATGTGAATATAGGTGCATTGTTGTCTATGGGACGATGCAAACAGTTGTGTAAAGATCCCTAATGCAGCAATGCGTTCACAGCCATTCCAAAATGTGACAATTGTATATATGAGTGCGGTAATTTGCGTCCACACGCATGTATACACAAATATACATGAGAATGTCAACTCAGAAAAATGCCCACCTACCCCATGGGTAACCCTATGAGAATGGACATACATTGCAAGACTGGCAGCTAATGGAAGATGAAGGAGAATTCTATGTGTGTAAATGTATACGCAGGATTACACACCTGTACATGCGTTTATCAGAGGTCTTTACAGAATATCATTTCTGTTTTTTACTCTTTCTGCCAGCCGGACCCTTCATATAAACATCAGTAAATTATTATGTCTGTGTGCAGGAGGCCGAATACCCGTTTTTTCTTATTCAGTCGTTTTCTATTTGCTTCTTTGTTTTGATTCGGCTTTCTTGTTTCTATGGTGACCATGTCCATGGGCATTTCTGCCCATTTACTCCCGTTTTTTCCTTCTGACCCATTGACTCAATGCTCTACCCTGTTTTTATGGGGGAGCTTTCTATGGGACATGCGTTCTGGATGTTGTGAGCACTTGTTGGCCAGGAATCACTTCCAGCTGGGGGGCTTCATAGGTGGAGTTGCCATGGTAACATGGATGCTGGGCTCTTCCAGTGTAACATTTACTACAATCATCAAATTAGATGACAATCTAATGTTTAATAAATACCTGGAGGTGATATGCATGTGACCATGTACAACAGGGCGATCAGTGTATATAGGGCGATCAGTGTATATAGGGGGATAGGTGTATATAGGGTGATCGGTGTATATAGGGTGATCAGTGTATATAGGGAGATCAGTGTATATAGAGGGATAGGTGTATATAGGGCGATCGGTGTATATAGGATGATAGGTGTATATAGGGCGATCAGTGTATATAGGGAGATAGGTGTATATAGGGTGATCAGTGTATATAGGGCTATAGGCGTATATTGGGTGATCAGTGTATATAGGGTGATAGGTGTATATAGGGCGATAGGTGTATATAGGACGATCAGTGCATATAGGGCGATAGGTGTATATAGGGTGATAGGTGTATATAGGATGATCAGTGTATATAGGGCGATCAGTGTATATAGGGTGATGAATGTATATAGGGCGATCAGTGTATATAAGGCGATAGGTGTATATAGTGTCATAGGTATATATAGGGCGATAGGTGTATATAGTGTCATAGGTGTATATAGGGCGATAGGTGTATATAGGGTGATAGGTTAAAGACAACAGACACAGAATGAAGAATCGGTCAGCCTTTCTCTCACTTTCTAAAGGAAATGAGAAGTGTTCAGACTTAGCAGACAATATTGGGTTTCATTTATAAACCTTCAACATCAAGCAGGCAGCTCTTTACTTCCTGTCATGTGACTGCAGTTTATAAAAAAATAAAAAAAAACTACAAGCCCCGCCCACTTTTGCCCTCCAGTTGGGAATCTAGGTCATGTGACCGCAGTCTAAAAAAAAACCCATAAGCTCCGCCCACTTTTGCATTTGAGAGGTCATGTGACTGCAGTTTGAAGTAAACAAGTCATAAGCCCCGCCCACACTGGGAGAAGTGTATAAAAAGGCGGTTGCAGGATGACTCTGTGTCATTTGGACTGATCTGGTGTTCAGGTAAGATGTCTCTCCCATCTCTCCTCATTCTCCTATTTATTATATTCTCCTATTAGTCTCATCTGATATAAAACAAATTCCATCCATATTATTTAATCCTCCTACATCATTATTAATGGAGTTTAATGACTTTTTTTTTTTTTTTTAATATAAGATGATTGATAGATGGATGATGGATGGATACTGAGGTTGATAGTACTGTATATACAATGAGGGGATTTACTAAGACTGGAGCAGTTGTTTACTCCAACCAATCATTTCATTTTCAAAGCTTAGCCACACAACCTAAAGCTGGATTCTGGTTGGCTAATCTGTAGAGTGATTCCAGATTCTATCTGCTCCAGTATTGGTGAATCCCCCAATCAGTAGATGTGTTCAGTATAATACATACCTCCTAACAGTCCCGGATTCTGACATATGTCCCGCAGTCCCGCACAGCTGAGCAGTTTCCCGCATCGCCTCCACTGCCGCTCACTCTTCTCCTGCACAGAACATACAAGGCAGGAGAAAGGACGGCCCATTTGTCATCATAAACCCGCCTCCACATTTGTCAGTATTTCACACCCACTGTCATTTCCAATTCTGGGCGCCAATGTCTACTGCCCAACATGGCGCTTCTGTGACATGTGACAGTTATGTGATCTGTCTGCTCCCGCTGCATCTACACACTTTCTCATCCCTGGCAACTCTCCTCTCCGCTCCTCTATTCTCCTTTGCTCTGCACTTTCTCTCCTCCATGCCATCCATGTTCAGCCACATCACTTCCCTGCTTTCCATCCCCTCCGCTAACAACTCCACTACTTCTTTCTGTGCAATCAGTGACTTGAGTCCCGCTGCTCTGTTTTACCGCCCCCCCTCCCCACCGGCAGCATCTCCGATCCTGATCCATATCTCCCCTTCCTCGTCATAAATCGCTCCGTCCCGACACACCACACCTCCGTTCTCCTTCCACTAGATGCCTGTTCCCTTTCCCTACCAACAGGCACCAGCATTCCCCCTTTCCCTGCCATAGTTCCTGCTAGACTCCTCCCCCCGCGGCTCCACAGCCCAACTCCTCCCACTTCACACTGTAATCCAGCCTGCAGTCTCCCCTCCCCCGCTGTCTGCATCCTAAGTTTAGGATCCCTGTCCCAGTCCCTATCTATTTCATTCATATCCCTCTGGAACACTCTTGGTGCATAGGGGTACTCCTGATGTAATGGGGTCTCCATATGGGAAGGGGAATTACTGATGTTAAAGGGGGACTCTGATGGGAATTGGGGACTACCAATGATAATGGGGGACTCTGATGGGAATTGGGGACTACCAATGATAATGGGGGACTCTGATGAGACTCTGATGAGAAAGGGGGAATCCTGGTGTTAAGTATAGGGGGCTTCTGATTTAAAGGGCCACTGCTGATGCGAAGGGGGAGACTTTTGATGTGGAGAGGACTCCTGCTGTAAAGGGGGACTCTGATGTGAAAGGGGGACACCTGTTTTAAAGCGTGGCTCTTAATGTAATCGGTTGACCTCCTGATGTTAAGGGGGAACTCTTAATGTAAGAGGCGATTCCTGATGTAAAGGGGGACTCTGATGTAAAGGGGGAACTCTGATGTGAAGGGGGAGCTCCAAATGTAAGAGGGGATTTCTATTGTAAAGGTTGGCTCTGATGTGAAGGGTGGGTAGTTCTGATTTGAAGGAAGGGACTCCTCGTGAAGGTGGGACTCCTCAGGTGAACAGAGGACTCTGATTTGAAGGGAGGAACCTATACTATGAAGGGGAGACTCCTAATATAAAGAAGGGACTCCTGATGTGAGGGGTTTTCAGGTGTAAGGGGGAACTAATAATGTGAAAGGGAGGGAGACTTCAATGTGAAGGGGGACTCCTGATGTTAAAGGTCAGACTTGTGATGTGAAGGGGGGACTCTGATATAAAGGGTGATGAAGTATAGATGGCAGGACCTTTCTTTGTGTAGGTTTATGTCACTCATAGCACAGAAATGAGGGAGTATATTGTGGGTAGAAGGACTGCAGACGGTGTTCAGTATAAACCATATGTAGGCTTAAAGCCGTATTAAACCCAAAATAAAAATCTGATGCACATTGCAGGTTACCAATCTTTAGATGTGGTGGTGGCTGCATTCCTTTTCTTTTTCGGCTTTTTTCCCTCTGTTTTCACCTGGGGATCCGGCCAGTAACACATCTCCTGTGTAGCCCCTCCTAGGTAGGTGCTAGGTGTAGGATAGGTGTCCCTCATTCTCAAGTTCCAAAGTTGGGAGGTATGTAAGGATACTGCCATTGACATTAGTAGTAGCTATTTTGTGTGGTTGTAAAGCCTCTCATATACCCAGTGAGGAGACTCAGGGGATACACAGAGAGGAAACACCTACATAGGTTGTATCTGTTTATCTGCAGTCTTTTCTTCTCTACATCCGTTCAAAGTGCAGAATTTAGATAAAATCTGTCTTCATCTTTCAGTAGCACACACTGCACACACACACACTACACACACACACACTGCACACACACACACTGCACACACACACACTGCACACACACACACTACACACACTACACACACTACACACACTACACACACACACACTGCACACACACACACTACACACACACACTACACACACTGCACACTACACACACACACTACACACACTACACACACACACTGCGCACACTACACACACACACACTACACACACTACACACACACACTACACACACTACACACACACACTACACACACACACTACACACACTGCACACACTACACACACACTACACACACACTACACACACACCACAAACTACACACACTTACACACACTACACACAACACATTATACTACACATTACACACACACTACACACTACACACACCACAAACTACACACACACACACTACACACACACACACACTTACACACACTACACACAACACTACAAACTACACACTACACACACACTACAAACTACACACTACACACACACACACACACATACACACTACACACAATACACACACATACACACACTACACACACGGGAACCATACAGAGCGGTGATCATATTTCATGTCTGAGGTTTACAACCAGTAAATAAAATAAAGCAGTAAACTAATCGTGTTTTTTCTTCTCTTTGCAGATTGTTGATTGTTTCTGAGATATTTTCATCGTTTTCAGAGGTTTTCATCCCAAGTGACTCCTGAATACTATTCCAGTTTTCAGGCTTATTGCTGAGTTCGTCAGTTTTCAGTTCATCTTTACAGACAAATCGCAAAAATGCTGTTACTTACAGTTTTAGTAAGAGAAGTGGCGGCAAGGCTTTGGAATTACTATGTTCCAGTAAGTATCTATTTTTATTTCTTCTTGTAATATGTGTAGTGCTGCACCCGCAAGGGCCGCTGGTTTTACCTGCTTCTGACACAATAAGTACAGAGGCGGCCTGTTCACACAAGCAACACTCCATTCACACTGGCTCCAATAAAAAGTCTAGGGGATGTCTTTTTAAAGTGGTTATAAAGGCAGAACGTTATTTACCTTAATTATTCTATGCATTCAAGTAAAAAAAACCTCTGCATGCAGCCCCCTCCCATCTAGCCCCCCCACCCCGCCACTTACCTGAGCCTGATCTCTTTCCAGCGATGTGCATGAGATTAAAGGCTCTCTCTGCTCTCCCCATCCTCATTAGCTCAGAGACATCAGCAGGAGCCATTGGTTCCAGCTGCTACCAATCACAGCCCATGATGATATAGACAGGGATTGGACCAGTCCCACTGTCTGTGTTCTAAGATGCAGACAGTGAGGCTCGAGAGTAAGCCCCCACAAGTGCCCCCATAGCAACTGGAGCCAGGAGCACTGGCAGGGGACCCGAGAGGAGGAGGATTGTGGCTGCTCTGAGCAAAACCAACCATTGCACAGAACAGGTAAGTATGACATGTTTGTTATTGGAAAGATAAAAAATATAATTTTAGAATATATTTAAGGTTTATTACCTGAAAAACTCCGACAGGGAAGAGGAAGTTGGGCATGGGGTACTTCAAAACACTCAGCAGTAGTTTGTAATTAGAGGGCAGTGTTTTATAGTGGTGGAAGTAGCTAGTGGTGAACAGTCTAAGGCCCCACAGCTGAAGACCGTGGAGCAAGTCTTTTGGCATCCAGTTATCTTGTGCCAATGCACAACAACCGGTACCCAGTGAAGCTTCCAGCACACAGTCGCAGGGATCAATTTTAGGTCACTACTCACAAGTCCCCAGCACAGTTGCCTCCTTTCAGCTTGCCCAGGACATAGTCCAGTGAGTGAGACAGCGCCTCTTAGGACCAGATCCCTTGTGGTGTGGACCTGCAATCAGCTTTAAGCAAAGTCAACTCAAGCCCTCAGTCCTGGCACCTCTGAGGACTCTGGAGCAGTTGCACAGTCCATGGGCTGCCTGAGGGCAGCAGCTCCTGCACCGCTGGAACCCTCCTTGGGATAAGGAGCCCTACTCTCCAGTGTCTCAGACTATTTAGCTCTATCCCAGCCCCCTACTGGACATCTCCTTTCCAGGGATTGAATAAATATTCAGACTGGTTGGTTTGAATTTCCTGCACTAAACTCTAGAAGCTTCATTCGGAGGCAGGGGGAAAGAATTAAACTCCCAGCCTGTGAGACCCTAAACAGGCCAAAACAAACAATTACTACTCCCTTGATTAAAGAAGGAGCTAAAGCTGAATTTGCCTAGAAACCTATACTAGGAGGGTGCTACATATGTGACTATATACAATTGAGTTATTGATTTATTTAGTAAAAAGCTATATTTTTATTGGAATTCCACTTTAAATTCTGTACATTCATTTACATTCTTTTTTTCCCTTTTTAGGCTGAAATACTTGCTAACCAAGAGGAGGAGCAGATGACAGAGAAGGAGGAGTTGATGAGGAGAGAAGTGGAGGAGAACAGGAAGATGGAGGAGGAGCAGATGACAGAGAAGGAGGAGTTGATGAGGAGAAAAGTGGAGGAGAACAGGAAGATGGAGGAGGAGCAGATGACAGAGGAGGAGGAATTGATGAGGAGAGAGGTGGAGGAGGAGGACAGCAGGAAGGAGGATGAGCAGATGACAGACCTGCAGGAGTTGATAAAGAGAGAGATGGAGGAGAAAATAATGTTTGAGGAGGAGCAGATGAGAGAGGAGCAGTGCAGAAAGGAAAGAGAGGAGGATGAGAAGAACAGAAAGAGGAGGGAGAAGTGGAGAAAGGAGATGAAGGAGTACAGAAAGAAGTTTGAGGAGGAGTACAGAAAGAGGTGGGAGGAGTTCAGAAAGAGGGAGGAGTACAGAAAGTAAAAGGAGGAGTAGGAGCAGCGCAGAAAGGAGTCAGAGGCGGAGGAGAAAAACAGGGGGGTGGAGAGCATTGAAAGGAGGGAGAAGTGGAGAAAGGAGAGGGAGGAGTTAAAAAAGAGGCGGGAGGAGGAGCACAGAAAGGAGATACAGGAGTACAGAAATAGGATGGCAGAGTGCAGAAAGAAGTTGAAGGAGGAGTACAGAAAGAGGGAGAAGTTCAGAAGGCATGAGGAGGAGTACAGAAAGTATGAGGAGTGCAGAAAGTATAAGGAGGAGGAGGAGCAGCGCAGAAAGGAGTCAGAGGCAGAGGAGAGAAACAGGGGGGAGGAAAGCATTGAAAGGAGGGAGAAATGGAGAAAGGAGAGAGAGGAGTCCAGAAAGAGGAGAGAGGAGGAGAAAAACAGAAAGAAGAGTGAGGAGCAGCGCAGAAAGGAAAGAGAGGAGGAGGAGAAGAAAGGAGAGGAGGGAGGAGGAGCGTAGAAAGGAAATAGAGGAGTACAGAAAGAGGATGGCAGAGTGCACTCCTTCTGTTGGACGAGGAGTACAGAAAGTATAAGGAGGAGGAGCACCATAGAAAGAAGTCAGAGGCGGAGGACAGAAACAGGGGGGAGGAGAGCATTGAAAGGAGGGAGAAGTGGAGAAAGGAGAGAGAGGAGTCCAGAAAGAGGAGAGAGGAGGAGTACAGAAAGGAGATGGAGGAGTTCACAAAGAGGATGAAGGAGTACAGAAAGAACAAGGAGGAGGAGGAAGAAAGCGTGAAGAGGGAGGAGAAGAAGAAGAACAAAAAGAAGAGGGAAGAGGAAGGAAACAGTAGAGTGGATCAATGGTTGGAGCAGCGCAGTAAGAAGAGGGAGAAGGATGACAGAAAAGTCGGAGGACAGAACCAAGAATAAGAAGCAACACAGAAAGATGAAAGAGGAGCAGCGCAGAAAGAAGTCAGAGGAGGTGGACAGAAACAGGAGGAAGAAGTGGAGAAAGGAGGGAGAGGAGTCCAGAAAGGAGCTTGTCTGCTCTTCCTCCTCCCACCCCTCTCCTCCTGGGTCTGCCCCGCCCACACTCCCCGGGGATGTGTGGGCGTGAAGTTAAAACCCAGAGGAGAAAAGCTGCATACAGCCTGAGCCTCCATCCTGGGGTGAGTAAGATCACCCTCTCTCCTGCCTCAGCATAGAAAACAAATGTAAGGGGGGCTCTGTGGGGGGTCTCTGATGTAAGGGGTGCTCTGTGTGGGGGTCTCTGATGTAAGGGGGGCTCTATGGACGGTCTCTGATGTAAGGGGGGACTCTGTTGGGGGTTTCTAAAGTAAGGGGGGCTCTGTGCGGGGGGCTCTGATGTAAGTGGGGGGCTCTGTGGGGCATCTTTGATGTAAGGGGGGCTCTGATGTAATGGGGGCTCTGTGGGGGGTCTCTGATGTAATGGGGGACTCTGATGTAAGGGGGGGCTCTGATGTAAGGGGGGGCTCTGTGGGGGGTCTCTGATGTAAGGGGGGACTCTGATGTAAGGGGGGGCTCTGATGTAAGGGGGGCTCTGATGTGGGTGGGGGCTCTGTGGGCGGTCTTTGATGTAGGGGGGCTCTGTGGGGGGGGTCTCTGATGTAAGGGGGGCTCTGTGGGGGGTCTCTGATGTAAGGGGGGACTCTGTTGGGGGTTTCTAAAGTAAGGGGGGCTCTGTGCAGGGGGCTCTAAAGTAAGTGGGGGGCTCTGTGGGGCGTCTTTGATGTAAGGGGGGCTCTGATGTAAGGGGGGCTCTGTGGGGGGTCTCTGATGTAAGGGGGACTCTGATGTAAGGGGGGCTCTGATGTGGGGGGGCTCTGTGGGCGGTCTTTGATGTAGGGGGGGCTCTGTGGGGGGTCTCTGATGTAAGGGGTGTCTCTGATGTAAGGGGGGCTCTGTGGGGGGTCTCTGATGTAAGGGGGGACTCTGTTGGGGGTTTCTAAAGTAAGGGGGGCTCTGATGTAAGTGGGGGGCTCTGTGGGGCGTCTTTGTAAGGGGGGCTCTGTGGGGGGCTCTGATGTAAGGGGGAGGCTCTGTGGGGGGGACTCTGATGTAAGGGGGGCTCTGTGCGGGGGGCTCTGATGTAAGTGGGGGGCTCTGTGGGGCATCTTTGATGTAAGGGGGGCTCTGATGTAATGGGGGCTCTGTGGGGGGTCTCTGATGTAAGGGGGGGGGCTCTGATGTAAGGGGGGGCTCTGTGGGGGGTCTCTGATGTAAGGGGGGACTCTGATGTAAGGGGGGGCTCTGATGTAAGGGGGGCTCTGATGTGGGTGGGGGCTCTGTGGGCGGTCTTTGATGTAGGGGGGCTCTGTGGGGGGGACTCTGATGTAAGGGGGGACTCTGTTGGGGGTTTCTAAAGTAAGGGGGGCTCTGTGCAGGGGGCTCTAAAGTAAGTGGGGGGCTCTGTGGGGCGTCTTTGATGTAAGGGGGGCTCTGATGTAAGGGGGGCTCTGTGGGGGGTCTCTGATGTAAGGGGGACTCTGATGTAAGGGGGGCTCTGTGGGCGGTCTTTGATGTAGGGGGGGCTCTGTGGGGGGTCTCTGATGTAAGGGGGGCTCTGTGGGGGGTCTCTGATGTAAGGGGGGACTCTGTTGGGGGTTTCTAAAGTAAGGCGTGCTCTGATGTAAGTGGGGGGCTCTGTGGGGCGTCTTTGTAAGGGGGGTTCTGATTTAAGGGGGGCTCTGTGGGGGGCTCTGATGTAAGGGGGAGGCTCTGTGGGGGGGACTCTGATGTAAGGGGGGACTCTGATCTAAGGGGTGTCTCTGATGTAAGGGGGGCTCTGTGGGGGATCTCTGATGTATGGGGGCTCTGTGGGGGGTCTCTGATGTAAGGGAGGGCACCGTGTGGGGGGGTCTCTGATGTAAGGGGGGCTCTGTGGAGGGGTCGCTGATGTAAGAGGGGGCTCTGTGGAGGGGTCCCTGATGTAAGAGGGGGCTCTGTGGAGGGGTCTCTAATGTAAGATGGGCTCTGTGGGGGTCTCTGTTCTAAAGGGGGCTCTCTGATGTAAGGGGGGGCTCTGTGGGGTCTCTAATGTAAGAGGGGCTCTGTGGACTCTCTAATGTAAAGGGCGTCTCTGATGTAAGGGGGGGCTCTGTGTGGACTCTGATGTAAGGGGGGACTCTGATGTAAAGGGGGACTCTGTGCAGGCTCTGATGAAAAAGAGAGGGGGGCCTTGTGCGGGCTCTGAGGTAAGAGAGGGGGGCTTTGTGCGGACTCTGATGTAATGGGGGGCTCTGTGCAAACTCTGATGTAAGGAGGGACTCTGTGCAGACTCTGATGTAATGGGGGGCTTTGAGCAGACTCTGATGTAAGGGTGGCTCTGTGTGGACTCTGATGTAAGGGGGACATGGTCGGACTCTGATGTAAGAGAGCAGGGGTGGGAGGAGCTGGAGATCTGCACAGTGAGCATAGATTAAATGGGGGGACATGATTGCTAGGGGCACTGTAATCATTACAGTGCAGACCCTTTTATATCAGTGTCCCCTGTACATTAGCGGACCTACTCTGAATATCTCATCACCAACAACCCCATCCCCCCACCCCCGCTCCCTGAAAATGCCCGGGCCAATTTTTTGTCCCCGTCCGGGCCTGGTGAGGAGGGTCACAGAAAGTGGAAAGAGAAGTACACAAAGTGGACGTAGGAGTAGAGAAAAGAAAAGTTGGAGGAGTACACAAAGAAGATGGAGGAATGCAGAAAGGAGAAAGAGGAGGAGCACAGAAAGGAGATAGAAGAGCACACAAAGAGGACAGCAGAGTGCATAAAGAAGAGGAATGAGGAGCAGAGAAAGGAGATGGAGGAGTGCATAAAAGATTAGAGGAACTGAATTTATTCTCTCTTGAGAAGAGGAGATTAGGGAGGATATGATCAATATGTATAAATACATAAGGGGTCCATATAGTGAACTTGGTGTTTAGTTATTCACTTTAAGGTCACTACAGAGGACAAGGGGGCACTCTTTATGCGTAGAGCAGAGATGTCAAACTCGATTTCATTGTGGGCCACATCAGCATTATGGTTGCCCTCAAAAGGCCGGTTGCATCTGTAAGACTAGATGTCCAGAGCACCCCATCCTCCCCCTAAAATCTGATGTCAAGGGCTCCCCCCTACCAACAGAAATCATGGGTTCCCCACACTCACTTACATCACAGTGCACCCCCTTACCATGTGCTGCTGCCAGGGAGAAGCTAGAGGCAGAGCAGTGAAGCAGAGAATGTAGGGTCTGGAGGAGGAGCAGAGGAAGGCTGGAGTCAGCTGCCAGAGTCTGCTGAATGCTGAGACCAGGGGGGGGGTGGAGATTAGAGCATGCCACAGAGAGGCGCAAGGTCTCTAGGAGCAGTTCTGTCCTCCTCTCTGCGACTGACTGCTGAGACGGTATGGGGGGATTGGATATGAGAAGCGCAAGACCTGGCAGAGGAGTTCTCTCCTCTCTGCTGCCGACTGCTAAAACATGATGGGGACAGGGATGAGGGGGGGGTACTGTAGCTACAGGATAGGTGTGAGGGCAACATGATAATGGCCTGGCGGTCCGGATTTGGCCCCCCGGGCCTTTTTTTTTTACACCCGTGGTCTAAAGGAAAACAGATTTCATCTCCATATACGGAAAGGTTTCTTCACTATAAGAGCTGTGAAAATGTGGAATAGACTCCCTCCAGAGATGGTTCTCACTAGATTGCTCTAAAAAAGACCTGGATTCTTTTCTAGGTGTACCTTATATATAAATGGGTACTAATATTTATAGGGAAAGTTGATCCAGGGAATATCCGATTGCCTCTCGGGGGATCAGGAAGGAATTTTTCCCCCTGCTGTAGCAAATTGGATCATGCTCTGCTGGGGTTTTTCGCCTTCCTCTGGATCAACTGCGGGAATAGGATTGTGTATATGGGATTGTATGGTTGGGTTGGGTAAAACTTTCTACAGATGTTGCATTTCTTAAATGAATAAATAAAGAATTTGGAAAAAAAAATTTCTAAGATCTGCTTGTTGTCATTTAATGGAGTCACTGTCTGCGAATTCTACTGAGGCTGAGAGTAAGACATCTCATTCACTGGACTAGTTGAACTAGTTAGAGATCCCACTTGCAGTGCTTAGATTAGAGCGGCAGAACTGGGACCATTACCCACCTGCTCATCACCCCTTATCGGGGGGTAAAGAGAGGCAGGTGTCCCCTTCTTCACATAAATAAAGCACAGGATCGGGTATTTTAAGTAAGCTACTGTATATAACAAGTGTTGGGGGTAACGAGTTACAATGTAACGCATTACAGTAACTACGTTACTTTTTTTGGTAACGTAGTAACGGAACGCGTTACATTCGTAACATCGGTAACTACATTACTTTACTCGGCTTGAGTAACGCGCTTTCCTGCGTTACCCAAGTCATTGACCTCTCGCGCGGTGGATCGTGTGGCCGAGGAGGAGGCGGGAGGACTGAAGGAGACGCGGGGGACTGAGGAGAAGATGCACGCCACTGCAGGTAAGTGCACTGGTCTCTCTGGCAGTCTCTGCACGCTGTGGTCACTCTGGCATTGAAAGGGGGCACACTGTGGTCACTCTGGCATTGAAAGGGGACACGCTCTGGTCAATCTGGGGGCACACTGTGGTCACTCTGGCATTGAAAGGGGGCACGCTGTGGTCACTCTGGCATTGAAAGGGGGAACACTGTGGTCAATCTGGGGGCACGCTGGGGTCACTCTGGCATTGAAAGGGGGCCCGCTGTGGTCACTCTGGCATTGAAAGAGGGCATGCTGGGGTCACTCTGGCATTGAAAGGGGGCATGCTGTGGTCACTCTGTGGTCATATATATATATATATATATATATATATATATATATATATATATATATATATATTGTGACAGGAAGTCAGGTAAATCTGGGAATGTAGTCACAGGCAGGAGATACATTTCCACCTGGGTTAGACAAATCACCAATTACTATAGGGTGTCGGCTGCAGAGTTAGCCAGAACTGTCTAAGGAAGTTGAAAGGCCTTCAGCTGTTCAGAATGAGGAAATGAAGGCCTCTATAATTTGTCGAAAGGAAGTCTAATGGATTGCTGCCTCCGGAAGCTGTCTCCTGAAGCCATGTGGGCTGGGAGAAGGAGGACAGTCAGATGTGTGCCTCCCGACAAGCTGGTGAGCATGGGAGAAGACCCCCTGAAGTGATGTGCGCTAAGGAGGGTAACCAGTTGTGAAGACTTCTCAAGGTAAATAAATGAACTATTTCTATGTGGAAGAAATAAAGGGACATGTTCAATGTGAAGAGGAAAAGGGACATGTTCAATGTGAAGAGAAAAACAAAGGGACAGCTTAAATGAACATGTGCTGTGGTGGAAAGATAAAACATGGACTATTGAGAGTCTGCTGTATGACCAGTCAAGTCTGCCCAACAGTAGGTTGGGGACAGACTTCATTAGATAGGTTCCAGTGTGTGAGAAGGTAGCCGCCCACAGTGGCAAGGATTTATTTTGTTTTATTTTATTTTGGCTGTTTTGAGGCTTGCAATTGTGTGAATTAAATTGCATGAATAAATCAGTGTTGTTTGCAACCACTGCTCGGCTATCTCTCTGTGAAAACGCACCCCCAAAGGGGTCGTCCACGCCTACCACCGAGCTAATCCCTCACATATGGTGGAGGTATGCAGTGGGCAGAAGCAGAGATCCCTGCAAAGAATTCTATGGATGGAGGGGATGCTACCGTCTGAACCAGCCCCATCCATGCCTGAACGGAATCGGCTAAAGAGCAAAGTTGTTGTCCCTAGCAACGCTGGTGTAAATGAAACGGTTATGGAGACACAGTGTTCTCAGATGGAAAGTAAGCCCAAAATGGAGGAGATGTTGAAACAACTGATTATATCAAATGCAGCTCAACAGCAGGCAAATGCAGCTCAACAGCAGGCAAATGCGGATTTTCAGCGGAGCTTTGCAGCTCAACAAAAGGCTCATCAAGAGAGCATGGCAGGCTGGAAACAGAGACGCCAGCAGCAAATGGAGGCCATCGGTATGGAGGAAACCGAGTATGTGTGCAGGGCTGAGCTGGCTGCCGTACAACGGAAAATGGAAGAAAAGGAACAACCCCTGGGGGTACAGTTACAGTGGGAAGAATCCACTGCTCTTCCTTTTTCCGAGTTGCACAAACGCAGAGAGACTATAATGGAGAGAGATACCATCCTCATGGAAAAGGAAAGTGAAATTCAGACTTTGCAGAAGCAAAGTATGTGTGAAATGTTGGAGTTGCGTAATCAGCTGGAAAAAAGTCTTCAGTGTTTGGAAGCTACGAAAATAGACCTGCAGGGGGCGCAGGAACAGAATGTCGCTCTGAAAACGACATTGTCTCTCAGCGACAACGAGAAAAGTGAAAGAGAGGCTAAATTACTGAGTACTGTGTATGAGCTCACCACTTTGAGCAATGTGGTAGATGAATTACGTGCAGACTGTGAAAGTTGGAAAGGTGAAGCCCAACGTTTCCAGCAGCAGTTAAAGGAGAAAGAAGCCTGTGTGGCAGAATTACAGTTTCATTCCCAGAAGCTAGCCAATGAGGTGAAAGCTCTTATGCAGGGAAAAGGAGATTCGGAACACAAGAGAAAAAAATAGAGGCACAGCTGCAGGAATCACAAGTCAAGGTGTCAGAAGGTGACCAATTGTGTGCTAAGCTGTCAGAGAAGGCAAACCGACTGCAGGTTGAGCTGGACAATGTTACAAATCAGCTTTCTCAAGCAGACAGCAAATCTAGAGAAATTGCGGAAGAGTTTTCTATCTTGGAATCGCACCTGCAAGACACGCAGGAACTCTTACAGGAAGAGAGGTGTCAAAGGCTGAGTTTTAGCACAAAGCTCAAACAAATGGAAGATGAGAAAAATGGCTTCCTGGAACAATTAAAAGAGGAGGAGGAAGCAAAGAAAAACCTATCAGAGCAAGTCGCAACATTGCAAGCTCAGATAGCGGTTATGAAAAACCCATGGAAGAAAGCGTTTGTTCATTAGAGAGTGTTGAAGTTGTGAAAAAGAAACTGCAGAAAGACCTTGAAGTTGCTAATCAACGCTATGAGAAAAAAACAGCTGCTTATGACAAGCTTGAGAAGACCAAGACAAGACTTCAGCAGGAATTGGATGAACTTGAGTGTGAATCTGGATCACCAGAATCAGATTGTGTCCAACCTGGAGAAGAAGCAAAAGAAGTTTGATCAGATGCTTGGTGAGGAGAAGACTGTGTCTGCAAAAAAAGCAGAAGAACGTTACCGTGCAAAAGCAGTTTTTAAAAGGATCAGTGTTTTGGGGTCTGTCCTGAGTGAGCCTCAGAAATGTGATGACATGTGGCTTGAATCACCCCTTTGGAATAAACCGTTCCTTCAAAAACTTCAAGCATTGGAAAATGTATCATTAGAACTTCAGCAAACAGAGGAGCTGTGTAAGAAATGTGATGATTTCTCAGTTCAGGCTGAAAACCTAGTGGAGAAAACTAAAGCGGAGAAAACTAAAGCAAGTGATATAAATCTGGGAGAAAAAAGCAAACGCCACCTAGTGGAGAAAACTAAGGCTGTTGGTGAAAACGTGAAGCAAATGAATTTCAAGTGCCTTTCAGGGAATATTTCCAAAAGGGAACTAGTGAAAGACAGGTGGCAGAAGTTTGATCGTGATCTTGAGATGCATTCCATGTGGAATTCAGATAGAGAAAAGGAACTAGGTGACCTTGAGCAGTCAAATAGTTCAGGAGAAAGTGCATTGAAGAAACCTGTAAAAAAATGTGTTGCAGTTCCATGCTTCTTCACTGATGCAGAGAGGAGGTCTATAAAGGATACCATCCAGATCGCTGGGTTCAACTGTGTTGTTGCCTTTGACCCATATGTTGGTGGAAGGAAAGTTGATGATGTCTCTGGAAAAATGAACAGGGGTCACTTTGAAGAAATGTGTGACAGCCTGTTGTGGCAAATGGAAGGCCCTCTGCACAGCATCTCAGAGCAAGCTAAGCTCAAGAAACAAAGAGTCAATGATTGTGTACAGCTGTATGGAGAGGCAACTCAAGTCACAGAGGGACGTCAAGAGTCCCTACTTGGAACAAAGCTTAGTGAAGCAGAGGTTCTCAAAGTTTTGTGGAAAACATTTATGGATTGCAGAGAGAGGCGGCTCAAGAATGTTGAAGACATTAAGACTAGCACAATTGAGTTGCCTATGGATCACGGTCCTCCATGGCGGATAGGACAAACTTGTATGCAAGACAAACTTGAGAAGGAGCGAAATGATGCCAAAAATGCAGTTGAGGAATGTGTATATGAGATGAGAGACAAACTGTGTGACATTTATGAGAAATCTGTCAATGAAGATGACAGAAACAGTTTCATTCGGAAGCTTGAGGATAATAGGAGGCTTATCAGTGAGTCAGCAGTGCTTGACACATGCGTGCCTGGAAATCTGTGTCCCAACCCTAGGGTTGAAACAAGAGGGGGGGGGGTATGTGACAGGAAGTCAGGTAAATCTGGGAATGTAGTCACAGGCAGGAGATACATTTCCACCTGGGTTAGACAAATCACCAATTACTATAGGGTGTCGGCTGCAGAGTTAGCCAGAACTGTCTAAGGAAGTTGAAAGGCCTTCAGCTGTTCAAAATGAGGAAATGAAGGCCTCTATAATTTGTCCGAAGGAAGTCTAATGGATTGCTGCCTCCGGAAGCTGTCTCCTGAAGCCATGTGGGCTGGGAGAAGGAGGACAGTCAGATGTGTGCCTCCCGACAAGCTGGTGAGCATGGGAGAAGACCCCCTGAAGTGATGTGCGCTAAGGAGGGTAACCAGTTGTGAAGACTTCTCAAGGTAAATAAATGAACTATTTCTATGTGGAAGAAATAAAGGGACATGTTCAATGTGAAGAGGAAAAGGGACATGTTCAATGTGAAGAGGAAAAGGGACATGTTCAATGTGAAGAGAAAAACAAAGGGACAGCTTAAATGAACATGTGCTGTGGTGGAGAGATAAAACATGGACTATTGAGAGTCTGCTGTATGACCAGCCAAGTCTGCCCAACAGTAGGTTGGGGACAGACTTCATTAGATAGGTTCCAGTGTGTGAGAAGGTAGCCACCCACAGTGGCAAGGATTTATTTTGTTTTATTTTATTTTGGCTGTTTTGGGGCTTGCAATTGTGTGAAGTAAATTGCATGAATAAATCAGTGTTGTTTGCAACCACTGCTCGGCTATCTCTCTGTGAAAACGCACCCCCAAAGGGGTCATCCACGCCTACCACCGAGCTAATCCCTCACAATATATATATATATATATATATATATATATATATATATATATATATATATATATATTGTATTGTTTTTTTGTGCACTACAAATAAATATGGTATCGGGTCTTCTCCAATACAAGTCACTCCAAGCTATGTAGATGTCACTAGTAGAAAACTGTCATTCACTCATTCATAATAGTGGACATGAACCCAGAAATAGATCATTGCGCAGTATATTTGTATTTAGAACAATAGCATTCACAATATGTTAAACATTCACATTATATGGGTGCTTAACCGCCTTATAACCGGAAGGATTTCCCTCTTAAAGACCAGTCCACTTTTTTCAACTTGGCACTGCGTGATTTTAACTGACAAGTGCGCAGTCGTGCAACGCTATACCCAAAATAAATCTATGTCCTCTTTTTCCCACAAATAGAGATTTCCTTTGGTGGTATTTGATCACCTGTGCAATTTTTATTTTTTGCGCTATAAACAAAAAAAGAGCGACAATTCTGAAAAAAAAAAAAACTTTATATTTCACATTCTGCTATATGACATTCCCCCCCCCAAAAAAAATTAAAAATCAAAATTTTTTAACATTTTAGGCCAATTTGTTTTCTACTACATCGCAATAAGCGTATTTTAATTGGTTTGAGCAAAAGTTATCTACTAACTACAGGAAAGATTTGTGTTTTTTTTTTTTTTTTTACTAGTAATTGCGGCGATCTGCGATTTTTAGTGGGACTGTGATATTGCGGTGGACAGATCGGACCCCTAACTGACATTTTTGACACTTTTGGGGGGGACCAGTGACATTACTACAGTATCAGTGCTAAAAATATGCACTATTACTGTAATAATGACACTGACAGAGAAGGAGTTAACATTGTGGGTGATCAAGGGGATAAATGTGAGTCTAGGGGAGTGATTCTAACTGTGTGGGGTGTGGCTTCTGAAATGACCATAGAGACATTTGATCCTATATAGAAGGATCACATGGTCTCTGTGATCCTTCCAGGGAAAAAAATGGTCAGCTGTGTTTTCAACAGCCGACCGTTCTTCTCTCTCATCGGGGAACGATCGCGGGTGTTAGGCAGCAATCGGAGCCGCCTGCCCCGTGCATCGGCTTCCCCGCTGACGAGCGCGGCGCCTCCTGGTTGGCTCCAAGTGACCGATGTAGACCTACGTCGGTTTGCCTGGGAGAGCCACACTGCCACAGTAAATAGTGTGGTCGGCAACCGGTTAAGCAGCACCAACACAAACCGCTCCCGTGGGATAGTAACTTGCACCATCGCTCACATTGTCCAAGCCGGCCTGTGATCCAGGGACCGGATCCGACGTGGGTAGCGAAACCGGATTGGGATATCTGCGGCTCAACTCCAAGTAGAGAGCATGCAGGGGAAAGCCAGCTAGTGAGGGGAAAATAAACTGACAGATTGCTGTACCAACACAAGCAATGTTGTTGCAATGATTTCTCCCACTATGCTATTGTATTCTGATGGGGGGACTCTCTCTCCCCCCCCCCCTCCCCATCCCTTTCCCGCCAGAATACACTGATACACTGATTCTGGTTTTCCAAGACATAAGAAGCAGGGGGGGGGGGGGGGATCGGTAAAAGATAAGTGGAGGAGGTCAGAAACAGCTGAAGAGGGGATTAAGAATGGTGGCCAGCAGCGGATATATTGTCATTGCTCCCCACCACTCATTACCCTGCATCAGATGCTGCTGCCCCTCCCAACTCCATACTTCCTGATCAAGTGCCACTGCCTCCCTGCTCCTTGGTGCGGCAGAGGGCAACAGCAGTGTCTTCTAATGGAGCAGGGGGCAGCACCATCCGATCTTATGGTGAGCAGTAGGGCGGAAGGGCAGTGCCATCTTAACAGCATCATGGGCCCCTGGGGGAGAAGTGAAGCATTTTGTGTCCCTGAATAAAATCCATCACTTCCCTTACTTAGCCTTGCAGCACTGGGGTCCTTTGAAAGGCATGAACATCAAACATTTTTTACATCACTATTCCCCAGACCAACATTACAGAAGAAGAGTTCTCCTCATCTTCACAGTCAGGACACTCAGTGGGGACATAAGATGGACGATGTCACCTAACCCGTCCATGTGACAATGTAGAGCTAAAGGCATCACCTCTAAGCTCTATTGGACATAACTGATTTACCCCGCTCAGCAGGGGTGGGCCTTAGAGAACAAAGGCCATATATGGGCAGCACAGAGGCTCAATGGTTAGCCTTGCAGCACTGGGGTCCTTGGTTCAAATCCTGACCTGGACACTACCTGCATGGAGTTTGCATGTTCTCCCTGTGCTTGCGTGGGTTTTCTCCGGGTACTCCGGTTTCCTCCCACACCAAAGACATGCCCTGCGTTGTTGTTGCAGTGGTGAGCATAGCTGCTATCTCAGCAGCTGACCCGGGTTCGATCCCCGGCCAACGCAATTGCCAAGATGGGGGCCTCACCTGCTAAGTGCATTGAGTGCCTAACAATATAATAAAATTGTATCCAAAACGAATGAAGTAAATGTGTTGTACTTTACATGTATTTTCCTAAACACTTTTTCATATATTTCTTTCAGGGGAATCTGATTACTTTCTATTCTCATTTTTAGCCAGTAGGTGGAGCACTCGGCTCCTTTTCAGGTATTTTCTAGGCTCTTCTTAGCAGCTTGGCTGAAAAAAAGACCGGCTTCTTACTATATAGCTCAATAGCTCTAAGGCTGAAATTCAGATATCAATGAGTCTGAGCAGTGACTCCGCCCCCTCTCTGCCGATGAAGTTTGGGCGGTTCCATCCGAAGATTCAATCAGATGGGGGAGGGGTTATGTACTTTATTATAGAGATGGGAGAGGGATTATATAGTTTATTATAGAGATGGGGGAGGGGTTATATAGTTTATTGTAGAGATGGGGGAGGGGTTATATAGTTTATTATAGAGGTGGGGGAGGGGTTATATAGTTTATTATATCAGGGTTCGTACGGTCTTCCATCCGAAGATTCAATCAGATGGGGGAGGGGTTATGTACTTTATTATAGAGATGGGAGAGGGATTATATAGTTTATTATAGAGATGGGGGAGGGGTTATATAGTTTATTGTAGAGATGGGGGAGGGGTTATATAGTTTATTATAGAGATGGGGGAGGGGTTATATAGTTTATTGTAGAGATGGGGGAGGGGTTATATAGTTTATTATAGAGATGGGGGAGGGGTTATATCGTTTATTATAGAGATGGGGAGGGGTTATATAGTTTATCTCAGAGATGGGGGAGGGGTTATATAGTTTATTATAGAGGTGGGGGAGGGGTTATATAGTTTATTATAGAGATGGGGGAGGGGTTGTAAAGTTTATTATAGAGATGGGGGAGGGGTTATATAGTTTATTATAGAGGTGGGGGAGGGGTTATATAGTTTATTATATCAGGGTTCGTACGGTCCTTGAAAACCTGGAAAAGTTATGAAATTTTGAGATGACACTTTCCAGGCCTGGAAAGGTCATGGAAAAGTACGATTTTACAAATGTTTTGGAAAAGTCATGGAAATCTGGGGAGGAGCGGGGAGGAGCGGGGGGGGAGCGGCGGGCAGCGGCGGGGGGGAGCGGATGCTTAAAACTTTATTATTGCAAATGTATTATTTTATTTTATGCTTGTGCACATTCATTTCCGGGTCCGCAGCAGCCGAGGAGTAGATCGTGCACCAAGCACCAATCACTGGCAGCGGGGAGGGCCGGGCCGCGGTTTGCCTGGATGTGACTGGCCAGCAACAGCAAACCAATCACAGGCGGCGGAAGCGTCACTGGAGGGCGGGCCGCATGAACGTGATGATGACGTGGAAGGGGGCGGTAACCGTTTCGGTTACCGCACCCCCGCGTCATCACGTTCATGCGGCCGGTCCGCTCTCCAGTGACGCTTCCGCTGCCTGTGATTGGTTTGCTGTTGCTGGCCAGTCACATCCAGGCAAACCGTGGCCCGGCCCTCCCCGCTGCCTGTCATTGGTGCACGATCATCACCTCGGCTGCTGCTGGCCAGTGACCGACCGTAGGGCAAACTGCGGGCACCTACTGTACCAGTCCTATACGGGAATGTTAAAAATAAATGTAAATAAATAATTAAGCATTTTGTCCAGCTGCACATTCATGTCTGCCACCTGAACAGCTTTATTTGGGCAAGCAGGAGCACCACTGTTCTTTCTCCCAAAAGTAAGTGCCGCATTTGTGCACCATCAGATCTGTGCCATCCATACCAGTCTGCCTGCACCTCATGACTGTCGCTTGGGCCTAAAAGATTACTGTGCTGCATTTTGTGCATCTGACTGTCTGTGCCATCCATACCAGTCCGCCTGCACCTTATGACTGTCGCTTGGGCCTAAAAAGATTACTGTGCTGCATTTTGTGCATCTCACTGTCTGTGCCATCCATACCAGTCCGCCTGCACCTCATGACTGTCGCTTGGGCCTAAAAAGATTACTGTGCTGCATTTTGTGCATCTCACTGTCTGTGCCATCCATACCAGTCCACCTGCACCTCATGACTGTCGCTTGGGCCTAAAAAGATTACTGTGCTGCATTTTGTGCATCTGACTGTCTGTGCCATCCATACCAGTCCGCCTGCACCTCATGACTGTCGCTTGGGCCTAAAAAGATTAAGTGCTGCATTTTGTGCCATCCATACCAGTCCGTTCACAGTTACAGCAATGCCAGGGAAATGCAGCTTTAAAAATGTATGGCTTCATGACGAAAAGTATGAGAGGTGGCTGGAGAAAGATCAGGACCCGGGACGTGCTAAATGTACAGTGTGTCGTAAAACATTTGACATTTCGAACATGGGAGAGGCAGCGCTGTCTAGCCACGCTAAAGGTGCAAAGCACCAGTCTGCAGCTGGGTGCTCGACAGCTTCCAATCCGATCGCTGGCTTTTTCACCCGTGCGCCTGAAGTGACACCGGCTCACAGCTGCGGCAGCGGTGCTTCCACCTCATCTACTGTAAAACAAGGGACCATTTTGAGTCACGCTGTATCCAGAAACGAAACTCTAACAGCAAAGGTACTGTGGGCTCTAAAGGTGGTTAATTCACACTATTCATACAAGTCTTGTGAAGACACAGGTCAGCTTTTCCAGACTATGTTCCCAAACAGCAAGATAGCGGCCAGCTTTGCATGCGGTGAACGTAAGTGTGTAACGCTCCGGCGTTTGTTTAGTGAACTGGATTTGCAGCTGCAGAATTTCCACTCAGTAGTCGTGTAGAGATGTGTTGAATCACCATATCCAACTCTCCAGACTCATCATTGTGGCCCAGCCTGCCTCAGCATGCAAATATACAGACACTCAGATAAGATGTTCCTGGAGTGATAGTTGTATACGATAGTATAGAGGTGATGTGCTGAAAGGACAGACGTGAGTAGTGATAGCAATGATAGGCACTCAATAGTAATGTTCAGGAGTGTTAGCAGATGGTGATAGATAGTATGCAGATAGGTTAGCAATCATGTACAAGTAACAGGTGGTAGGGGACAGCAGATGAAGTGTACAGGAATTGCTAACTTAGTGCAAGGATATAGATGGTAGTAGACTCAAGAGCTAGCAATCTATGTAACAGTGCAGATGATAGAAATAGTAATGCATAGATAGCAACAGTCCTTAGTATGCAAGAGTAGATAGTGTAAGTTGATAGGAAGGAATCCCCTGTGGGGTTCTTATCACTAGTAGGTTTAGAGAGATGAGGGGTCTGGTAATGAGATAAAGATCAGGTAGCGAGATACAGGATCAGTAGCGAGATACAGGATCAAGTAGCGAGACTCCAGTCTATCCAGATACTGGGGAAATAGCTGGAAGCTTCGGCAGCGTCAGACAAGGCTGTATAACAAGCGGTTTGCACGAACACCTTGTGAGTGAAAGCTGGCGATTGAAATAGCCGCTCAGAGCGGCGCCTAGTGATGACGTCATGCGGCTTAAAGAGATAGGCAGGTATATGCGTTCCACCTAGCTGAAAAGTTGGGACGCAATGCGGAAGAAATGGGCTGGAAGGGTACCGAAGGTACCAGAATCTTACAGTACCCCCCCCCTTAAGGCCGGCTCCAGAAGGCCTATAGCACTGGTCTCTCCGGGTAATTGGAGTGGAACCTTCGTATAAGCCTGGGAGCGTGAACGTCAGAAGTATCCAACCAGGTGTCGTCTTGGGGTCCATAGTTTTTCCATCGTATGAGATATTGGAGTTTCCCTCTGTGGATACGAGAATCCAAAATCTCCTTAATCTCAAATTCTTCTCCGCCCTCAACTTACTGGAGGTGGAGGCGAGATGGTAGGTCTTATTCCTTGGTTGGGAACATGTGGTTTAAGTAGCGACACGTGAAAGATGGGGTGTATTTTAAGATCTGCCGGTAAGGTGAGTTGAACTGCAGCTCTCCCAATGAGCTTCTCAATTGGGAAAGGTCCTAGAAACAAAGGCCCAAGCTTTTTACTGGGGATCTTTAACCTTAAGTTTTTTGTAGATAGCCAAACAAGATCCCCAATAGCATATTGAGGAGAAGGTCTTCTACGGAGGTCGCAGTACCTTTTTTGTTGGCTATGAGCATGTGAGATGGTGGTGTTAAGTAAACCCAGAGAGTCTTTTATTTGGGTAAGATAGTCAGAGGCTACTGGGTTACTTGATGGCAGGATGCATGGTGGAAGAAGTGTGGGATGAAACCCATAGTTTAGGTAGAATGGACTTTGCTTAGTAGTACTATGGGTTGCGTTATTGTAAGCAAATTCTGCCAGAGGGAGGAGGTCCACCCAATCATCCTGTAGGTATGAGGTGTAGCAACGCAAATATTGTTCAATGCACTGGTTGACTCTTTCAGTTTGTCCATTGGTCTGAGGGTGGTAGGGAGAAGTAAGTTTTTGCTCAATTCGTAGTATATGACATAGAGCTTGCCAAAACTTGGAGATGAACTGTGAACCTCGGTCAGATAAAAGAGTCTTTGGAATTCCATGTAGCTTGAACACATGTTTCACTAGTAATTCCGCTGTTTCCTTAAATGAAGGTAGTCTGCGAATAGAAATGAAATGTGCCATCTTTGTCAGATGGTCCACTGACACTAGAATGGTAGTAAATCCTTTGGAAGGTGGTAATTCTACTATAAAGTCTAAGGACACAACTTCCCATGGAACTTTGGGTATTGGTAGACTGCAAAGTAGACCAGATGGTTTTGTAGTGTCAATTTTGGACCTTGCACAGATGTCACATGAGGAAACAAATTTTTGTACAGACGTCTTCATATCAGGCCACCAAAATTGCCTGGTGAGCAAATTGAATGTCTTAGTCATACCCATATGTCCTGCCATAGGTAGGTCATGTGATAATTCCAAGATCTTGGTACGCATACCAGGAGGTATGTAGAGTTTGTCGTTAAAGTAGAGGAAGCCTTCTGCATCAGCACTTAGTTGTGGTGGTGGCGAATCCAGTCCTATACTGTGCAGAATCTCTTCCTTCAAGGAACGAACAACACCAATAATACGGTCATGGGGTATTATAGGAAGTGAAGGGATTTCGGCGCAGTTATCTTCGGTTAGCCATGATAGCGCATCTGCTTTTTTGTTTTTGTCTGCAGGCGTGTAGGTCACTAGGAAGTTGAATCTTAGGAAGAATAATGACCAACGTACCTGCCGGTGGGAATGAGTCTTGTTGGTCTGAAGGTATTGGAGATTCTTATGATCTGTATATATGAGTATTGGCAATCGAGTACCTTCAAGTAAATGTCGCCAATTTTCTAGTGCCAGTTTTATGGCAAGCAACTCTTTTTAACCCACTGGGTAATTCACCTCTGGGCTACTTAGTGATTTAGAGAAAAAAGCAACTGGGTGGAGTGGTGGTGTATTCGTTGGTCGTTGGGAAAGAACTGCTCCTACAGCCATATTTGACGCATCTACCTCCAGGATGTATTGGAGGGATGGGTCTGGATGGCGTAGTATGGGAGCAGAAGTGAAGCTTGATTTTAACAAGCGGAAAGCTTTATTTGCTTCTTCAGACCATTTGAATGGTTTCTTTACATTTGTAAGTTGTGTGAGCGGTCTCACAATAGAAGAGAAGTTCTTGATGAACTTCCTATAGAAGTTTGAAAATCCAAGGAATCGTTGTAATGCCTTACGAGTTGTTGGTACAGGCCAATCCAGTATACACGATATCTTGCTCATATCCATCTTGATACTGTTCTTAGATATGATGTATCCTAGGAATAGTACTTCTTCCTTGTGAAATAGGCATTTTTTCAATTTTCCGTATAAATTGTGTGCGAGTAATCTGGATAGCACAAGTCTTACATGTCTTACATGTTCGGACAAGGACTGAGAATAAATCAGTATATCATCCAGATATACCACAACACAAACATCAAGTAAGTCTCTGAAGATGTCATTTATGAATCGCTGAAATGCTGCGGGAGCATTACACAACCCAAAAGGCATCACTAGATATTCGAATAATCCGTATCTGGTTCTGAATGCCGTCTTCCACTCATCCCCATTACGGATTCGGATGAGGTTGTATGCCCCTTTTAGGTCCAATTTTGAAAAGTAGGTAGCTCCGCGCACTTGTTCAATGAGTTCGGGAATGAGAGGTAAAGGATAGCGATCCTTTATCGTAATGGTATTTAATTGCCTATAGTCAATAATAGGCCTGAGACTTAAATCCTTATTGCGGACAAAGAAAAGTCCTGCAGCTGTGGAAGAAGTAGAGGGTCTAATAAACCCTTTCGCTAAATTCTCATCTAAGTATTCCTTGAGATGAGAAAGTTCATCCTGAGAAAGAGGATAAACATGACCGAAAGGTAGTTTACTATTAGGGAGTAGATCAATAGAACAATCGTAGTCCCTATGGGGAGGCAATACTTGAGCATTTTTCTCAAGGAAGACTTCTGATAAATCCTGATAACATGGTGGTGGTGAAATTTCATCTGACACCATGGACAGGATTTTTTTATATGATTGGAGGTTACACGTGGTCTCGCAGTAGTGAGAGGGGAAGGTTAGAGTCCGTGTTTTCCAATCAATGGTTGGTTGATGTATGTGTAACCAGGGAAGTCCCAAAATAATGGGAAAATGTGGTGAAGGTAATACATCAAAAGTGGTGGTCTCAGCATGAGACTCGTTAGCAGTAGCAAGGAGTGCTTGTGTCTGATTGGTGATTGGACCAGAAGATAACAGAATACCGTTAATAAAACTAACAGAGACAGGTTTAGATTTTGAAATAATAGGTATTTTATTTAAAGCAACAAAACTAGTGTCAATGTAGTTCCCACAAGATCCTGTGTCGATCATAGCCTTGGTGGTGATCCTATTGTGGTCCCACTGTAAGGTCAAATGAATAAAAAGATAGGGATTAGAAAAAGAAGTTGTTAATCCCCCCAGCAAGACATGTGAACACTCACCCTCTTTTTTGCGGACAAGGGGACAGACGCTTATCAAATGATCCGGGGAGGCGCAGTACATACAGAGATTTTGAGATCTTCTCCTGGCTCGTTCAGTAGACGATAATGGTGGGCGTATGGTTCCTACCTCCATAGGAGTAGGGTCAACGGGCGAAACCCGAGAAGGATTGGATAATGGTACTCCCATTTTCTCAGCCTTTCTTTCTCGCAGTCGCCTGTCAATATTGATGCTGAGTTGTATTAAGGCATCCAAAGTGCCAGGTAAATCCGCTCGGGCGAGCTCGTCTTTAACGGCTTCTGATAACCCGAGTCTAAACTGAGTTCGCAAAGATGCATCATTCCACCCTGAATCAAGGGTCCATCTTTTGAACTCTGCTACGAAGTCTTCAACAGGTCTCCTTCCTTGTTTTAAAGCCCTCAATTGGCTGTCAGCAGTACTCTGCCTATTTGAATCTTCATATAAGCTAGCGAGTTCTGCTAAGAATAAAGGATAGGAGTTAAGAAGAGGGTCATTTTTCTCAAAGAGAGAGTCTGCCCAATCCCGTGGATCACCCGACAAATATGAGATAGTGGTGCAGACTTTAATTTGGTCTGTAGTGTAAGTACAAGGTTTTAAATCAAAAAGCAATTGACATGCGTTTTTAAATTCACGAAATTTTTTCCGATCACCTGTAAACACTTGAGGAGGGTTTATTTTGGGCTCACGAGGTTGAGCAGCAGTGAGCTGTGAAATACGGGCTATCTGCTGTCTCAAAGTCTGATTTTCATTTTTCACTTCGGCAAGGGAAAGGATTAATGCATCTACCTTTTGTGTTAGTTGTATCACATGAGTGGCTAATTCTGCTGAATCCATTTTTTTTTTCCTGGTTCTTGCAATCTGTAATGCTCCGGCGTTTGTTTAGTGAACTGGATTTGCAGCTGCAGAATTTCCACTCAGTAGTCGTGTAGAGATGTGTTGAATCACCATATCCAACTCTCCAGACTCATCATTGTGGCCCAGCCTGCCTCAGCATGCAAATATACAGACACTCAGATAAGATGTTCCTGGAGTGATAGTTGTATACGATAGTATAGAGGTGATGTGCTGAAAGGACAGGCATGAGTAGTGATAGCAATGATAGGCACTCAATAGTAATGTTCAGGAGTGTTAGCAGATGGTGATAGATAGTATGCAGATAGGTTAGCAATCATGTACAAGTAACAGGTGGTAGGGGACAGCAGATGAAGTGTACAGGAATTGCTAACTTAGTGCAAGGATATAGATGGTAGTAGACTCAAGAGCTAGCAATCTATGTGCAGATGATAGAAATAGTAATGCATAGATAGCAACAGTCCTTAGTATGCAAGAGTAGATAGTGTAAGTTGATAGGAAGGAATCCCCTGTGGGGTACTTATCACTAGTAGGTTTAGAGAGATGAGGGGTCCGGTAATGAGATAAAGATCAGGTAGCGAGATACAGGATCAGTAGCGAGATACAGGATCAAGTAGCAAGACTCCGGTCTATCCAGATACTGGGAAAATAGCTGGAAGCTTCGGCAGCGTCAGACAAGGCTGTATAACAAGCGGTTTGCACAAACACCTTGTGAGTGAAAGCCGGCGATTGAAATAGCCGCTCAGAGCGGCGCCTAGTGATGACGTCATGCGGCTTAAAGAGATAGGCAGGTATATGCGTTCCACCTAGCTGAAAAGGTGGGACGCAATGCGGAAGAAATGGGCTGGAAGGGTACCGAAGGTACCAGAATCTTACAAAGTGCTCATATTTATGCACTTTTGGACTGGCTCCTTTTTTTAAGAAACTGACTTTGACAGATGTATCGAAGCAAAGCGTCTATGTTATGCTCTTTGATGAAAGTCTCAATCACTATTTACAGTCTAAACAGTTAGACATGCATGTCAGGCTGTGGAACGGTTCCGAGGTGAAAACTAAATACATCGGCTCAGAGTTCATGGGCCATTCATCAGCTCAAGACATTGCTGAAAAAAATGAATAACTTGCTCTCAGAGATCAGAATCAAGAATCTTGTCCAGATCTCAATGGATGGACCGCACGTCAACTGGAAAGTATTCGAAATACTCCAGAAGCAAGTGCAGGAAGATGCTGGAAAGTCCCTAATTAACATTGGTTCGTGCGGGTTGCACATACTGCACAATGCGTTCAGAGATGGATGTAAAGCCACCGGATGGGAAGTTGAACACGGGCTCTCTAGCTTGTATTGGCTGTTCCATGATTGCCCTGCACGTCACGAGGATTTTATGACAGCAACCGGTTGTAAAACTCCCATGCTTAAATTTTGTAAGCACCGGTGGATTGAGAATGTTAATGTTTCAGAAAGAGGATTGCAACTCTGGCCACACGTCAAACAATACATTGAGATGGTAGAGAGAGGGAAACTACCCAATCCAAAAATAAAGTCATTTGAAGAGGTGAAGATGCGCTGTGCTGATCCTCTCTTCCTAGTGAAAGTGGGAATATTCAACAGCATTACAAGAGAAGTCGACCCATTCCTCACCATGTATCAGTCTGACCAACCAATGCTGCCGTTTCTCTCCGGTGATATGTACAAACTGATTAAAGGTAAGGATAAACATAAATTCTGTTTTTGCTAATAATGTTTATTAATATGATATACACTGCAGTGCATTACAATTTGGCTTGTAAATTAGCAAAAAACACTTAATTTTACTTTTTCATAGGCATCATGGGACGATTTCTAAAGGAAAAGCATCTGGAAGAGGCCACATCCACTCTAAAGCTCCTCCATGTCACTTATCAAGACAGCAGTCTGCACAAGGACTGTTCAAAGATTGACATTGGGTTTGCAGCAGAAACCACCCTGACCCAACTCAAGTCTTCCAAAAAAATTTCAGATAGGCAAAACCTAGAGATTAAGATGGACTGCAAGAAATTTTTGATCACACTCCTGGACAAGTTGCTGAAAAAGGCTCCAGTGCATCACATGTTGGTGAGAAGCATGCAGTGCCTTGACCCGAGACGCATGGCTGGAAGTAGTAAGGAACTCTGCGTAACGCAAATGAGAAGGATGTTGCACATACTTGTTGAGGCTAAACATGTAAATGAGGCAGTGTGCGACGATATCCTTAGCGAGTTTCGAGAGTTTTGTGATTTGGGTGCTCTTCAGGTGAAGTTCAGGGAATTTGACCCCAAAACTGATCGAGTGGACACCCTGCTGTATGAGACAATGGGAACAAAACCATCACTTTCCAGAGTGTGGAATGTGGTGAAGCTTCTTCTTGTGTTATCACATGGTCAGGCAAGCGTCGAAAGAGGTTTTTCAATCAACAAAGAATTAATAGTTGAGAATCAGAGGGAAAGATCTCTGGTGGCTCAGAGGCTCATTGTTGACCATGTCAGATCTGTAGGGGGCATAACCAAGGTAGAAATCACAAAGGAGCTGCTCCTTTCAGCTGCAGGAGCCAGGCAGAAGTACCATGGGTACCTGGATGAAGAAAAGAGAAAGAAAGAACAACAAGCTGTTGACTTAAAGAGGAAGGCTTTCACAGATGAGCTGGAAGATTTGAAAAAAAAGAGGGCTAGAATGGAGGCGGACATTTGTGCTCTCGAGAAATCAGCGGATGAATATGCTGAAAAGGCCGAATCTTCAGGCAATCTGACCTTTATCAGCAAATCCAACAGTTTCCGCCGTACTGCAAAAGAAAAGAAAGATTCTCTGCTGAAAATTGAAAAACAGATTGATGAGAAGCTTTCAGAAATGAAAAATTAAATGGTGTTGATTGTTTTTTGGTAATGTTTAAGTTAACTTGTGACTGTTATCGGGTCAAATTATTGCACTTTAAGTTCAGAACAGTGTTGCTGGACACTTTTATTTTTTAGTTGCTTCCCCTTGATTTATGTTATATCTCCTGTGGATTACGTTAATCCATTTCTAAGCGGTTCTCAGGGTTTATGTTATGAAACGTCGTTACTGTGCAGGCGTTATTTAAATAATTATTTCATATTCCACTGTACACTACAAAGCTTGTCATTTATATTAGTAAAAATATGCTGGGTGTGACATAGATTTTCTTCTTATTTAACATGTATACATAGACATTTCATGAAACATTAGGTCATGAATATTTACGTGAAGTCATGGAAAAGTCATGGAAAAGTCATGGAATTTCATTGGTGAAAATGTGTATGAACCCTGAGAGATGGGGGAGGGGTTATATAGTTTATTATAGAGATGAAGGGGGGGTTGTATAGTTTATTATAGAGATGGGGGAGGGGTTATATAGTTTATTATAGAGATGAAGGGGGGTTATATAGTTTATTAAAGAGATGGGGGAGGGGTTATATAGTTTATTAAAGAGATGGGGGAGGGGTTATATAGTTTATTTTTAGAGGTGGGGGGATGGGTTATATAGTTTATTATAGCGATGGGGGAGGGGTTATATAGCTTATTATAGAGATGGGGAGGGGTTATAAAGCTTATTATAGAGATGGGGAGGGGTTATATAGTTTATTATAGAGGTGAGGGAGGGGTTATATAGTTTACTATAGAGATGGGGGAGTGGTTATATAGTTTATTATAGAGATGGGGGAGGTGTTATATTGTTTATTATAGAGATGGGGGAGGGGTTATATTGTTTATTTTAGAGATGGGGAGAGGTTTTATAGTTTATTATAGAGGTGGGGGATGGGTTATATCGTATATATTAATATATAGTTTATTATAGAGGGTGGGGAGGGATTATATTGTTTATTATAGAGATGGGGGATGGGATATATAGTTTATTATAGAGATGGGGAAGGGGTTATATAGTTTATTATAGAGGTGGGGGATGGGTTATATCGTTTATATAAATATATAGTTTATTATAGAGATGGGGGAGGGGTTATATAGTTTATTATAGAAATGGGGGAGGGGTTATGTAGTTAGCGATAGGTATTTACAAACCTTCAACATCATAAATGGAAATTAATAACCCTGCTAGTGGAGATCAAATATACAGCTGCAACTTCAAGTGTGACCACACCCCAGTTAATAGTTCTATATCAAGTCGCGCTATTAATAAGTAATGGAAAATAAAGTCCATAAATAGAAGAATCACAATTTCCAGACCAGGCTCCCTATGGATGTGTGCTTACCAGAAAGAATAAATTTATGTGCAGGTTCTCTATAGTGAATCTTGTCCCCTTGATGGAAGACTGGAACCAGTAAACTCGTGGCGATTCAGTGGTCGTTGAATCATAAAATAAAATATAAAAAGCGCAATAGCGTAAAACCCAACACAAATGATATTAAGTGACTTGAACACCAATGTGATCATTCAATGTTTGGTTCAAAAAATTGGTGTTGTGTAGATATAACCACCACCAGTGTGAATGCTCACAAGCCAATAGTTAAAAGAAAATATAGAAAAAGAATATATAGAAAAAGAAATGATCCCATACGGTGGGACACCTGAAAGGTACCCCTTACCAGAGTGAATAAGAGCAAGTGCATATGTCAATATGGGAGAGTGCTATCCTTCACCAGCTGAAATCGCCTCTTACCATGCAAAGGAAAATAAAAACGCCAAAGTGAATGGGAGTGATCACACATACACTATATCTTCCGTGCTAAACCTTCACCAGCTGAAGTCGCCTCTTACCATATATAAATGATAAATAAGCCAAAGTGCAGCAGAGCAATCACGTATATCACCAAAGGATAGCCAGGGTATTCACCACTTGGTGTCCGGACCCCCCTTCAACATCAAGCAGCCAGCTCTTTACTTCCTGTCCTGTGACTGCAGTTTATTAAAAAAAAAAAAAAAACAAGCCCACCCACTTTTCCCCTCCAGTTGGCAATCTAGGTCATGTGACCGCAGTCTTAAAAAAAAAAACCCACAAGCCCCGCCCACTTTTGAATTTGAGAGGTCATGTGACTGCAGTTTGAAGTAAACAAGTCATAAGCCCCTCCCACACTGGGAGGAGTGTATAAAAAGGCAGTTGCTGGATGACTCGGTGTCATTTGGACTGATCTGGTGTTCAGGTAAGATGTCTCTCCCATCTCTCCTCATTCTCCTATTTATTATATTCTCCTATTAGTCTCATCTGATATAAAACAAATTCCATCCATATTATTTAATCCTCCTACATCATTATTAATGGAGTTTAATGATTTTTTTATTTTTTTAATTTTTTTTTTTTTTTTTTAATATAAGATGATTGATAGATGGATGATGGATGGATACTTAGGTTGATAGTACTGTATATACAATGAGGGGATTTACTAAGACTGGAGCAGTTGTTTACTCCAACCAATCATTTCATTTTCAAAGCTTAGCCAAACAACCTAAAGCTGGATTCTGGTTGGCTAATCTGTAGAGTGATTCCAGATTCTATCTGCTCCAGTATTGGTGAATCCCCCAATCAGTAGATGTGTTCAGTATAATACATACCTCCAAACAGTCCCGGATTCTGACATATGTCCCGCAGTCCCGCACAGCTGAGCAGTTTCCCGCATCGCCTCCACTGCCGCTCACTCTTCTCCTGCACAGAACATACAAGGCAGGAGAAAGGACGGCCCATTTGTCATCATAAACCCGCCTCCACATTTGTCAGTATTTCACACCCACTGTCATTTCCAATTCTGGGCGCCAATGTCTACTGCCCAACATGGCGCTTCTGTGACATGTGACAGTTATGTGATCTGTCTGCTCCCGCTGCATCTACACACTTTCTCATCCCTGGCAGCTCTCCTCTCCTCTCCGCTCCTCTATTCTCCTTTGGTCTCCACTTTCTCTCCTCCATGCCATCCTTGTTCAGCCACATCACTTCCCTGCTTTCCATCCCCTCCGCTAACAACTCCACTACTTCTTTCTGTGCAATCAGTGACTTGAGTCCCGCTGCTCTGTTTTACCGCCCCCCCCCCCTCCCCACCGGCAGCATCTCCGATCCTGATCCATACTTGCCAACTGTCCCTTTTTTCCTGGGACAGTCCCTGCAAATAGGAGCCTGTCCCAGGTAATTTATATTGTCCCTGGAAGCGCCTGTTAATCGGGCTGCCCGTAAATGTTAGGCAGAAGTAGTGCAGCTGAATGGGAGAATTATTCCAACTCTGCTACTGTGGCCTTAAGTTTGAAATTCCCATTTTAATTTCCTGTAATTCTCCCTATATTGGATTAGACTCTCTAATCTGATAAATAGGCGAGATTAATTATGCAGAGTGGGTGGAGCTTCAGGGAAGTGGGTGTGGTAATTAATGGCTGTGCTCCAAAGTGTCCCTGGAAATTTTTTTTAAATGTTGGCAACTATGTGATCCATCTCTCCCCTTCCTCGTCATAAATCGCTCCGTTCCGACACACCACACCTCCGTTCTCCTTCCACTAGATGCCTGTTCCCTTTCCCTACCAACAGGCACCAGCATTCCCCCTTTCCCTGCCATAGTTTCTGCTAGACTCCTCCCCCCGCGGCTCCACAGCCCAACTCCTCCCACTTCACACTGTAATCCAGCCTGCAGTCTCCCCTCCCCCGCTGTCTGCATCCTAAGTTTAGGATCCCTGTCCCAGTCCCTATCTATTTCATTCATATCCCTCTGGAACACTCTTGGTGCATAGGGGGACTCCTGATGTAATGGGGTCTCCAGATGGGAAGGGGAATTACTGATGTTAAAGGGGGACTCTGATGGGAATTGGGGACTACCAATGATAATGGGGGACTCTGATGGGAATTGGGGACTACCAATGATAATGGGGGACTCTGATGGGAATTGGTGACTACCAATGATAATGGGGGACTCTGATGAGAAAGGGGAAATCTGGTGTTAAGTATAGGGGGCTTCTGATTTAAAGGGCCACTGCTGATGTGAAGGGGGAGACTTTTGATGTGGAGAGGACTCCTGCTGTAAAGGGGGACTCTGATGTGAAAGGAAACACCTGTTTTAAAGCGTGGCTCTTAATGTAATCGGTTGACCTCCTGATGTAAAGGGGGAACTCTTAATGTAAGAGGGGATTCCTGATGTAAAGGGGGACTCTTAATGTAAGAGGGGATTCCTGATGTAAAGGGGGACTCTGATGTGAAGGGTGGGCAGTTCTGATTTGAAGGAAGGGACTCCTGATGTGAAAAAAGAGGGATTCCTCATGAGGGGAGGAACTCCTGCTATGAAGGGAAGACTAATGGTGTGAAAGGGAGGAGGCTTCAATGTGAAGGGGAACACCTGTTTTAAAGCTTTTTTCCCTCTGTTTTCACCTGGGGATCCGGCCAGTAACACATCTCCTGTGTAGCCCCTCCTAGGTAGGTGCTAGGTGTAGGATAGGTGGCCCTGTCTGCCTATCAGGAGGGCCGGATTTATTAGTTAGTCTGTCATATGTTTCCAGGTGTGTCTGTTGTGTCTGGGGAGTCTCCCCACTGTATCCAATGAGGGATATTGTTGGACAGTGGAGGAAACCCGGCCAATAGCACACCAGGGTTTATGGCTATCTCAGAGGGCAGAATCTGCTGCAATGCACCCTGGGATGGGGTATAATTATAAGTCAGAACACGTAACATGTTCCCAAGGTGAACTTATCCTTTAAGGCCTCTTGTACACAGGTGAAAAAATCCCCATGTTTGTAGTCATCTCGTTTTTTCCGGATGTGAATATAGGTGCATTGTTGTCTATGGGACGATGCAAACAGTTGTGTAAAGATCCCTAATGCAGCAATGCGTTCACAGCCATTCCAAAATGTGACAATTGTATATATGAGTGCGGTAATTTGCGTCCACACGCATGTATACACAAATATACATGAGAATGTCAACTCAGAAAAATGCCCACCTACCCCATGGGTAACCCTATGAGAATGGACATACATTGCAAGACTGGCAGCTAATGGAAGATGAAGGAGAATTCTATGGGTGTAAATGTATACGCAGGATTACACACCTGTACATGCGTTTATCAGAGGTCTTTACAGAATATCATTTCTGTATTTTACTCTTTCTGCCAGCCAGACCCTTCATATAAACATCAGTAAATTATTATGTCTGTGTGCAGGAGGCCGAATACCCGTTTTTTCTTATTCAGTCGTTTTCTATTTGCTTCTTTATTTTGATTCGGCTTTCTTGTTTCTATGGTGACCATGCCCGTGGGCATTTCTGCCCATTTACTCCCGTTTTTTCCTTCTGACCCATTGACTCAATGCTCTACCCTGTTTTTATGGGGGAGCTTTCTATGGGACATGCGTTCTGGATGTTGTGAGCACTTGTTGGCCAGGAATCACTTCCAGCTGGGGGGCTTCATAGGTGGAGTTGCCATGGTAACATGGATGCTGGGCTCTTCCAGTGTAACATTTACTACAATCATCAAATTAGATGACAATCTAATGTTTAATAAATACCTGGAGGAGATACGCATGTGACCATGTACAACAGGGCGATCAGTGTATATAGGGTGATAGGTGTATATAGGGTGATCAGTGTATATAGGGTGATAGGTGTATATAGGGAGATCAGTATATATAGGGTGATCAGTGTATATAGGGCGATAGGTGTATATAGGGTGATCAGTGTATATAGGGTGATAGGTGTATATAGGGTGATCAGTGTATATAGGGCGATAGGTGTATATAGGGTGATAGGTGTATATAGGGTGATCAGTGTATATAGGGCGATAGATGTATATAGGGAGATCAGTGTATATAGGGGGATAGGTGTATATAGGGTGATCAGTGTATATAGGGTGATAGGTGTATATAGGGAGATCAGTATATATAGGGTGATCAGTGTATATAGGGCGATAGGTGTATATAGGGTGATCAGTGTATATAGGATGATAGGTGTATATAGGGTGATAGGTGTATATAGGGTGATAGGTATATATAAGGCAAACAGTGTACGGTGATAGGTGTATATAGGGCGATAGGTATATTTTGGGGCGATCAGTGGATATAGGGTGATAGGTGTATATAGGGCGATAGGTATATATAGGGTGATCAGTGTATATCGGGCGATAGGTGTGTATATAGGGCAATAGGTGTATATAGCGCGATAGGTGTATATAGGGCGATAGGTGTGTATATAGGGTGATCAGTGTATATAGGGCGATCGGTGTATATAACATGATAGGTGAATATAGGGCGATCAGTGTATATAGGATGATAGGAGTATACGGGGTGATAGTTGTATATAGGACGATAGGTGTGTATAGGGTGAGAAGTGTATACAGGGTGATCATTGATTTATGGAGGCAGAATCACCTGTCAGGGTTCATTCATAATCACCTGTGGCGCCAATCTGCATTTTACAGCCATCTTTACAGCAATATGTGACCGTGTATATAGGGTGATAGGTGTATATAGGGTGATCCGTGTATATAGGGTGATCAATGTATATAGGGCGATAGGTATATATAGGGATAGGTGTATATAGGGCGATAGGTATATATAGGGATAGGTGTATATAGGGCGATAGGTGTATATAGGGTAATAGGTATTGTGACAGGAAGTCAGGTAAATCTGGGAATGTAGTCACAGGAAGGAGATACATTCCCACCTGCTTTGAAAAATTCACTGATACTATAGGGTGTTGGCTGCAAAAAGAGCCAGCAGGAAGTTGAAAACCATTCAGCTGTTCAGAATGAGGAGATCAAGGCCTCTATAATTTGTCCAGAGAAAATCTATTGAGTGCTGCCTCCTGTCGCTGTGTGAGCTGGGAAGAGGAGGACAGACATACGTGTACCTCCCGACGCCGTGTGGGCATGGGAGAAGGACTGCTGCCGCCTGTCGCCGTGTGGGCTGGGAGAGGGGGACAGTCGGATGTGTGCCTCCCGACAAGCTGGTGAGCATGGGAGAAGACCCCCTAAAGCGATGTGAAGCTAAGGAGGGTAACCACGAGTGAAGACGTCTCAAAGGTGAGAAGACAAAGTGTTCCATGTGAAGAGTGTGAAGAGTAAAGGGACCTGTTAAATGAACTGTGTTCAATGTGAAGAATCTGAAGAGTAAAGGATCCTGTTATAAATGAACATGTGTTGATGTGAAAGAAACAAAGGGACATGTTCAATGGACAATGTTTGTGCTGTGTGAAAAGCAAACAAATGGACATTTGAGTGTCTGCTGTAGGATCAGCAGTGTCGGCCCAACAGTAGGTTGGAAAGACTTCTTAGGTAGGTTCCAGCGTGAGAAGGTAGCCGCCCACAGAGGCAAGGATTTATTTTGTCTTTTATTTTATTTTGGCTGTTTTGACGCTTGCAATTGTGTGAAGTAAATTGCATGAATAAATCAGTCTTGTTTTCAACCTCTGCTCGGCTATCTCTCTGTGAAAACGCACCCCCAAAGGGGTCATCCACACCCGCCACCGAGCTAATCCCTCACATATGGTGGAGGTATGCAGTGGGCAGAAGCAGCAAGATCCCTGCAAGGAAGTGCAAATGTTTGATGAACTTTATCTGGTGCATGAGATTGCACAATCTATGTGTGCAGGAGAGAAGATCCTGACAGAAAAAAAAAAAAAAGTGTTTTAAAGAGACAGCGGTCTCAAAATTATTTGATGAACTTTGTTGTGTCTGGTGCAAGTGACTGCACAAACTGTGTGTGCAGGAAAAGAGATCTTGCAAGAGAGAGAAAAACTACATGTGTTAAAGAGACAGTGGTCTGAAAATTTTTTGCTGGACTGTGAAAAATTTGTGGAGTTATTGAAGATGGGGCGATCCAAACGCCTGAAGAATGCAAAGATAGATGAAATGAGAGACCGGATTCTATGGATGGAGGGGATGTTACCGTCTGAACCAGCCCCATCCATGCCTAAAGAGAGTCTACTAAAGAGGAAGGGTGTTGTCCCTAGCAACACTGATGAAACTGCTATGGAGACGCAGTGTGCTCAGATGAAAAGTAAACCCAAAATGGGGGAGATGCTGAAACAACGGAGCTTTGCAGCTCAACAAAAGGCTCATCAAGAGAGCATGGCAGGCTGGAAACAGAGACGCCAGCAGCCAATGGAGGCCATCGGTTTGGAGGAAACCGAGTATGTGTGCAGGGCTGAGTTGGATGCCTTGCAACGGAAAATGGAAGAAAAGGAACAAGCCTTGGAATTGCTTAAAATGGAGCATAGAAACTTGCAGGAAATGAATGAACTACTCAAGTCTCATGTGTTACAGTGGGAAGAATCCACTGCTCTTCTTTTGGTCGAGTTGCAAAAATGTCAAGACACTATAAAGGAGAAAGATACCATCCTCATGGAAAAGGAAATTGAAATTCAGACTTTGCAGAAGCAAAGCATGTGTGAAATGTTGGAGTTGCGTAATCAGCTGGAAAAAAGTCTTCAGTGTTTGGAAGCTACAAAAATAGACCTGCAGGAGTCGCAGGAACAGAATGTTGCTCTGAAAGCGACATTGTCTCTCAGCGACAAAGAGAAAAGTGAAAGAGAGGCTAAATTACTGAGTACTGTGTATGAGCTCACCACTTTGAGCAATGTGGTAGATGAATTACGTGCAGACTGTGAAAGTTGGAAAGGTGAAGCCCAACGTTTCCAGCAGCAGTTAAAGGAGAAAGAAGCCTGCGTGGCAGAATTACAGTCTCATTCCCAGAAACTAGCCAATGAGGTGAAGGCTCTTATGCAGGGAAAAGGAGATTGTGAACATAAGAGGGAAAAAGTAGAGGCACAGCTTCTGGAATCGCAAGTCAAGGTGTCAGAAGGTGACCGATTGTGTGCTAAGCTGTCAGAGAAGGCAAACCGACTGCAGGTTGAGTTGGACAATGTTACAAATCAGCTTTCTCAAGCAGACAGAAAATCTAGAGAAATTGCGGAAGATTTTTCTATCTTGGAATCGCAGCTGCAAGACACGCAGGAACTCTTACAGGAGGAGAGGTGTCAAAGGCTGAGTTTTAGCACAAAGCTCAAACAAATGGAAGATGAGAAAAATGGCTTCCTGGAACAATTAAAAGAGGAGGCGGAAGCAAAGAAAAACCTATCAGAGCAAGTCGCAACATTGCAAGCTCAGATAGCGGATATGAAAAAACGCATGGAAGAAAGCGTTGGTTCATTACAGTGTGTTGAAGATGTGAAAAAGAAGTTTGATCAGATGCTTGGTGAAGAGAAGACTGTGTCTGCAAAATATGCAGAAGAACGCGCCCGTGCAGAAACGGAGGTGCGTGATAACGAGAGCAAAGCCCTGTTCTTGGCTCGCTCTTTGGAGGAAGCTCTAGAGTGTAAGGTTGAACTAGAAAGAGTTAACCAACAGCTGTGTACAGAAATGGAAGATTTGGTCAGCTCCAAGGATGATGTTGTGAAAAGCGTTCAGGAGCTAGAAAAGTCTAAGCGAGCCTTAGAACAGCAAGTAGAAGAGATGAAGATTCCGTTGCAGGAACTGGAAGAGGAATTCCAGGCAACAGAGGATCTGTCCCAAAAAGGGGATAGTGTGCCTGATGCAGTTTTTAAAAGGATCAGTGTTTTGGGGTCTGTCCTGAGTGAGCCTCAGAAATGTGATGACACGTGGCTTGAATCACCCCTTTGGAATAAACCGTTCCTTCAAAAACTTCAAGCATTGGAAAATGTATCATTAGAGCTTCAGCAAACAAAAGAGTTGTGTAAGAAATGTGATGATTTCTCAGTTCAGGCTGAAAACCTAGTGGAGAAAACTAAGGCTGTTGGTGAAAACGTGAAGCAAATGAATTTCAAGTGCCTTTCAGGGAGTGTTTCCAAAATGGAACTGGTGAAAGACGGGTGGCAGAAGTTTGATCGTGATCTTGAGATGCATTCCATGTGGAATTCAGATAGAGAAAAGGAACTAGGTGACTTTGAGCGGTCAAATAGTTCAGCAGAAAGTGCATTGAAGAAACCTGTAAAAGAATGTGTTGCAGTTCCATGCTTCTTCACTGATGCAGAGAGGAGGTCTATAATGGATACCACCCAGATCGCTGGGTTCAACTGTGTTGTTGCCTTTAACCCCTATGTTGGTGGAAGGAAAGTTGATGATGTTCTGGTTGGCTACTTCTGTGAAGAGTTTGGCAAGAAATATAAACTGAATATCAAATCAAATAGTAGGCCTTTACTGCGACTCGCTCAGGAGGGCGAAAAGTTTAAGAAGTTGATGAGTGCAAATGCTTCAGATCTGCCTATGAATATGAAATGTTTGAATGATATTGATATCTCTGGGAAAAGGAACAGGGGTCACTTTGAAGAAATGTGTGACAGCCTGTTGTCTCAATTGGAAAATCCTCTGCACAGCATCTTAGAGCAAGCAAAGCTCAAGAAGGAAGATCATTCCCTTTTACAACAAAAAGTCAATGATTGTGTACAGCTGTATGGAGAGGCAACTCAAGTCACAGAGGGATGTCAAGAGTCCCTACTTGGAACAAGCCTTAGTGAAGCAAAGGTTCTCAAAGTTTTGTGGAAAACATTTATGGATTGCAGAGAGAGGCGTCTTAAGAATGTTGAAGACATTAAGACTAGCCCAATTGAGTTGCCTATGGATCACGGTCCTCCATGGTGGATTGGACAGACGGTTATGAGGGACAAGCTGTCTGACATTTATGAGAAAGCTGTCAATGAAGATGACAGAAACGAGAAGGAGCAAAATTATGCCAAAAATGCAGTTGAAGAATGTGTATATGAGATGAGAGACAAACTGTGTGGCATTTATGAGAAATCTGTCAGTGAAGATGACAGAAACAGTTTCATCCGGAAGCTTGAGGATAATAGGAGGCTTATCAGTGAGTCAGCAGTGCCTGACACATGCGTGCCTGGAAATATGTGTCCCAACCCTAGGGTTGAAACAAGAGGGGGGGGTATGTGACAGGAAGTCAGGTAAATCTGGGAATGTAGTCACAGGAAGGAGATACATTCCCACCTGCTTTGAAAAATTCACTGATACTATAGGGTGTTGGCTGCAAAAAGAGCCAGCAGGAAGTTGAAAACCATTCAGCTGTTCAGAATGAGGAGATCAAGGCCTCTATAATTTGTCCAGAGAAAATCTATTGAGTGCTGCCTCCTGTCGCTGTGTGAGCTGGGAAGAGGAGGACAGACATACGTGTACCTCCCGACGCCGTGTGGGCATGGGAGAAGGACTGCTGCCGCCTGTCGCCGTGTGGGCTGGGAGAGGGGGACAGTCGGATGTGTGCCTCCCGACAAGCTGGTGAGCATGGGAGAAGACCCCCTAAAGCGATGTGAAGCTAAGGAGGGTAACCACGAGTGAAGACGTCTCAAAGGTGAGAAGACAAAGTGTTCCATGTGAAGAGTGTGAAGAGTAAAGGGACCTGTTAAATGAACTGTGTTCAATGTGAAGAATCTGAAGAGTAAAGGATCCTGTTATAAATGAACATGTGTTGATGTGAAAGAAACAAAGGGACATGTTCAATGGACAATGTTTGTGCTGTGTGAAAAGCAAACAAATGGACATTTGAGTGTCTGCTGTAGGATCAGCAGTGTCGGCCCAACAGTAGGTTGGAAAGACTTCTTAGGTAGGTTCCAGCGTGAGAAGGTAGCCGCCCACAGAGGCAAGGATTTATTTTGTCTTTTATTTTATTTTGGCTGTTTTGACGCTTGCAATTGTGTGAAGTAAATTGCATGAATAAATCAGTCTTGTTTTCAACCTCTGCTCGGCTATCTCTCTGTGAAAACGCACCCCCAAAGGGGTCATCCACACCCGCCACCGAGCTAATCCCTCACAGTATATATAGGGTGATCAATGTATATAGGGTGATCAATGTATATAAGGCGATAGGTGTATATAGGGTGATAGGTATATATAGAGCAATAGGTATATATAGGATGATAGGTATATATAGGATGATAGGTATATATAGGATGATAGGTGTCTATAGGGTCATAGGTATATATAAGGTGATCAGTGTATATAGGGTGATAGATGTATACAGGGTGATCGGTGTATATAGGGCGAGGGTGATCAGTGTATTTGGGCAATCAATGATTTATGGAGGCTGAGCCATCTGTCAGGGCTATTTCATACCCAGCTGTGGTGCCAATCTGCATTTTACAGCCATCTTTACAGCAATATGTGACCGTACATGATCAGCGCGTCCGTTCAATGTGGTGCCGTTCCTAATGACATCCTGACACAGATTACAACAGTCAGGACAGTTTCCAAAAGGTCAAAGTCAGATTTATTCCTGAAAATCAAATTTATTCCTGAAGATCGGACAGATTTCACTCTATACAGACACAGAATGAAGAATCGGTCAGCCTTTTTCTCACTTTGTAAAGGAAATGAGAAGTGTTCAGACTTTGCAGACAATATTGGGTTTCATTTATAAACCTTCAACATCAAGCAGGCAGCTCTTTACTTCCTGTCATGTGACTGTAGTTTATAAAAAATAGAAAAAAAAAAGCAAGCCCCGCCCACTTTTGCCCTCCAGTTAGGGATCTATGTCATGTGACCGCAGTCTAAAAAAAAAAAAAAAAAAAGCTCCGCCCACTTTTGCCTTTGAGAGGTCATGTGACTGCAGTTTGAAGTAAACAAGTCATAAGCCCCGCCCACACTGGGAGAAGTGTATAAAAAGGCGGTTGCAGGATGACTCGGTGTCATTTGGACTGATCTGGTATTCAGGTAAGATGTCTCTCCCATCTCTCCTCATTCTCCTATTTATTATATTCTCCTATTAGTCTCATCTGATATAAAACAAATTCCATCCATATTATTTAATCATCCTACATCATTATTAATGGAGTTTAATGATTTTTTTTTTTTTTTAATTATTATTATTTATTTTTTTTTATATAAGATGATTGATAGATGGATGATGGATGGATACTTAGGTTGATAGTACTGTATATACAATGAGGGGATTTACTAAGACTGGAGCAGTTGTTTACTCCAACCAATCATTTCATTTTCAAAGCTTAGCCAAACAAGCTGAAGCTGGATTCTGGTTGGCTAATCTGTAGAGTGATTCCAGATTCTATCTGCTCCAGTATTGGTGAATCCCCCAATCAGTAGATGTGTTCAGTATAATACATACCTCCTAACAGTCCCGGATTCTGACATATGTCCCGCAGTCCCGCACAGCTGAGCAGTTTCCCGCATCGCCTCCACTGCCGCTCACTCTTCTCCTGCACAGAACATACAAGGCAGGAGAAAGGACGGCCCATTTGTCATCATAAACCCGCCTCCACATTTGTCAGTATTTCACACCCACTGTCATTTCCAATTCTGGGCGCCAATCATGGGCGTCCGCAGAGCTTTTTCCAGGGGGGGCATCATTTTAAGGTCAGCCATTCTCCGCCCCTTTTTAACAATGTCATGAGGGGGGGGGGCTAGTCATTGCAAAAGCAAAGCTGACACTCTCTGTTTTGGGTCCGTGCAGGCGGCGCATGCATGCACGTGACATCAGTACTTCCGTGCCTCTATGCACTGCATTTCCTGCAGGTACAGCAGCCGTTCAAATGAAGGACCCGCACAGATGTGAACCTCGTCTTAAAGGATAAGTTCACCTTTACCAAAAAAATATAAATGCACATTTTTTTACAGGTTTGAAAAAATGTGCATTTAAATTTTTTTTTTTTTTTGGGAGCCTGCAGAGCATTGCACCTGTGATCAGCAGATCATGAGTGCAATGTCCGGCTCTGCAGACCCTCAGGATATCTGTCTGCTTTTATTTCTTCAGTTACCTGAGAGACGGAAGATGAATGGACTACGAGAACGCTCACCAGCCCCCTCCCAGCTCACTGAAAAATAGAAGCTGTCAGCAGCAATGGCTGATGGTACTTGTAGGCATTCATTTACAGGAAACTGAGAATGAATGGCGCGGCCGTGTGGGTGGAGCCCCATGCAGCCGCGCTATTTTCAAATATTGACAGCGGGTGCAGGGAGAAGAACCTCTGCCCGCTGTCATGGGGGGGGGGGACTGCAGATTCTGGAACATGTTACATATTCCACCCTATAAGCGGTCAGAACACGTAACATGTTCCCAAGGTGAACTTATCCTTTAAGGCCTCTTGCACACAGGTGAAAAAATCCCCATGTTTGTAGTCATCTCGTTTTTTCCGGATGTGAATATAGGTGCATTGTTGTCTATGGGACGATGCAAACAGTTGTGTAAAGATCCCTAATGCAGCAATGCGTTCACAGCCATTCCAAAATGTGACAATTGTATATATGAGTGCGGTAATTTGCGTCCACACGCATGTATACACAAATATACATGAGAATGTCAACTCAGAAAAATGCCCACCTACTCCATGGGTAACCCTATGAGAATGGACATACATTGCAAGACTGGCAGCTAATGGAAGATGAAGGAGAATTCTATGTGTGTAAATGTATACGCAGGATTACACACCTGTACATGCGTTTATCAGAGGTCTTTACAGAATATCTTTTCTGTATTTTACTCTTTCTGCCAGCCAGACCCTTCATATAAACATCAGTAAATTATTATGTCTGTGTGCAGGAGGCCGAATACCCGTTTTTTCTTATTCAGTCGTTTTCTCTTTGCTTCTTTGTTTTGATTCGGCTTTCTTGTTTCTATGGTGACCATGCCCGTGGGCATTTCTGCCCATTTACTCCCTTCTGACCCATTGACTCAATGCTCTACCCTGTTTTTATGGGGGGAGCTTTCTATGGGACATGCGTTCTGGATGTTGTGAGCACTTGTTGGCCAAGAATCACTTCCAGCTGGGGGGCTTCATAGGTGGAGTTGCCATGGTAACATGGATGCTGGGCTCTTCCAGTGTAACATTTACTACAATCATCAAATTAGATGACAATCTAATGTTTAATAAATACCTGGAGGAGATACGCATGTGACCATGTACAACAGGGCGATCAGTGTATATAGGGTGATAGGTGTATATAGGGGATAGGTGTATATAGGATGATAGGTGTATATAGGGTGATCAGTGTATATAGGGTGATAGGTATATATAAGGCGATCAGTGTATATACGGTGATAGGTGTATATAGGGCGATCGGTGTATATAGGGCGATAGGTATATATAGGGTGATCAGTGTATATCGGGCGATAGGTGTGTATATAGGGCGATAGGTGTGTATATAGGGTGATCAGTGTATATAGGGCGATCGGTGTATATAACATGATAGGTGAATATAGGGCGATCAGTGTTTATAGGATGATAGGAGTATACAGGGTGATAGTTGTATATAGGATGATAGGTGTGTATACAGGGTGATCATTGATTTATGGAGGCGGAATCACCTGTCAGGGTTCATTCATAATCACCTGTGGCGCCAATCTGCATTTTACAGCCATCTTTACAGCAATATGTGACCGTGTATATAGGGTGATCAGTGTATATAGGGTGATCCGTGTATATAGGGTGATCAATGTATATAGGGCGATAGGTATATTTAGGGATAGGTATATATAGAGCAATAGGTATATATAGGATGATAGGTATATATAGGATGATAGGTGTCTATAGGGTCATAGGTATATATAAGGTGATCAGTGTATATAGGGTGATAGGTGTATACAGGGTGATCGGTGTATATAGGGCGAGGGTGATCAGTGTATTTGGGCAATCAATGATTTATGGAGGCTGAGCCATCTGTCAGGGCTATTTCATACCCAGCTGTGGTGCCAATCTGCATTTTACAGCCATCTTTACAGCAATATGTGACCGTACATGATCAGCGCGTCCGTTCAATGTGGTGCCGTTCCTAATGACATCCTGACACAGATTACAACAGTCAGGACAGTTTCCAAAAGGTCAAAGTCAGATTTATTCCTGAAAATCAAATTTATTCCTGAAGATCGGACAGATTTCACTCTATACAGACACAGAATGAAGAATCGGTCAGCCTTTTTCTCACTTTCTAAAGGAAATGAGAAGTGTTCAGACTTTGCAGACAATATTGGGTTTCATTTATAAACCTTCAACATCAAGCAGGCAGCTCTTTAATTCCTGTCATGTGACTGTAGTTTATAAAAAATAGAAAAAAAAAAAAAAAAGCTCCGCCCACTTTTGCCTTTGAGAGGTCATGTGACTGCAGTTTGAAGTAAACAAGTCATAAGCCCCGCCCACACTGGGAGAAGTGTATAAAAAGGCGGTTGCAGGATGACTCGGTGTCATTTGGACTGATCTGGTATTCAGGTAAGATGTCTCTCCCATCTCTCCTCATTCTCCTATTTATTATATTCTCCTATTAGTCTCATCTGATATAAAACAAATTCCATCCATATTATTTAATCATCCTACATCATTATTAATGGAGTTTAATGAATTTTTTTTTTTTTTTTAATTATTATTTTTTTTTTTTATGTAAGATGATTGATAGATGGATGATGGATGGATACTTAGGTTGATAGTACTGTATATACAATGAGGGGATTTACTAAGACTGGAGCAGTTGTTTACTCCAACCAATCATTTCATTTTCAAAGCTTAGCCAAACAAGCTGAAGCTGGATTCTGGTTGGCTAATCTGTAGAGTGATTCCAGATTCTATCTGCTCCAGTATTGGTGAATCCCCCAATCAGTAGATGTGTTCAGTATAATACATACCTCCTAACAGTGTGGCTCTTAATGTAAGGGGATGGCTTCCTGATGTAAAGGGGAACTCTGATGTGAAGGGGGAACTCTGATGTGAAGGGGGAGCTCCAAATGTAAGAGGGGATTCCTATTGTAAAGGTTGGCTCTGATGTGAAGGGTGGGTAGTTCTGATTTGAAGGAAGGGACTCCTCGTGAAGGTGGGACTCCTCAGGTGAACAGAGGACTCTGATTTGAAGGGAGGAACTCCTACTATGAAGGGGAGACTCCTAATATAAAGAAGGGACTCCTGATGTGAGGGGTTTTGAGGTGTAAGGGGGAACTAATAATGTGAAAGGGAGGGAGACTTCAATGTGAAGGGGGACTCCTGATGTTAAAGGTCAGACTTGTGATGTGAAGGGGGGACTCTGATATAAAGGGTGATGAAGTATAGATGGCAGGACCTTTCTTTGTGTAGGTTTATGTCACTCATAGCACAGAAATGAGGGAGTATATTGTGGGTAGAAGGACTGCAGACGGTGTTCAGTATAAACCATATGTAGGCTTAAAGCCGTATTAAACCCAAAATAAAAATCTGATGCACATTGCAGGTTACCAATCTTTAGATGTGGTGGTGGCTGCATTCCTTTTCTTTTTCGGCTTTTTTCCCTCTGTTTTCACCTGGGGATCCGGCCAGTAACACATCTCCTGTGTAGCCCCTCCTAGGTAGGTGCTAGGTGTAGGATAGTTGTCCCTCATTCTCAAGTTCCAAAGTTGGGAGGTATGTAAGGATACTGCCATTGACATTAGTAGTAGCTATTTTGTGTGGTTGTAAAGCCTCTCATATACCCAGTGAGGTGACTCAGGGGATACACAGAGAGGAAACACCTACATAGGTTGTATCTGTTTATCTGCAGTCTTTTCTTCTCTACATCCGTTCAAAGTGCAGAATTTAGATAAAATCTGTCTTCATCTTTCAGTAGCACACACTACACACACACACACTACACACACTACACACTACACACACACTACACACACTACACACACTGCACACACACACACTACACACACACTGCACACACACACACTACACACACACACACACTGCACACACACACACTACACACACTGCACACACTACACACACACACTACACACACTACACACACACACTACACACACACTACACACACACTACACACTACACACACTGCACACACCACAAACTACACACACACACATTTACACACACTACACACAACCCATTATACTACACACTACACACACACACACACTACAAACTACACACTACACACACACACACACACATACACACACACTACACACACACTACACACACACTACACACACACTACACACTACACACAATACACACACATACACACACTACACACACGGGAACCATACAGAGCGGTGATCATATTTCATGTCTGAGGTTTACAACCAGTAAATAAAATAAAGCAGTAAACTAATTGTGTTTTTTCTTCTCTTTGCAGATTGTTGATTGTTTCTGAGATATTTTCATCGTTTTCAGAGGTTTTCATCCCAAGTGACTCCTGAATACTATTCCAGTTTTCAGGCTTATTGCTGAGTTCCTCAGTTTTCAGTTCATCTTTACAGACAAATCGCAAAAATGCTGTTACTTACAGTTTTAGTAAGAGAAGTGGCGGCAAGGCTTTGGAATTACTATGTTCCAGTAAGTATCTATTTTTATTTCTTCTTGTAATATGTGTAGTGCTGCACCCGCAAGGGCCGCTGGTTTTACCTGCTTCTGACACAATAAGTACAGAGGCGGCCTGTTCACACAAGCAACACTCCATTCACACTGGCTCCAATAAACAGTCTAGGGGATGTCTTTTTAAAGTGGTTATAAAGGCAGAACGTTATTTACCTTAATTATTCTATGCATTAAAGTAAAAAAAACCTCTGCATGCAGCCCCCTCCCATCTAGCCCCCCCCCCCACCCCGCCACTTACCTGAGCCTGATCTCTTTCCAGCGATGTGCACGAGATTAAAGGCTCTCTCTGCTCTCCCCATCCTCATTAGCTCAGAGACATCAGCAGGAGCCATTGGTTCCAGCTGCTACCAATCACAGCCCATGACGATATAGACAGGGATTGGACCAGTCCCACTGTCTGTGTTCTAAGATGCAGACAGTGAGGCTCGAGAGTGAGCCCCCACAAGTGCCCCCATAGCAACTGGAGCCAGGAGCGCTGGCAGGGGACCCGAGAGGAGGAGGATTGTGGCTGCTCTGAGCAAAACCAACCATTGCACAGAACAGGTAAGTATGACATGTTTGTTATTGGAAAGATAAAAAATATAATTTTAGAATATATTTAAGGTTTATTACCTGAAAAACTCCGACAGGGAAGAGGAAGTTGGGCATGGGGTACTTCAAAACACTCAGCAGTAGTTTGTAATTAGAGGGCAGTGTTTTATAGTGGTGGAAGTAGCTAGTGGTGAACAGTCTAAGGCCCCACAGCTGAAGACCGTGGAGCAAGTCTTTTGGCATCCAGTTATCTTGTGCCAATGCACAACAACCGGTACCCAGTGAAGCTACCAGCACACAGTCGCAGGGATCAATTTTAGGTCACTACTCACAAGTCCCCAGCACAGTTGCCTCCTTTCAGTTTGCCCAGGACATAGTCCAGTGAGTGAGACAGCGCCTCTTAGGACCAGATCCCTTGTGGTGTGGATCTGCAATCAGCTTTAAGCAAAGTCAACTCAAGCCCTCAGTCCTGGCACCTCTGAGGCCTCTGGAGCAGTTGCACAGTCCATGGGCTGCCTGAGAGCAGCAGCTCCTGCACCGCTGGAACCCTCCTTGGGAGAAGGAACCCTACTCTCCAGTGTCTCAGACTATTTAGCTCTATCCCAGCCCCCTACTGGACATCTCCTTTCCAGGGATTGAATAAATATTCAGACTGGTTGGTTTGAATTTCCTGCACTAAACTCTAGAAGCTTCATTCGGAGGCAGGGGGAAAGAATTAAACTCCCAGCCTGTGAGACCCTAAACAGGCCAAAACAAACAATTACTACTCCCTTGATTACAGAAGGAGCTAAAGCTGAATTTGCCTAGAAACCTATACTAGGAGGGTGCTACATATGTGACTATATACAATTGAATTATTGATTTATGTAGTAAAAAGCTATATTTTTATTGGAATTCCACTTTAAATTCTGTACATTCACTTACCTTCTTTTTTTTCTCTTTTTAGGCTGAAATACTTGCTAACCAAGAGGAGGAGCAGATGACTGAGAAGGAGGAGTTGATGAGGAGAGAAGTGGAGGAGAACAGGAAGAGGGAGGAGGAACAGATGACAGAGAAGGAGGAGTTGATGAGGAGAGAAGTGGAGGAGAACAGGAAGAGGGAGGAGGAGCAGATGACAGAGAAGGAGGAGTTGATGAGGAGAGAAGTGGAGGAGAACAGGAAGAGGGAGGAGGAGCAGATGACAGAGAAGGAGGAGTTGATGAGGAGAGAAGTGGAGGAGAACAGGAAGAGGGAGGAGGAGCAGATGACAGAGAAGGAGGAGTTGATGAGGAGAGAAGTGGAGGAGAACAGGAAGAGGGAGGAGGAGCAGATGACAGAGAAGGAGGAATTGATGAGGAGAGAGGTGGAGGAGGAGGACAGCAGGAAAGAGGATGAGCAGATGACAGACCTGCAGGAGTTGATAAAGAGAGAGATGGAGGAGAAAATAATGTTTGAGGAGGAGCAGATGAGAGAGCTGGAGGAGTTCAAAGAGCTGGAGGAGTTGATAAAGAGAGAGGAGGAGGAGAAGAATAGCAGGAAGATGAAGGAGGAGGACAAAAAGAAGAGACTAGAGCTGTGCACAAAGAAGAGTGAGGCGAAAGACAGGGAGGAGGAGTACAGAAAGTATGAGGAGGAGTACAGAAAGTATGAGGAGGAGTACAGAAAGTATGAGGAGGAGTGCAGAAAGTATGAGGAGGAGGAGGATCAGCGCAGAAGGAAGTCAGAGGCGGAGGACAGAAACGGGGGGGAGGAGAGCATTGAAAGGAGGGAGAAGTGGAGAAAGGAGAGAGAGGAGTCCAGAAAGAGGAGAGAGGAGGAGAAAAACAGAAAGAAGATTGAGGAGAAGTGCAGAAAGGAAAGAGAGGAGGAGAACAGAAAAAGGAGGGAGAAGTGGAGAAAGGAGAGGGAGGAGTCCAGAAAGAGGAGGGAGGGCAGAAAGAAGAGGGAAGAGGAGGACAGAGAGAAGAGGGTAGAACAGTGCAGAAAAGACAGGGAGGAGGAGTACAGAAAGTGTGAGGAGGAGTACAGAAAGTATGAGGAGGAGTACAGAAAGTATGAGCAGTGCAGAAAGGAAAGAGAGGAGGATAAGAAGAACAGAAAGAGGAGAGAGAAGTGGAGAAAGGAGAGGGAGGAGCGCAGAATGGAGATGAAGGAGTACAGAAAGAAGTTGGAGGAGGAGTACAGAAAGAGGTGGGAGGAGTACAGAAAGAGGGAGGAGGAGTACAGAAAGTATAAGGAGGAGGAGGAGCAGCGCAGAAAGAAGTCAGAGGCGGAGGAGAGAAACAGGGGGGAGGAGAGCATTGAAAGGAGGGAGAAGTGGAGAAATCAGAGGGAGGAGTCCAGAAAGAGGAGGGAGGAGGAGCGCAGAAAGGAGATACAGGAGTACAGAAAGAGGATGGCGGAGTGCAGAAAGAAGTTGAGGGAGGAGTACAAAAAGAGGGAGGAGGAGTTCAGAAAGTATGAGGAGGAGTACAGAAAGTATAGGGAGGAGCGGCGCAGAAAGAAGGGGGAAGAGGAGGAGGAATTGATGAGGAGGGAGGAGGAGGAGGAGGACAACTTTAAGGAGGATGATCAGATGACAGACCTGCAGGAGTTGATAAAGAGAGAGCTGGAGGAGTTCAAAGAGCTGGAGGAGTTGATAAAGAGAGAGGAGGAGGAGAAGAATAGCAGGAAGAGGAAGGAGGAGGACAAAAAAAAGAGGCTAGAGCAGTGCACAAAGAAGAGTGAGGCGAAAGACAGGGAGGAGGAATACAGAAAGTATGAGGAGGAGGACAGCAGGAAGGAGGATGAGCAGATGACAGACCTGCAGGAGTTGATAAAGAGAGAGATGGAGGAGAAAATAATGTTTGAGGAGGAGCAGATGAGAGAGCTGGAGGAGTTCAAAGAGCTGGAGGAGTTGATAAAGAGAGAGGAGGAGGAGAAGAATAGCAGGAAGAGGAAGGAGGAGGACAAAAAGAAGAGACTAGAGCAGTGCACAAAGAAGAGTGAGGCGAAAGGCAGGGAGGAGGAATACAGAAAGTTTGAGGAGGAGTACAGAAAGTATGAGGAGGAGGAGGAGCAGCGCAGAAAGAAGTCAGAGGCGGAGGACAGAAACAGGGGGGAGGAGAGCATTGAAAGGAGGGAGAAGTGGAGAAAGGAGAGAGAGGAGTCCAGAAAGAGGAGAGGGGAGGAGAAAAACAGAAAGAAGATCGAGGAGCAGTGCAGAAAGGAAAGAGAGGAGGAGGAGAAGAACAGAAAAAGGAGGGAGAAATCCAGAAAGAGGAGGGAGGAGGAGCACAGAAAGAGGGAGGGGCAGAACAGAAAGAAGAGGGAAGAGGAGGACAGAAAGAAGAGGGAAGAGGAGGACAGAAAACAGAGGGAGGAGAAATACAGAAAGAACATTGAGGAGCAGTGCAGAAAGGAAAGAGAGGAGGATGAGAAGAACAGAAAGAGGAGGGAGAAGTGGAGAAAGGAGAGGGAGGAGTACAGAAAGAAGTTTGAGGAGGAGTACAGAAAGAGGTGGGAGGAGTTCAGAAAGAGGGAGGAGGAGTACAGAAAGTAAAAGGAGGAGTAGGAGCAGCGCAGAAAGGAGTCAGAGGCGGAGGAGAGAAACGGGGGAGGAGAGCATTGAAAGGAGGGAGAAGTGGAGAAAGGAGAGAGTGGAGTCCAGAAAGAGGAGAGAGGAGGAGAAAAACAGAAAGAAGAGTGAGGAGCAGCGCAGAAAGGAAAGAGAGGAGGAGGAGAAGAAAGGAGAGGAGGGAGGAGGAGCACCATAGAAAGAAGTCAGAGGCGGAGGACAGAAACAGGAGTGAGGAGAGCATTGAAAGGAGGGAGAAGTGGAGAAAGGAGAGAGAGGAGTCCAGAAAGAGAAGAGAGGAGGAGTACAGAAAGGAGATGGAGGAGTTCACAAAGAGGATGAAGGAGTACAGAAAGAACAAGGAGGAGGAGGAAAGCGTGAAGAGGGAGGAGAAGAAGAAGAACAAAAAGAAGAGGGAAGAGTAAAGAAACAGTAGAGTGGATCAATGGTTGGAGCAGCGCAGTAAGAAGAGGGAGAAGGATGACAGAAAAGTCGGAGGAGGACAGAACCAAGAATAAGAAGCAACGCAGAAAGAAGTCAGAGGAGGTGGACAGAAACAGGAGGAAGAAGTGGAGAAAGGAGGGAGAGGAGTCCAGAAAGGAAATCGTCTGCTCTTCCTCCTCCCACCCCTCTCCTCCTGGGTCTGCCCCGCCCACACTCCCCGGGGATGTGTGGGCGTGAAGTTAAAACCCAGAGGAGAAAAGCTGCAGACAGCCTGAGCCTCCATCCTGGGGTGAGTAAGATCACCCTCTCTCCTGCCTCAGCATAGAAAACAAATGTAAGGGGGGCTCTGTGGGGGGTCTCTGATGTAAGGGGGGCTCTGTGGGGGGGTCTCTGATGTAAGGGGGGCTCTGTGGGGGGTCTCTGATGTAAGGGGGGACTCTGTTGGGGGTTTCTAAAGTAAGGGGGGCTCTGTGCGGGGGGCTCTGATGTAAGTGGGGGGCTCTGTGGGGCATCTTTGATGTAAGGGGGGCTCTGATGTAATGGGGGCTCTGTGGGGGGCTCTGATGTAAGGGGGGGCTCTGATGTAATGGGGGCTCTGTGGGGGGTCTCTGATGTAAGGGGGTCTCTGATGTGGGGGGGCTCTGTGGGCGGTCTTTGATGTAGGGGGGCTCTGTGGGGGGGGTCTCTGATGTAAGGGGGGCTCTGTGGGGGGTCTCTGATGTAAGGGGGGACTCTGTTGGGGGTTTCTAAAGTAAGGGGGGCTCTGATGTAAGTGGGGGGCTCTGTGGGGCGTCTTTGATGTAAGGGGGGCTCTGATGTAAGGGGGGCTCTGTGGGGGGACTGTGATGTAAGGGGGGACTCTGATGTAAGGGGGGCTCATATGTGGGGGGGCTCTGTGGGCGGTCTTTGATGTAGGGGGGGCTCTGTGGGGGGTCTCTGATGTAAGGGGGGACTCTGTTGGGGGTTTCTAAAGTAAGGGGGGCTCTGTGCGGGGGGCTCTGATGTAAGTGGGGGGCTCTGTGGGGCATCTTTGTAAGGGGGGCTCTGATTTAAGGGGGGCTCTGATGTAAGGGGGAGGCTCTGTGGGGGGGGACTCTGATGTAAGGGGGGACTCTGATGTAAGGGGTGTCTCTGATGTAAGGGGGGCTCTGTGGGGGATCTCTGATGTAAGGGGGGACTCTGGGGGTTTCTAAAGTAAGGGGGGCTCTGTGCGGGGGGCTCTGATGTAAGTGGGGGGCTCTGTGGGGCGTCTTTGTAAGGGGGGTTCTGATTTAAGGGGGGCTCTGTGGGGGGGCTCTGATGTAAGGGGGAGGCTCTGTGGGGGGGACTCTGATGTAAGGGGTGTCTCTGATGTAAGGGGGGCTCTGTGGGGGATCTCTGATGTATGGGGGCTCTGTGGGGGGTCTCTGATGTAAGGGAGGGCACCATGTGGGGGGTCCCTGATGTAAGAGGGGGCTCTGTGGAGGGGTCCCTGATGTAAGAGGGGGCTCTGTGGAGGGGTCTCTAATGTAAGATGGGCTCTGTGGGGGTCTCTGTTCTAAGGGGGGCTCTCTGATGTAAGGGGGGGCTCTGTGGGGTCTCTAATGTAAGAGGGGCTCTGTGGGCTCTCTAATGTAAAGGGCGTCTCTGATGTAAGGGGGGCTCTGTGTGGACTCTGATGTAAGGGGGGACTCTGATGTAAAGGGGGGACTCTGTGCAGGCTCTGATGTAAAAGGGAGGGGGGCCTTGTGCGGGCTCTGAGGTAAGAGAGGGGGGCTTTGTGCGGACTCTGATGTAATGGGGGGCTCTGTGCAAACTCTGATGTAAGGAGGGACTCTGTGCAGACTCTGATGTAATGGGGGGCTTTGAGCAGACTCTGATGTAAGGGTGGCTCTGTGTGGACTCTGATGTAAGGGGGGACTCTGATGTAAAGGGGGGACTCTGTGCAGGCTCTGATGTAAAAGGGAGGGGGGCCTTGTGCGGGCTCTGAGGTAAGAGAGGGGGGCTTTGTGCGGACTCTGATGTAATGGGGGGCTCTGTGCAAACTCTGATGTAAGGAGGGACTCTGTGCAGACTCTGATGTAATGGGGGGCTTTGAGCAGACTCTGATGTAAGGGTGGCTCTGTGTGGACTCTGATGTAAGGGGGACATGGTCGGACTCTGATATAAGAGAGCAGGGGTGGGAGGAGCTGGAGATCTGCACAGTGAGCATAGATTAAATGGGGGGACATGATTGCTAGGGGCACTGTAATCATTACAGTGCAGACCCTTTTATATCAGTGTCCCCTGTACATTAGCGGACCTACTCTGAATATCTCATCACCAACAACCCCATCCCCCCACCCCCCCCACCCCACCCCCGCTCCCTGAAAATGCCCGGGCCAATTTTTTGTCCCCTTCCGGGCCTGGTGAGGAGGGTCACAGAAAGTGGAAAGAGAAGTACACAAAGTGGACGGAGGAGTAGAGAAAAGAAAAGTTGGAGGAGTACACAAAGAAGATGGAGGAATGCAGAAAGGAGAAAGAGGAGGAGCACAGAAAGGAGATAGAAGAGCACACAAAGAGGACAGCAGAGTGCATAAAGAAGAGGAATGAGGAGCAGAGAAAGGAGATGGAGGAGTGCATAAAAGATTAGAGGAACTGAATTTATTCTCTCTTTCAGAAGAGGAGATTAGGGAGGATATGATCAACATGTATAAATACATAAGGGGTCCATATAGTGAACTTGGTGTTGAGTTATTCACTTTAAGATCACTACAGAGGACAAGGGGGCACTCTTTACGCGTAGAGCAGAGATGTCAAACTCGATTTCATTGTGGGCCACATCAGCATGTACGTTGCCTTCAAAGGGCCGGTTGCATCTGTAAGACTAGATGTCCAGAGCACCCCATCCTCCCCCCTAAAATCTGATGTCAAGGGCTCCCCCCCACCAACAGAAATCATTGGTTCCCCACACTCACTTACATCACAGTGCACCCCCTTCCCATGTGCTGCTGCCAGGGAGAAGCTAGAGGCAGAGCAGTGAAGCAGAGAATGTAGGGTCTGGAGGAGGAGCAGAGGAAGGCTGGAGTCAGCTGCCAGAGTCTGCTGAATGCTGAGACCAGGGGGGGGTATAGATTAGAGCATGCCACAGAGAGGCGCAAGGTCTCTAGGAGCAGTTCTGTCCTCCTCTCTGCGACTGACTGCTGAGACGGTATGGGGGATTGGATATGAGAAGCGCAAGACCTGGCAGAGGAGTTCTCTCCTCTCTGCTGCCGACTGCTAAAACATGATGGGGACAGGGATGAGGGGGGGTACTGTAGCTACAGGATAGGTGTGAGGGCAACATGAAATGGCCTGGTGGTCCGGATTTGGCCCCCGGGCCTTTTTTTTTTTTACACCCGTGGTCTAAAGGAAAACAGATTTCGTCTCCATATACGGAAAGGTTTCTTCACTATAAGAGCTGTGAAAATGTGGAATAGACTCCCTCCAGAGATGGTTCTCACTAGATTGCTCTAAAAAAGACCTGGATTCTTTCCTAGGTGTACATTATATAAATGGGTACTAATATTTATAGGGAAAGTTGATCCAGGGAATATCCAATTGCCTCTCGGGGGATCAGGAAGGAATTTTTCCCTCTGCTGTAGCAAATTGGATCATGCTATGCTGGGGTTTTTCGCCTTCCTCTGGATCAACTGCGGGAATAGGATTGTGTATATGGGATTGTATGGTTGGGTTGGGTAAAACTTTCTACAGATGTTGCATTTCTTAAATGAATAAATAAAGAATTTGGAAAAAAAAATTTCTACGATCTGCTTGTTGTCATTTAATGGAGTCACTGGCTGCGAATTCTACTGAGGCTGAGAGTAAGACATCTCATTCACTGGACTAGTTGAACTAGTTAGAGATCCCACTTGCAGTGCTTAGATTAGAGCGGCAGAACTGGGACCAATTCCCACCTGCTCATCACCCCTTATCGGGGGGTAAAGAGAGGCAGGTGTCCCCTTCTTCACATAAATAAAGCACAGGATCGGGTATTTTAAGTAAGCTACTGTATATAACAAGTGTTGGGGGTAACGAGTTACAATGTAACGCATTACAGTAACTACGTTACTTTTTTTGGTAACGTAGTAACGGAACGCTTTACATTCGTAACATCGGTAACTACATTACTTTACTCGGCTTGAGTAACGCGCTTTCCTGCGTTACCCAAGTCATTGACCTCTCGCGCGGTGGATCGTGTGGCCGAGGAGGAGGCGGGAGGACTGAAGGAGACGCGGGGGACTGAGGAGAAGATGCCCGCCACTGCAGGTAAGTGCACTGGTCTCTCTGGCAGTCTCTGCACGCTGTGGTCACTCTGGCATTGAAAGGGGGCACACTGTGGTCACTCTGGCATTGAAAGGGGACACGCTGTGGTCAATCTGGGGGCACACTGTGGTCACTCTGGCATTGAAAGGGGGCACACTGTGGTCACTCTGGCATTGAAAGGGGGAACACTGTGGTCAATCTGGGGGCACGCTGGGGTCACTCTGGCATTGAAAGGGGGCACGCTGTGGTCACTCTGGCATTGAAAGGGGGCACGCTGTGGTCACTATGTGGTCATATATATATATATATATATATATATATATATATATATATATATATATATATATATATATTGTGACAGGAAGTCAGGTAAATCTGGGAATGTAGTCACAGGCAGGAGATACATTTCCACCTGGGTTAGACAAATCACCAATTACTATAGGGTGTCGGCTGCAGAGTTAGCCAGAACTGTCTAAGGAAGTTGAAAGGCCTTCAGCTGTTCAGAATGAGGAAATGAAGGCCTCTATAATTTGTCCAAAGGAAGTCTAATGGATTGCTGCCTCCGGAAGCTGTCTCCTGAAGCCATGTGGGCTGGGAGAAGGAGGACAGTCAGATGTGTGCCTCCCGACAAGCTGGTGAGCATGGGAGAAGACCCCCTGAAGTGATGTGCGCTAAGGAGGGTAACCAGTTGTGAAGACTTCTCAAGGTAAATAAATGATCTATTTCTATGTGGAAGAAATAAAGGGACATGTTCAATGTGAAGAGGAAAAGGGACATGTTCAATGTGAAGAGAAAAACAAAGGGACAGCTTAAATGAACATGTGCTGTGGTGGAGAGATAAAACATGGACTATTGAGAGTCTTCTTTATGACCAGCCAAGTCTGCCCAACAGTAGGTTGGGGACAGACTTCATTAGATAGGTTCCAGTGTGTGAGAAGGTAGCCGCCCACAGTGGCAAGGATTTATTTTGTTTTATTTTATTTTGGCTGTTTTGAGGCTTGCAATTGTGTGAAGCAAATTGCATGAATAAATCAGTGTTGTTTGCAACCACTGCTCGGCTATCTCTCTGTGAAAACGCACCCCAAAGGGGTCATCCACGCCTACCACCGAGCTAATCCCTCACATATGGTGGAGGTATGCAGTGGGCAGAAGCAGAGATCCCTGCAAAGAATTCTATGGATGGAGGGGATGCTACCGTCTGAACCAGCCCCATCAATGCCTGAACGGAATCGGCTAAAGAGAAAAGTTGTTGTCCCTAGCAACGCTGGTGTAAATGACACGGTTATGGAGACACAGTGTTCTCAGATGGAAAGTAAGCCCAAAATGGAGGAGATGTTGAAACAACTGATTATATCAAATGCAGCTCAACAGCAGGCAAATGCAGCTCAACAGCAGGCAAATGCGGATTTTCAGCGGAGCTTTGCAGCTCAACAAAAGGCTCATCAAGAGAGCATGGCAGGCTGGAAACAGAGACGCCAGCAGCAAATGGAGGCCATCGGTATGGAGGAAACCGAGTATGTGTGCAGGGCTGAGCTGGCTGCCGTACAACGGAAAATGGAAGAAAAGGAACAACCCCTGGGGGTACAGTTACAGTGGGAAGAATCCACTGCTCTTCCTTTTTCCGAGTTGCACAAACGCAGAGAGACTATAATGGAGAAAGATACCATCCTCATGGAAAAGGAAAGTGAAATTCAGACTTTGCAGAAGCAAAGTATGTGTGAAATGTTGGAGTTGCGTAATCAGCTGGAAAAAAGTCTTCAGTGTTTGGAAGCTACGAAAATAGACCTGCAGGGGGCGCAGGAACACAATGTCGCTCTGAAAACGACATTGTCTCTCAGCGACAACGAGAAAAGTGAAAGAGAGGCTAAATTACTGAGTACTGTGTATGAGCTCACCACTTTGAGCAATGTGGTAGATGAATTACGTGCAGACTGTGAAAGTTGGAAAGGTGAAGCCCAACGTTTCCAGCAGCAGTTAAAGGAGAAAGGAGCCTGTGTGGCAGAATTACAGTTTCATTCCCAGAAGCTAGCCAATGAGGTGAAAGCTCTTATGCAGGGAAAAGGAGATTCGGAACACAAGAGAAAAAAAATAGAGGCACAGCTGCAGGAATCGCAAGTCAAGGTGTCAGAAGGTGACCAATTGTGTGCTAAGCTGTCAGAGAAGGCAAACCGACTGCAGGTTGAGCTGGACAATGTTACAAATCAGCTTTCTCAAGCAGACAGCAAATCTAGAGAAATTGCGGAAGAGTTTTCTATCTTGGAATCGCACCTGCAAGACACGCAGGAACTCTTACAGTAAGAGAGGTGTCAAAGGCTGAGTTTTAGCACAAAGCTCAAACAAATGGAAGATGAGAAAAATGGCTTCCTGGAACAATTAAAAGAGGAGGAGGAAGCAAAGAAAAACCTATCAGAGCAAGTCGCAACATTGCAAGCTCAGATAGCGGTTATGAAAAACCCATGGAAGAAAGCGTTTGTTCATTAGAGAGTGTTGAAGTTGTGAAAAAGAAACTGCAGAAAGACCTTGAAGTTGCTAATCAACGCTATGAGAAAAAAACAGCTGCTTATGACAAGCTTGAGAAGACCAAGACAAGACTTCAGCAGGAATTGGATGAACTGAGTGTGAATCTGGATCACCAGAATCAGATTGTGTCCAACCTGGAGAAGAAGCAAAAGAAGTTTGATCAGATGCTTGGCGAGGAGAAGACTGTGTCTGCAAAATATGCAGAAGAACGTTACCGTGCAAAAGCAGTTTTTAAAAGGATCAGTGTTTTGGGGTCTGTCCTGAGTGAGCCTCAGAAATGTGATGACATGTGGCTTGAATCACCCCTTTGGAATAAACCGTTCCTTCAAAAACTTCAAGCATTGGAAAATGTATCATTAGAACTTCAGCAAACAGAGGAGCTGTGTAAGAAATGTGATGATTTCTCAGTTCAGGCTGAAAACCTAGTGGAGAAAACTAAAGCGGAGAAAACTAAAGCAAGTGATATAAATCTGGGAGAAAAAAGCAAACGCCACCTAGTGGAGAAAACTAAGGCTGTTGGTGAAAACGTGAAGCAAATGAATTTCAAGTGCCTTTCAGGGAATATTTCCAAAAGGGAACTAGTGAAAGACAGGTGGCAGAAGTTTGATCGTGATCTTGAGATGCATTCCATGTGGAATTCAGATAGAGAAAAGGAACTAGGTGACCTTGAGCAGTCAAATAGTTCAGCAGAAAGTGCATTGAAGAAACCTGTAAAAAAATGTGTTGCAGTTCCATGCTTCTTCACTGATGCAGAGAGGAGGTCTATAATGGATACCACCCAGATCGCTGGGTTCAACTGTGTTGTTGCCTTTGACCCATATGTTGGTGGAAGGAAAGTTGATGATGTCTCTGGAAAAATGAACAGGGGTCACTTTGAAGAAATGTGTGACAGCCTGTTGTGGCAAATGGAAGGCCCTCTGCACAGCATCTTAGAGCAAGCTAAGCTCAAGAAACAAAGAGTCAATGATTGTGTACAGCTGTATGGAGAGGCAACTCAAGTCACAGAGGGACGTCAAGAGTCCCTACTTGGAACAAAGCTTAGTGAAGCAGAGGTTCTCAAAGTTTTGTGGAAAACATTTATGGATTGCAGAGAGAGGCGGCTCAAGAATGTTGAAGACATTAAGACTAGCACAATTGAGTTGCCTATGGATCACGGTCCTCCATGGCGGATAGGACAAACTTGTATGCAAGACAAACTTGAGAAGGAGCGAAATGATGCCAAAAATGCAGTTGAGGAATGTGTATATGAGATGAGAGACAAACTGTGTGACATTTATGAGAAATCTGTCAATGAAGATGACCGAAACAGTTTCATTCGGAAGCTTGAGGATAATAGGAGGCTTATCAGTGAGTCAGCAGTGCTTGACACATGCGTGCCTGGAAATCTGTGTCCCAACCCTAGGGTTGAAACAAGAGGGGGGGGGGGGGTATGTGACAGGAAGTCAGGTAAATCTGGGAATGTAGTCACAGGCAGGAGATACATTTCCACCTGGGTTAGACAAATCACCAATTACTATAGGGTGTCGGCTGCAGAGTTAGCCAGAACTGTCTAAGGAAGTTGAAAGGCCTTCAGCTGTTCAGAATGAGGAAATGAAGGCCTCTATAATTTGTCCAAAGGAAGTCTAATGGATTGCTGCCTCCGGAAGCTGTCTCCTGAAGCCATGTGGGCTGGGAGAAGGAGGACAGTCAGATGTGTGCCTCCCGACAAGCTGGTGAGCATGGGAGAAGACCCCCTGAAGTGATGTGCGCTAAGGAGGGTAACCAGTTGTGAAGACTTCTCAAGGTAAATAAATGAACTATTTCTATGTGGAAGAAATAAAGGGACATGTTCAATGTGAAGAGGAAAAGGGACATGTTCAATGTGAAGAGGAAAAGGGACATGTTCAATGTGAAGAGGAAAACAAAGGGACAGCTTAAATGAACATGTGCTGTGGTGGAGAGATAAAACATGGACTATTGAGAGTCTGCTGTATGACCAGCCAAGTCTGCCCAACAGTAGGTTGGGGACAGACTTCATTAGATAGGTTCCAGTGTGTGAGAAGGTAGCCACCCACAGTGGCAAGGATTTATTTTGTTTTATTTTATTTTGGCTGTTTTGAGGCTTGCAATTGTGTGAAGTAAATTGCATGAATAAATCAGTGTTGTTTGCAACCACTGCTCGGCTATCTCTCTGTGAAAACGCACCCCCAAAGGGGTCATCCACGCCTACCACCGAGCTAATCCCTCAATATATATATATATATATATATATATATATATATATATATATATACATACATATATATAACAATAAATATTGTATTGTTTTTTTGTGCACTACAAATAAATATGGTATCGGGTCTTCTCCAATACAAGTCACTCCAAGCTATGTAGATGTCACTAGTAGAAAACTGTCATTCACTCATTCATAATAGTGGACATGAACCCAGAAATAGATCATTGCGCAGTATATTTTTATTTAGAACAATAGCATTCACAATATGTTAAACATTCACATTATATGGGTGCTTAACCGCTTTATAACCGGAAGGATTTCCCTCTTAAAGACCAGTCCACTTTTTTCAAATTGGCACTGCGTGATTTTAACTGACAAGTGCGCGGTCGTGCAACGCTATACCCAAAAAAAATCTATGTCCTCTTTTTCCCACAAATAGAGATTTCTTTTGGTGGTATTTGATCACCTGTGCAATTTTTATTTTTTGCGCTATAAACAAAAAAAGAGCGACAATTCTGAAAAAAAAAAAAAAACTTTATATTTCACATTCTGCTATATGACATTCCCCCCCAAAAAAAAATTAAAAATCAAAATTTTTTAACATTTTAGGCCAATTTGTTTTCTACTACATCGCAATAAGCGTATTTTAATTGGTTTGAGCAAAAGTTATCTACTAACTACAGGAAAGATTTGTGTTTTTTTTTTTTTACTAGTAATTGCGGCGATCTGCGATTTTTAGTGGGACTGTGATATTGCGGTGGACAGATCGGACCCCTAACTGACATTTTTGACACTTTTGGGGGGACCAGTGACATTACTACAGTATCAGTGCTAAAAATATGCACTATTACTGTAATAATGACACTGACAGAGAAGGGGTTAACATTGTGGGTGATCAAGGGGATAAATGTGAGTCTAGGGGAGTGATTCTAACTGTGTGGGGTGTGGCTTCTGAAATGACCATAGAGACATTTGATCCTATATAGAAGGATCACATGGTCTCTGTGATCCTTCCAGGGAAAAAAACGGTCAGCTGTGTTTTCAACAGCCGACCGTTCTTCTCTCTCATCGGGGAACGATCGCGGGTGTCAGGCAGCAATCGGAGCCGCCTGCCCCGTGCATCGGCTTCCCCGCTGACGAGCGCGGCGCCTCCTGGTTGGCTCCAAGTGACCGATGTAGACCTACGTCGGTTTGCCTGGGAGAGCCACACTGCCACAGTAAATAGTGTGGTCGGCAACCGGTTAAGCAGCACCAACACAAACCGCTCCCGTGGGATAGTAACTTGCACCATCGCTCACATTGTCCAAGCCGGCCTGTGATCCAGGGACCGGATCCGACGTGGGTAGCGAAACCGGATTGGGATATCTGCGGCTCAACTCCAAGTAGAGAGCATGCAGTGGAAAGCTAGCTAGTGAGGGGAAAATAAACCTGACAGATTTCTGTACCAACACAAGCGATGTTGTTGCAATGATTTCTCCCACTATGCTATTGTATTCTGACGGGGGGACTCTTCCCCCCCCCCCCATCCCTTTCCCGCCAGAATACACTGATACACTGATTCTGGTTTTCCAAGACATAAGAAGCAGGGGAGGGGGGGGGTCGGTAAAAGATAAGTGGAGGAGGTCAGAAACAGCTGAAGAGGGGATTAAGAATGGTGGCCAGCAGCGGATATATTGTCATTGCTCCCCACCACTCATTACCCTGCATCAGATGCTGCTGCCCCTCCCAACTCCATACTTCCTGATCAAGTGCCACTGCCTCCCTGCTCCTTGGTGCGGCAGAGGGGAACAGCAGTGTCTTCTAATGGAGCAGGGGGCAGCACCATCAGATCTTATGGTGAGTAGTGGGGCGGAAGGGCAGTGCCATCTTAACAGCATCATGGACCCCTGGGGGAAAAGTGAAGGATTTTGTGTCCCTGAATAAAATCCATCACTTCCCTTACTTAGCCTTGCAGCACTGGGGTCCTTTGAAAGGCATGAACATCAAACATTTTTTACATCACTATTCCCCAGACCAACATTACAGAAGAAGAGTTCTCCTCATCTTCACAGTCAGGACACTCAGTGGGGACATAAGATGGACGATGTCACCTAACCCGTCCATGTGACAATGTAGAGCTAAAGGCATCACCTCTAAGCTCTATTGGACATAACTGATTTACCCCGCTCAGCAGGGGTGGGCCTTAGAGAACAAAGGCCATATATGGGCAGCACAGAGGCTCAATGGTTAGCCTTGCAGCACTGGGGTCCTTGGTTCAAATCCTGACCTGGACACTACCTGCATGGAGTTTGTTCTCCCTGTGCTTGCGTGGGTTTCCTCCGGGTACTCCGGTTTCCTCCCACACCAAAGACATGCCCTGCGTTGGTGTTGCAGTGGTGAGCATAGCTGCTATCTCAGCAGCTGACCCGGGTTCGATCCCCGGCCAACGCAATTGCCAAGATGGGGGCCTCACCTGCTAAGTGCATTGAGTGCCTAACAATATAATAAAATTGTATCCAAAACGAATGAAGTAAATGTGTTGTACTTTACATGTATTTTCCTAAACACTTTTTCATATATTTCTTTCAGGGGAATCTGATTACTTTGTATTCTCATTTTTAGCCAGTAGGTGGAGCACTCGGCTCCTTTTCAGGTATTTTCTAGGCTCTTCTTAGCAGCTTGGCTGAAAAAAAGACCGGCTTCTTACTATATAGCTCAATAGCTCTAAGGCTGAAATTCAGATATCAATGAGTCTGAGCAGTGACTCCGCCCCCTCTCTGCCGATGAAGTTTGGGCGGTTCCATCCGAAGATTCAATCAGATGGGGGAGGGGTTATGTACTTTATTATAGAGATGGGAGAGGGATTATATAGTTTATTATAGAGATGGGGGAGGGGTTATATAGTTTATTATAGAGATGGGGGAGGGGTTATATAGTTTATTATAGAGATGGGGGAGGGGTTATATAGTTTATTATAGAGATGGGGAGGGGTTATATAGTTTATTATAGAGATGGGGGAGGGGTTATATAGTTTATCTCAGAGATGGGGGAGGGGTTATATAGTTTATTATAGAGGTGGGGGAGGGGTTATATAGTTTATTATAGAGATGGGGGAGGGGTTATAAAGTTTATTATAGAGGTGGGGGAGGGGTTATATAGTTTATTATAGAGGTGGGGGAGGGGTTATATAGTTTATTATATCAGGGTTCGTATGGTCCTTGAAAACCTGGAAAAGTTATGAAATTTTGAGATGACACTTTCCAGGCCTGGAAAGGTCATGGAAAAGTACGATTTTACAAATGTTTTGGAAAAGTCATGGAAATCTGGGGAGGAGCGGGGGGTAGCGGGGGGGGGGAGCGGATGCTTAAAACTTTATTATTGCAAAAGTATTATTTTATTTTATGTTTGTACACATTCATTTCCGGGTCCGCAGCAACCGAGGAGTAGATCGTGCACCAAGCACCAATCACTGGCAGCGGGGAGGGCCGGGCCGCGGTTTGCCTGGATGTGACTGGCCAGCAACAGCAAACCAATCACAGGCGGCGGAAGCGTCACTGGAGGGCGGGCCGCATGAACGTGATGATGACGCGGAAGGGGGCGGTAACCGTTTCGGTTACCGCACCCCCGCGTCATCACATTCAATGCGGCCGGTCCGCTCTCCAGTGACGCTTCCGCTGCCTGTGATTGGTTTGCTGTTGCTGGCCAGTCACATCCAGGCAAACCGCGGCCCGGCCCTCCCCGCTGCCTGTCATTGGTGCACGATCATCTCCTCGGCTGCTGCTGGCCAGTGACCGACCGTAGGGCAAACTGCGGGCACCTACTGTACCAGTCCTATACGGGAATGTTAAAAATAAATGTAAATAAATAATTAAGCATCCAATCCTGAGTCGCCTTTCTGTGAGAACTCTTTTCTGCCTCATGGGACTGTTAGGTTCGGCCTAAGAATAGTAAGCGCCACATTTTGTCAAGCTGCACCTTCATGTCTGCCACCTGAACAGCTTTATTTGGGCAAGCAGGAGCACCACTGTTCTTTCTCCCAAAAGTAAGTGCCGCATTTGTGCACCATCAGATCTGTGCCATCCATACCAGTCTGCCTGCACCTCATGACTGTCGCTTGGGCCTAAAAGGATTACTGTGCTGCATTTTGTGCATCTCACTGTCTGTGCCATCCATACCAGTCCGCCTGCACCTTATGACTGTCGCTTGGGCCTAAAAAGATTACTGTGCTGCATTTTGTGCATCTGACTGTCTGTGCCATCCATACCAGTCCGCCTGCACCTTATGACTGTCGCTTGGGCCTAAAAAGATTACTGTGCTGCATTTTGTGCATCTGACTGTCTGTGCCATCCATACCAGTCCGCCTGCACCTCATGACTGTCGCTTGGGCCTAAAAAGATTAAGTGCTGCATTTTGTGCCATCCATACCAGTCCGTTCACAGTTACAGCAATGCCAGGGAAATGCAGCTTTAAAAATGTATGGCTTCATGACGAAAAGTATGAGAGGTGGCTGGAGAAAGATCAGGACCTGGGACGTGCTAAATGTACAGTGTGTCGTAAAACATTTGACATTTCGAACATGGGAGAGGCAGCGCTGTCTAGCCACGCTAAAGGTGCAAAGCACCAGTCTGCAGCTGCGTGCTCGACAGCTTCCAATCCGATCGCTGGCTTTTTCACCCGTGCGCCTGAAGTGACATCGGCTCACAGCTGCGGCAGCGGTGCTTCCACCTCATCTACTGTAAAACAAGGGACCATTTTGAGTCACGCTGTAACCAGAAACAAAACTCTAACAGCAGAGGTACTGTGGGCTCTAAAAGTGGTTAATTCACACTATTCATACAAGTCTTGTGAAGACACAGGTCAGCTTTTCCAGACTATGTTCCCAGACAGCAAGATAGCGGCCAGCTTTGCATGCGGCGAACGTAAGTGCTCATATTTATGCACTTTTGGACTGGCTCCTTTTTTTAAGAAACTGACTTTGACAGATGTATCGAAGCAAAGCGTCTATGTTATGCTCTTTGATGAAAGTCTCAATCACTATTTACAGTCTAAACAGTTAGACATGCATGTCAGGCTGTGGAACGGTTCCGAGGTGAAAACTAAATACATCGGCTCAGAGTTCATGGGCCATTCATCAGCTCAAGACATTGCTGAAAAAATGAATAACTTGCTCTCAGAGATCGGAATCAAGAATCTTGTCCAGATCTCAATGGATGGACCGCACGTCAACTGGAAAGTATTCGAAATACTCCAGAAGCAAGTGCAGGAAGATGCTGGAAAGTCCCTAATTAACATTGGTTCGTGCGGGTTGCACATACTGCACAATGCGTTCAGAGATGGATGTAAAGCCACCGGATGGGAAGTTGAACACGGGCTCTCTAGCTTGTATTGGCTGTTCCATGATTGCCCTGCACGTCACGAGGATTTTATGACAGCAACCGGTTGTAAAACTCCCATGCTTAAATTTTGTAAGCACCGGTGGATTGAGAATGTTAATGTTTCAGAAAGAGGATTGCAACTCTGGCCACACGTCAAACAATACATTGAGATGGTAGAGAGAGGGAAACTACCCAATCCAAAAATAAAGTCATTTGAAGAGGTGAAGATGCGCTGTGCTGATCCTCTTTTCCTAGTAAAAGTGGGAATATTCAACAGCATTGCAAGAGAAGTCGACCCATTCCTCACCATGTATCAGTCTGACCAACCAATGCTGCCGTTTCTCTCCGGTGATATGTACAAACTGATTAAAGGTAAGGATAAACATAAATTCTGTTTTTGCTAATAATGTTTATTAATATGATATACACTGCAGTGCATTACAATTTGGCTTGTAAATTAGCAAAAAACACTTAATTTTACTTTTTCATAGGCATCATGGGACGATTTCTAAAGGAAAAGCATCTGGAAGAGGCCACATCCACTCTAAAGCTCCTCCATGTCCCTTATCAAGACAGCAGTCTGCACAAGGACTGTTCAAAGATTGACATTGGGTTTGCAGCAGAAACCACCCTGACCCAACTCAAGTCTTCCAAAAAAATTTCAGATAGGCAAAACCTAGAGATTAAGATGGACTGCAAGAAATTTTTGATCACACTCCTGGACAAGTTGCTGAAAAAGGCTCCAGTGCATCACATGTTGGTGAGAAGCATGCAGTGCCTTGACCCGAGACGCATGGCTGGAAGTAGTAAGGAACTCTGCGTAACGCAAATGAGAAGGATGTTGCACATACTTGTTGAGGCTAAACATGTAAATGAGGCAGTGTGCGACGATATCCTTAGCGAGTTTCGAGAGTTTTGTGATTTGGGTGCTCTTCAGGTGAAGTTCAGGGAATTTGACCCCAAAACTGATCGAGTGGACACCCTGCTGTATGAGACAATGGGAACAAAACCATCACTTTCCAGAGTGTGGAATGTGGTGAAGCTTCTTCTTGTGTTATCACATGGTCAGGCAAGCGTCGAAAGAGGTTTTTCAATCAACAAAGAATTAATAGTTGAGAATCGGAGGGAAAGATCTCTGGTGGCTCAGAGGCTCATTGTTGACCATGTCAGATCTGTAGGGGGCATAACCAAGGTAGAAATCACAAAGGAGCTGCTCCTTTCAGCTGCAGGAGCCAGGCAGAAGTACCATGGGTACCTGGATGAAGAAAAGAGAAAGAAAGAACAACAAGCTGTTGACTTAAAGAGGAAGGCTTTCACAGATGAGCTGGAAGATTTGAAAAAAAAGAGGGCTAGAATGGAGGCGGACATTTGTGCTCTCGAGAAATCAGCGGATGAATATGCTGAAAAGGCCGAATCTTCAGGCAATCTGACCTTTATCAGCAAATCCAACAGTTTCCGCCGTACTGCAAAAGAAAAGAAAGATTCTCTGCTGAAAATTGAAAAACAGATTGATGAGAAGCTTTCAGAAATGAAAAATTAAATGGTGTTGATTGTTTTTTGGTAATGTTTAAGTTAACTTGTGACTGTTATCGGGTCAAATTATTGCACTTTAAGTTCAGAACAGTGTTGCTGGACACTTTTATTTTTTAGTTGCTTCCCCTTGATTTATGTTATATCTCCTGCGGATTACGTTAATCCATTTCTAAGCGGTTCTCAGGGTTTATGTTATGAAACGTCGTTACTGTGCAGGCGTTATTTAAATAAATATTTCATATTCCAATGTACACTACAAAGCTTGTCATTTATATTAGTAAAAATATGCTGGGTGTGACATAGATTTTCTTCTTATTTAACATGTATACATAGACATTTCATGAAACATTAGGTCATGAATATTTACGTGAAGTCATGGAAAAGTCATGGAAAAGTCATGGAATTTCATTGGTGAAAATGTGTATGAACCCTGAGAGATGGGGGAGGGGTTATATAGTTTATTATAGAGATGAAGGGGGGGTTGTATAGTTTATTATAGAGATGGGGGAGGGGTTATATAGTTTATTATAGAGATGAAGGGGGGTTATATAGTTTATTATAGAGATGGGGGAGGGGTTATATAGTTTATTAAAGAGATGGGGGAGGGGTTATATAGTTTATTTTTAGAGGTGGGGGGATGGGTTATATAGTTTATTATAGCGATGGGGGAGGGGTTATATAGCTTATTATAGAGATGGGGAGGGGTTATAAAGCTTATTATAGAGATGGGGAGGGGTTATATAGTTTATTATAGAGGTGAGGGAGGGGTTATATAGTTTACTATAGAGATGGGGGAGTGGTTATATAGTTTATTATAGAGATGGGGGAGGTGTTATATTGTTTATTATAGAGATGGGGGAGGGGTTATATTGTTTATTTTAGAGATGGGGAGAGGTTATATAGTTTATTATAGAGGTGGGGGATGGGTTATATCGTATATATTAATATATAGTTTATTATAGAGGGTGGGGAGGGATTATATCGTTTATTATAGAGATGGGGGATGGGATATATAGTTTATTATAGAGATGGGGAAGGGGTTATATAGTTTATTATAGAGGTGGGGGATGGGTTATATCGTTTATATAAATATATAGTTTATTATAGAGATGGGGGAGGGGTTATATAGTTTATTATAGAAATGGGGGAGGGGTTATGTAGTTAGCGATAGGTATTTACAAACCTTCAACATCATAAATGGAAATTAATAACCCTGCTAGTGGAGATCAAATATACAGCTGCAACTTCAAGTGTGACCACACCCCAGTTAATAGTTCCATATCAAGTCGCGCTATTAATAAGTAATGGAAAATAAAGTCCATAAATAGAAGAATCACAATTTCCAGACCAGTCTCCCTATGGATGTGTGCTTACCAGAAAGAATAAATTTATGTGCAGGTTCTCTATAGTGAATCTTGTCCCCTTGATGGAAGACTGGAACCAGTAAACTCGTGGTGATTCAGTGGTCGTTGAATCATAAAATAAAATATAAAAAGTGCAATAGCGTAAAACCCAACACAAATGATATTAAGTGACTTGAACACCAATGTGATCATTCAATGTTTGGTTCAAAAAATTGGTGTTGTGTAGATATAACCACCACCAGTGTGAATGCTCACAAGCCAATAGTTAAAAGAAAATATAGAAAAAGAATATATAGAAAAAGAAATGATCCCATACGGTGGGACACCTGAAAGGTACCCCTTACCAGAGTGAATAAGAGCAAGTGCATATGTCAATATGGGAGAGTGCTATCCTTCACCAGCTGAAATCGCCTCTTACCATGCGAAGGAAAATAAAAACGCCAAAGTGAATGGGAGTGATCACACATACACTATATCTTCCGTGCTAAACCTTCACCAGCTGAAGTCGCCTCTTACCATATATAAATGATAAATAAGCCAAAGTGCAGCAGAGCAATCACGTATATCACCAAAGGATAGCCAGGGTATTCACCACTTGGTGTCCGGACCCCCCTTCAACATCAAGCAGCCAGCTCTTTACTTCCTGTCCTGTGACTGCAGTTTATTAAAAAAAAAAAAAAACAAGCCCCACCCACTTTTCCCCTCCAGTTGGCAATCTAGGTCATGTGACCGCAGTCTTAAAAAAAAAAACCCACAAGCCCCGCCCACTTTTGAATTTGAGAGGTCATGTGACTGCAGTTTGAAGTAAACAAGTCATAAGCCCCTCCCACACTGGGAGGAGTGTATAAAAAGGCAGTTGCTGGATGACTCGGTGTCATTTGGACTGATCTGGTGTTCAGGTAAGATGTCTCTCCCATCTCTCCTCATTCTCCTATTTATTATATTCTCCTATTAGTCTCATCTGATATAAAACAAATTCCATCCATATTATTTAATCCTCCTACATCATTATTAATGGAGTTTAATGATTTTTTTATTTTTTTAATTTTTTTTTTTTTTTTTTTTTTAATATAAGATGATTGATAGATGGATGATGGATGGATACTTAGGTTGATAGTACTGTATATACAATGAGGGGATTTACTAAAACTGGAGCAGTTGTTTACTCCAACCAATCATTTCATTTTCAAAGCTTAGCCAAACAAGCTGAAGCTGGATTCTGGTTGGCTAATCTGTAGAGTGATTCCAGATTCTATCTGCTCCAGTATTGGTGAATCCCCCAATCAGTAGATGTGTTCAGTATAATACATACCTCCAAACAGTCCCGGATTCTGACATATGTCCCGCAGTCCCGCACAGCTGAGCAGTTTCCCGCATCGCCTCCACTGCCGCTCACTCTTCTCCTGCACAGAACATACAAGGCAGGAGAAAGGACGGCCCATTTGTCATCATAAACCCGCCTCCACATTTGTCAGTATTTCACACCCACTGTCATTTCCAATTCTGGGCGCCAATGTCTGCTGCCCAACATGGCGCTTTTGTGACATGTGACAGTTATGTGATCTGTCTGCTCCCGCTGCATCTACACACTTTCTCATCCCTGGCAACTCTCCTCTCCGCTCCTCTATTCTCCTTTGGTCTCCACTTTCTCTCCTCCATGCCATCCATGTTCAGCCACATCACTTCCCTGCTTTCCATCCCCTCCCCTAACAACTCCACTACTTCTTTCTGTGCAATCAGTGACTTGAGTCCCGCTGCTCTGTTTTACCGCCCCCCCCCCTCCCCACCGGCAGCATCTCCGATCCTGATCCATACTTGCCAACTGTCCCTTTTTTCCTGGGACAGTCCCTGCAAATAGGAGCCTGTCCCAGGTAATTTATATTGTCCCTGGAAGCGCCTGTTAATCGGGCTGCCCGTAAATGTTAGGCAGAAGTAGTGCAGCTGAATGGGAGAATTATTCCAACTCTGCTACTGTGGCCTTAAGTTTGAAATTCCCTTTTTAATTTCCTGTAATTCTCCCTATATTGGATTAGACTCTATAATCTGATAAATAGGCGAGATTAATTATGCAGAGTGGGTGGAGCTTCAGGGAAGTGGGTGTGGTAATTAATGGCTGTGCTCCAAAGTGTCCCTGGAAATTTTTTTTAAATGTTGGCAACTATGTGATCCATCTCTCCCCTTCCTCGTCATAAATCGCTCCGTCCCGACACACCACTCCTCCGTTCTCCTTCCACTAGATGCCTGTTCCCTTTCCCTACCAACAGGCACCAGCATTCCCCCTTTCCCTGCCATAGTTTCTGCTAGACTCCTCCCCCCGCGGCTCCACAGCCCAACTCCTCCCACTTCACACTGTAATCCAGCCTGCAGTCTCCCCTCCCCCGCTGTCTGCATCCTAAGTTTAGGATCCCTGTCCCAGTCCCTATCTATTTCATTCATATCCCTCTGGAACACTCTTGGTGCATAGGGGGACTCCTGATGTAATGGGGTCTCCAGATGGGAAGGGGAATTACTGATGTTAAAGGGGGACTCTGATGGGAATTGGGGACTACCAATGATAATGGGGGACTCTGATGGGAATTGGGGACTACCAATTATAATGGGGGACTCTGATGGGAATTGGTGACTACCAATGATAATGGGGGACTCTGATGGGAATTGGGGACTACCAATGATAATGGGGGACTCTGATGGGACTCTGATGAGAAAGGGGAAATCTGGTGTTAAGTATAGGGGGCTTCTGATTTAAAGGGCCACTGCTGATGTGAAGGGGGAGACTTTTGATGTGGAGAGGACTCCTGCTGTAAAGGGGGACTCTGATGTGAAAGGGAACACCTGTTTTAAAGCGTGGCTCTTAATGTAATCGGTTGACCTCCTGATGTAAAGGGGGAACTCTTAATGTAAGAGGGGATTCCTGATGTAAAGGGGGACTTTGATGTGAAGGGTGGGCAGTTCTGATTTGAAGGAAGGGACTCCTGATGTGAAAAAAGAGGGACTCCTGATGAGGGGAGGAACTCCTGCTAGGGAAGACTAATGGTGTGAAAGGGAGGAGGCTTCAATGTGAAGGGGAACACCTGTTTTAAAGCTTTTTTCCCTCTGTTTTCACCTGGGGATCCGGCCAGTAACACATCTCCTGTGTAGCCCCTCCTAGGTAGGTGCTAGGTGTAGGATAGGTGGCCCTGTCTGCCTATCAGGAGGGCCGGATTTATTAGTTAGTCTGTCACATGTTTCCAGGTGTGTCTGTTGTGTCTGGGGAGTCTCCCCACTGTATCCAATGAGGGATATTGTTGGACAGTGGAGGAAACCCGGCCAATAGCACACCAGGGTTTATGGCTATCTCAGAGGGCAGAATCTGCCGCAATGCACCCTGGGATGGGGTATAATTATAAGTCAGAACACGTAACATGTTCCCAAGGTGAACTTATCCTTTAAGGCCTCTTGTACACAGGTGAAAAAATCCCCATGTTTGTAGTCATCTCGTTTTTTCCGGATGTGAATATAGGTGCATTGTTGTCTATGGGACGATGCAAACAGTTGTGTAAAGATCCCTAATGCAGCAATGCGTTCACAGCCATTCCAAAATGTGACAATTGTATATATGAGTGCGGTAATTTGCGTCCACACGCATGTATACACAAATATACATGAGAATGTCAACTCAGAAAAATGCCCACCTACCCCATGGGTAACCCTATGAGAATGGACATACATTGCAAGACTGGCAGCTAATGGAAGATGAAGGAGAATTCTATGTGTGTAAATGTATACGCAGGATTACACACCTGTACATGCGTTTATCAGAGGTCTTTACAGAATATCTTTTCTGTTTTTTACTCTTTCTGCCAGCCGGACCCTTCATATAAACATCAGTAAATTATTATGTCTGTGTGCAGGAGGCCGAATACCCGTTTTTTCTTATTCAGTCGTTTTCTATTTGCTTCTTTGTTTTGATTCGGCTTTCTTGTTTCTATGGTGACCATGTCCATGGGCATTTCTGCCCATTTACTCCCGTTTTTTCCTTCTGACCCATTGACTCAATGCTCTACCCTGTTTTTATGGGGGAGCTTTCTATGGGACATGCGTTCTGGATGTTGTGAGCACTTGTTGGCCAGGAATCACTTCCAGCTGGGGGGCTTCATAGGTGGAGTTGCCATGGTAACATGGATGCTGGGCTCTTCCAGTGTAACATTTACTACAATCATCAAATTAGATGACAATCTAATGTTTAATAAATACCTGGAGGTGATACGCATGTGACCATGTACAACAGGGCGATCAGTGTATATAGGGTGATAGATGTATATAGGGAGATCAGTGTATATAGGGGGATCAGTGTATATAGGGTGATAGGTGTATATAGGGTGATCAGTGTATATAGGGTGATAGGTGTATATAGGGAGATCAGTATATATAGGGTGATCAGTGTATATAGGGCGATAGGTGTATATAGGGTGATCAGTGTATATAGGATGATAGGTGTATATAGGGTGATAGGTGTATATAGGGTGATAGGTATATATAAGGCAAACAGTGTACGGTGATAGGTGTATATAGGGCGATAGGTATATTTTGGGGCGATCAGTGGATATAGGGTGATAGGTGTATATAGGGCGATAGGTATATATAGGGTGATCAGTGTATATCGGGCGATAGGTGTGTATATAGGGCAATAGGTGTATATAGCGCGATAGGTGTATATAGGGCGATAGGTGTGTATATAGGGTGATCAGTGTATATAGGGCGATCGGTGTATATAACATGATAGGTGAATATAGGGCGATCAGTGTATATAGGATGATAGGAGTATACGGGGTGATAGTTGTATATAGGACGATAGGTGTGTATAGGGTGAGAAGTGTATACAGGGTGATCATTGATTTATGGAGGCAGAATCACCTGTCAGGGTTCATTCATAATCACCTGTGGCGCCAATCTGCATTTTACAGCCATCTTTACAGCAATATGTGACCGTGTATATAGGGTGATAGGTGTATATAGGGTGATCCGTGTATATAGGGTGATCAATGTATATAGGGCGATAGGTATATATAGGGATAGGTGTATATAGGGCGATAGGTATATATAGGGATAGGTGTATATAGGGCGATAGGTGTATATAGGGTAATAGGTATATATAGGGTGATCAATGTATATAGGGTGATCAATGTATATAAGGCAATAGGTGTATATAGGGTGATAGGTATATATAGAGCAATAGGTATATATAGGATGATAGGTATATATAGGATGATAGGTATATATAGGATGATAGGTGTCTATAGGGTCATAGGTATATATAAGGTGATCAGTGTATATAGGGTGATAGATGTATACAGGGTGATCGGTGTATATAGGGCGAGGGTGATCAGTGTATTTGGGCAATCAATGATTTATGGAGGCTGAGCCATCTGTCAGGGCTATTTCATACCCAGCTGTGGTGCCAATCTGCATTTTACAGCCATCTTTACAGCAATATGTGACCGTACATGATCAGCGCGTCCGTTCAATGTGGTGCCGTTCCTAATGACATCCTGACACAGATTACAACAGTCAGGACAGTTTCCAAAAGGTCAAAGTCAGATTTATTCCTGAAAATCAAATTTATTCCTGAAGATCGGACAGATTTCACTCTATACAGACACAGAATGAAGAATCGGTCAGCCTTTTTCTCACTTTGTAAAGGAAATGAGAAGTGTTCAGACTTTGCAGACAATATTGGGTTTCATTTATAAACCTTCAACATCAAGCAGGCAGCTCTTTACTTCCTGTCATGTGACTGTAGTTTATAAAAAATAGAAAAAAAAAAGCAAGCCCCGCCCACTTTTGCCCTCCAGTTAGGGATCTATGTCATGTGACCGCAGTCTAAAAAAAAAAAGCTCCGCCCACTTTTGCCTTTGAGAGGTCATGTGACTGCAGTTTGAAGTAAACAAGTCATAAGCCCCGCCCACACTGGGAGAAGTGTATAAAAAGGCGGTTGCAGGATGACTCGGTGTCATTTGGACTGATCTGGTATTCAGGTAAGATGTCTCTCCCATCTCTCCTCATTCTCCTATTTATTATATTCTCCTATTAGTCTCATCTGATATAAAACAAATTCCATCCATATTATTTAATCATCCTACATCATTATTAATGGAGTTTAATGATTTTTTTTTTTTTTTAATTATTATTATTTTTTTTTTTTTATATAAGATGATTGATAGATGGATGATGGATGGATACTTAGGTTGATAGTACTGTATATACAATGAGGGGATTTACTAAGACTGGAGCAGTTGTTTACTCCAACCAATCATTTCATTTTCAAAGCTTAGCCAAACAAGCTGAAGCTGGATTCTGGTTGGCTAATCTGTAGAGTGATTCCAGATTCTATCTGCTCCAGTATTGGTGAATCCCCCAATCAGTAGATGTGTTCAGTATAATACATACCTCCTAACAGTCCCGGATTCTGACATATGTCCCGCAGTCCCGCACAGCTGAGCAGTTTCCCGCATCGCCTCCACTGCCGCTCACTCTTCTCCTGCACAGAACATACAAGGCAGGAGAAAGGACGGCCCATTTGTCATCATAAACCCGCCTCCACATTTGTCAGTATTTCACACCCACTGTCATTTCCAATTCTGGGCGCCAATCATGGGCGTCCGCAGAGCTTTTTCCAGGGGGGGCATCATTTTAAGGTCAGCCATTCTCCGCCCCTTTTTAACAATGTCATGAGGGGGGGGGGCTAGTCATTGCAAAAGCAAAGCTGACACTCTCTGTTTTGGGTCCGTGCAGGCGGCGCATGCATGCACGTGACATCAGTACTTCCGTGCCTCTATGCACTGCATTTCCTGCAGGTACAGCAGCCGTTCAAATGAAGGACCCGCACAGATGTAAACCTCGTCTTAAAGGATAAGTTCACCTTTACCAAAAAAATATAAATGCACATTTTTTTACAGGTTTGAAAAAATGTGCATTTAAATTTTTTTTTTTTTTGGGAGCCTGCAGAGCATTGCACCTCTGATCAGCAGATCATGAGTGCAATGTCCGGCTCTAAAGACTTTCAGGATATCGGTCTGCTTTTATTTCTTCAGTTACCTGAGAGCCGGAAGATGAATGGACTACGAGAACGCTCACCAGCACCCTCCCAGCTCACTGAAAAATAGAAGCTGTCAGCAGCAATGGCTGATGGTACTTGTAGGCATTCATTTACAGGAAACTGAGAATGAATGGCGCGGCCGTGTGGGTGGAGCCCCATGCAGCCGCGCTATTTTCAAATATTGACAGCGGGTGCAGGGAGAAGAACCTCTGCCCGCTGTCACGGGGGGGGGGGGGGGACTGCAGATTCTGGAAAATGTTACATATTCCACCCTATAAGCGGTCAGAACACGTAACATGTTCCCAAGGTGAACTTATCCTTTAAGGCCTCTTGTACACAGGTGAAAAAATCCCCATGTTTGTAGTCATCTCGTTTTTTCCGGATGTGAATATAGGTGCATTGTTGTCTATGGGACGATGCAAACAGTTGTGTAAAGATCCCTAATGCAGCAATGCGTTCACAGCCATTCCAAAATGTGACAATTGTATATATGAGTGCGGTAATTTGCATCCACACGCATGTATACACAAATATACATGGGAATGTCAACTCAGAAAAATGCCCACCTACCCCATGGGTAACCGTATGAGAATGGACATACATTGCAAGACTGGCAGCTAATGGAAGATGAAGGAGAATTCTATGTGTGTAAATGTATACGCAGGATTACACACCTGTACATGCGTTTATCAGAGGTCTTTACAGAATATCATTTCTGTATTTTACTCTTTCTGCCAGCCAGACCCTTCATATAAACATCAGTAAATTATTATGTCTGTGTGCAGGAGGCCGAATACCCGTTTTTTCTTATTCAGTCGTTTTCTATTTGCTTCTTTGTTTTGATTCGGCTTTCTTGTTTCTATGGTGACCATGCCCGTGGGCATTTCTGCCCATTTACTCCCTTCTGACCCATTGACTCAATGCTCTACCCTGTTTTTATGGGGGGAGCTTTCTATGGGACATGCGTTCTGGATGTTGTGAGCACTTGTTGGCCAGGAATCACTTCCAGCTGGGGGGCTTCATAGGTGGAGTTGCCATGGTAACATGGATGCTGGGCTCTTCCAGTGTAACATTTACTACAATCATCAAATTAGATGACAATCTAATGTTTAATAAATACCTGGAGGAGATACGCATGTGACCATGTACAACAGGGCGATCAGTGTATATAGGGTGATAGGTGTATATAGGGTGATCAGTGTATATAGGGTGATCAGTGTATATAGGGTGATAGATGTATATAGAGTGATAGGTGTATATAGGATGATAGGTGTATATAGGGTGATCAGTGTATATAGGGTGATAGGTGTATATAGAGTGATAGGTGTATATAGGATGATAGGTGTATATAGGGTGATCAGTGTATATAGGGTGATAGGTATATATAAGGCGATCAGTGTATATAGGGTGATAGGTGTATATAGGGCGATCGGTGTATATAGGGCGATAGATATATATAGGGTGATCAGTGTATATCGGGCGATAGGTGTGTATATAGGGCGATAGGTGTGTATATAGGGTGATCAGTGTATATAGGGCGATCGGTGTATATAACATGATAGGTGAATATAGGGCGATCAGTGTTTATAGGATGATAGGAGTATACAGGGTGATAGTTGTATATAGGATGATAGGTGTCAGTGTGTATAGGGTGAGAAGTGTATACAGGGTGATCATTGATTTATGGAGGCGGAATCACCTGTCAGGGTTCATTCATAATCACCTGTGGCGCCAATCTGCATTTTACAGCCATCTTTACAGCAATATGTGACCGTGTATATAGGGTGATCAGTGTATATAGGGTGATCCGTGTATATAGGGTGATCAATGTATATAGGGCGATAGGTATATATAGGGATAGGTATATATAGAGCAATAGGTATATATAGGATGATAGGTATATATAGGATGATAGGTGTCTGTAGGGTGATAGGTATATATAAGGTGATCAGTGTATATAGGGTGATAGGTGTATACAGGGTGATCGGTGTATATAGGGCGAGGGTGATCAGTGTATTTGGGCAATCAATGATTTATGGAGGCTGAGCCATCTGTCAGGGCTATTTCATACCCAGCTGTGGTGCCAATCTGCATTTTACAGCCATCTTTACAGCAATATGTGACCGTACATGATCAGCGCGTCCGTTCAATGTGGTGCCGTTCCTAATGACATCCTGACACAGATTACAACAGTCAGGACAGTTTCCAAAAGGTCAAAGTCAGATTTATTCCTGAAAATCAAATTTATTCCTGAAGATCGGACAGATTTCACTCTATACAGACACAGAATGAAGAATCGGTCAGCCTTTTTCTCACTTTCTAAAGGAAATGAGAAGTGTTCAGACTTTGCAGACAATATTGGGTTTCATTTATAAACCTTCAACATCAAGCAGGCAGCTCTTTAATTCCTGTCATGTGACTGTAGTTTATAAAAAATAGAAAAAAAAAAAAAAGCTCCGCCCACTTTTGCCTTTGAGAGGCCATGTGACTGCAGTTTGAAGTAAACAAGTCATAAGCCCCGCCCACACTGGGAGAAGTGTATAAAAAGGCGGTTGCAGGATGACTCGGTGTCATTTGGACTGATCTGGTATTCAGGTAAGATGTCTCTCCCATCTCTCCTCATTCTCCTATTTATTATATTCTCCTATTAGTCTCATCTGATATAAAACAAATTCCATCCATATTATTTAATCATCCTACATCATTATTAATGGAGTTTAATGATTTTTTTTTTTTTTTTAATTATTATTTTTTTTTTTTATGTAAGATGATTGATAGATGGATGATGGATGGATACTTAGGTTGATAGTACTGTATATACAATGAGGGGATTTACTAAGACTGGAGCAGTTGTTTACTCCAACCAATCATTTCATTTTCAAAGCTTAGCCAAACAAGCTGAAGCTGGATTCTGGTTGGCTAATCTGTAGAGTGATTCCAGATTCTATCTGCTCCAGTATTGGTGAATCCCCCAATCAGTAGATGTGTTCAGTATAATACATACCTCCTAACAGTGTGGCTCTTAATGTAAGGGGATGGCTTCCTGATGTAAAGGGGAACTCTGATGTGAAGGGGGAACTCTGATGTGAAGGGGGAGCTCCAAATGTAAGAGGGGATTCCTATTGTAAAGGTTGGCTCTGATGTGAAGGGTGGGTAGTTCTGATTTGAAGGAAGGGACTCCTCGTGAAGGTGGGACTCCTCAGGTGAACAGAGGACTCTGATTTGAAGGGAGGAACTCCTACTATGAAGGGGAGACTCCTAATATAAAGAAGGGACTCCTGATGTGAGGGGTTTTGAGGTGTAAGGGGGAACTAATAATGTGAAAGGGAGGGAGACTTCAATGTGAAGGGGGACTCCTGATGTTAAAGGTCAGACTTGTGATGTGAAGGGGGGACTCTGATATAAAGGGTGATGAAGTATAGATGGCAGGACCTTTCTTTGTGTAGGTTTATGTCACTCATAGCACAGAAATGAGGGAGTATATTGTGGGTAGAAGGACTGCAGACGGTGTTCAGTATAAACCATATGTAGGCTTAAAGCCGTATTAAACCCAAAATAAAAATCTGATGCACATTGCAGGTTACCAATCTTTAGATGTGGTGGTGGCTGCATTCCTTTTCTTTTTAGGATTTTTTCCCTCTGTTTTCACCTGGGGATCCGGCCAGTAACACATCTCCTGTGTAGCCCCTCCTAGGTAGGTGCTAGGTGTAGGATAGGTGTCCCTCATTCTCAAGTTCCAAAGTTGGGAGGTATGTAAGGATACTGACATTGACATTAGTAGTAGCTATTTTGTGTGGTTGTAAAGCCTCTCATATACCCAGTGAGGTGACTCAGGGGATACACAGAGAGGAAACACCTACATAGGTTGTATCTGTTTATCTGCAGTCTTTTCTTCTCTACATCCGTTCAAAGTGCAGAATTTAGATAAAATCTGTCTTCATCTTTCAGTAGCACACACTGCACACACACACACTACACACACACACACTGCACACACACACTACACACACTACACACTACACACACACACTACACACACTACACACACACACTGCGCACACACTACACACACACACACTACACACACTACACACACACACTGCGCACACACTACACACACACACACTACACACACTACACACACACACTACACACACTACACACACACACTACACACACACACTACACACACTGCACACACTACACACACACTACACACACACTACACACACCACAAACTACACACACTTACACACACTACACACAACACATTATACTACACATTACACACACACTACACACTACACACACCACAAACTACACACACACACTACACACACACACACACTTACACACACTACACACAACACTACAAACTACACACTACACACACACTACAAACTACAAACTACACACACACACACTACACACACACACATACACGCACACTACACACACTACACACACACACACATACACACTACACACACACTACACACACACACACACACACACACACAACACAAACTACACACATACACACACACACTACACACACACTACACACACACTACACACACTACACACAATACACACACACTACACACACGGGAACCATACAGAGCGGTGATCATATTTCATGTCTGAGGTTTACAACCAGTAAATAAAATAAAGCAGTAAACTAATCGTGTTTTTTCTTCTCTTTGCAGATTGTTGATTGTTTCTGAGATATTTTCATCGTTTTCAGAGGTTTTCATCCCAAGTGACTCCTGAATACTATTCCAGTTTTCAGGCTTATTGCTGAGTTCGTCAGTTTTCAGTTCATCTTTACAGACAAATCGCAAAAATGCTGTTACTTACAGTTTTAGTAAGAGAAGTGGCGGCAAGGCTTTGGAATTACTATGTTCCAGTAAGTATCTATTTTTATTTCTTCTTGTAATATGTGTAGTGCTGCACCCGCAAGGGCCGCTGGTTTTACCTGCTTCTGACACAATAAGTACAGAGGCGGCCTGTTCACACAAGCAACACTCCATTCACACTGGCTCCAATAAACAGTCTAGGGGATGTCTTTTTAAAGTGGTTATAAAGGCAGAACGTTATTTACCTTAATTATTCTATGCATTAAAGTAAAAAAAACCTCTGCATGCAGCCCCCTCCCATCTAGCCCCCCCCCCCACCCCGCCACTTACCTGAGCCTGATCTCTTTCCAGCGATGTGCACGAGATTAAAGGCTCTCTCTGCTCTCCCCATCCTCATTAGCTCAGAGACATCAGCAGGAGCCATTGGTTCCAGCTGCTGCCAATCACAGCCCATGATGATATAGACAGGGATTGGACCAGTCCCACTGTCTGTGTTCTAAGATGCAGACAGTGAGGCTCGAGAGTGAGCCCCCACAAGTGCCCCCATAGCAACTGGAGCCAGGAGCGCTGGCAGGGGACCCGAGAGGAGGAGGATTGTGGCTGCTCTGAGCAAAACCAACCATTGCACAGAACAGGTAAGTATGACATGTTTGTTATTGGAAAGATAAAAAATATAATTTTAGAATATATTTAAGGTTTATTACCTGAAAAACTCCGACAGGGAAGAGGAAGTTGGGCATGGGGTACTTCAAAACACTCAGCAGTAGTTTGTAATTAGAGGGCAGTGTTTTATAGTGGTGGAAGTAGCTAGTGGTGAACAGTCTAAGGCCCCACAGCTGAAGACAGTGGAGCAAGTCTTTTGGCATCCAGTTATCTTGTGCCAATGCACAACAACCGGTACCCAGTGAAGCTTCCAGCACACAGTCGCAGGGATCAATTTTAGGTCACTACTCACAAGTCCCCAGCACAGTTGCCTCCTTTCAGTTTGCCCAGGACATAGTCCAGTGAGTGAGACAGCGCCTCTTAGGACCAGATCCCTTGTGGTGTGGACCTGCAATCAGCTTTAAGCAAAGTCAACTCAAGCCCTCAGTCCTGTCACCTCTGAGGACTCTGGAGCAGTTGCACAGTCCATGGGCTGCCTGAGAGCAGCAGCCCCTGCACCGCTGGAACCCTCTTTGGGATAAGGAACCCTACTCTCCAGTGTCTCAGACTATTTAGCTCTATCCCAGCCCCCTACTGGACATCTCCTTTCCAGGGATTGAATAAATATTCAGACTGGTTGGTTTGAATTTCCTGCACTAAACTCTAGAAGCTTCATTCGGAGGCAGGGGGAAAGAATTAAACTCCCAGCCTGTGAGACCCTAAACAGGCCAAAACAAACAATTACTACTCCCTTGATTAAAGAAGGAGCTAAAGCTGAATTTGCCTAGAAACCTATACTAGGAGGGTGCTACATATGTGACTATATACAATTGAATTATTGATTTATGTAGTAAAAAGCTATATTTTTATTGGAATTCCACTTTAAATTCTGTACACTCACTTACATTCTTTTTTTTCTCTTTTTAGGCTGAAATACTTGCTAACCAAGAGGAGGAGCAGATGACAGAGAAGGAGGAGTTGATGAGGAGAGAAGTGGAGGAGAACAGGAAGAGGGAGGAGGAGCAGATGACAGAGAAGGAGGAGTTGATGAGGAGAGAAGTGGAGGAGAACAGGAAGATGGAGGAGGAGCAGATGACAGAGAAGGAGGAATTGATGAGGAGAGAGGTGGAGGAGGAGGACAGCAGGAAAGAGCATGAGCAGATGACAGACCTGCAGGAGTTGATAAAGAGAGAGATGGAGGAGAAAATAATGTTTGAGGAGGAGCAGATGAGAGAGCTGGAGGAGTTCAAAGAGCTGGAGGAGTTGATAAAGAGAGAGGAGGAGAAGAATAGCAGGAAGATGAAGGAGGAGGACAAAAAGAAGAGACTAGAGCAGTGCACAAAGAAGAGTGAGGCGAAAGACAGGGAGGAGGAGTACAGAAAGTATAAGGAGGAGAACAGAAAGTATGAGGAGGAGTACAGAAAGTATGAGGAGGAGTGCAGAAAGTATGAGGAGGAGGAGGATCAGCGCAGAAGGAAGTCAGAGGCGGAGGACAGAAACGGGGGGGAGGAGAGCATTGAAAGGAGCGAGAAGTGGAGAAATGAGAGAGAGGAGTCCAGAAAGAGGAGAGAGGAGGAGAAAAACAGAAAGAAGATTGAGGAGCACTGCAGAAAGGAAAGAGAGGAGGAGAACAGAAAAAGGAGGGAGAAGTGGAGAAAGGAGAGGGAGGAGTCCAGAAAGAGGAGGGAGGGCAGAAAGAAGAGGGAAGAGGAGGACAGAGAGAAGAGGGTAGAACAGTGCAGAAAAGACAGGGAGGAGGAGTACAGAAAGTGTGAGGAGGAGTACAGAAAGTATGAGGAGGAGTACAGAAAGTATGAGCAGTGCAGAAAGGAAAGAGAGGAGGATAAGAAGAACAGAAAGAGGAGAGAGAAGTGGAGAAAGGAGAGGGAGGAGCGCAGAATGGAGATGAAGGAGTACAGAAAGAAGTTGGAGGAGGAGTACAGAAAGAGGTGGGAGGAGTACAGAAAGAGGGAGGAGGAGTACAGAAAGTATAAGGAGGAGGAGGAGCAGCGCAGAAAGAAGTCAGAGGCGGAGGAGAGAAACAGGGGGGAGGAGAGCATTGAAAGGAGGGAGAAGTGGAGAAAGGAGAGGGAGGAGTCCAGAAAGAGGAGGGAGGAGGAGCGCAGAAAGGAGATACAGGAGTACAGAAAGAGGATGGCGGAGTGCAGAAAGAAGTTGAGGGAGGAGTACAAAAAGAGGGAGGAGGAGTTCAGAAAGTATGAGGAGGAGTACAGAAAGTATAGGGAGGAGCGGCGCAGAAAGAAGGGGGAAGAGGAGGAGGAATTGATGAGGAGAGAGGAGGAGGAGGAGGACAACATTAAGGAGGATGAGCAGATGACAGACCTGCAGGAGTTGATAAAGAGAGAGATGGAGGAGAAAATAATGTGGGAGGAGGAGCAGATGAGAGAGCTGGAGGAGTTCAAAGAGCTGGAGGAGTTGATAAAGAGAGAGGAGGAGGAGAAGAATAGCAGGAAGAGGAAGTAGGAGGACAAAAAAAAGAGGCTAGAGCAGTGCACAAAGAAGAGTAAGGCGAAAGACAGGGAGGAGGAATACAGAAAGTATGAGGAGGAGGACAGCAGGAAGGAGGATGAGCAGATGACAGACCTGCAGGAGTTGATAAAGAGAGAGATGGAGGAGAAAATAATGTTTGAGGAGGAGCAGATGAGAGAGCTGGAGGAGTTCAAAGAGCTGGAGGAGTTGATAAAGAGAGAGGAGGAGGAGAAGAATAGCAGGAAGAGGAAGGAGGAGGACAAAAAGAAGAGACTAGAGCAGTGCACAAAGAAGAGTGAGGCGAAAGACAGGGAGGAGGAATACAGAAAGTTTGAGGAGGAGTACAGAAAGTATGAGGAGGAGGAGGAGCAGCGCAGAAAGAAGTCAGAGGCGGAGGACAGAAACAGGGGGGAGGAGAGCATTGAAAGGAGGGAGAAGTGGAGAAAGGAGAGAGAGGAGTCCAGAAAGAGGAGAGAGGAGGAGAAAAACATAAAGAAGATTGAGGAGCAGTGCAGAAAGGAAAGAGAGGAGGAGGAGAAGAACAGAAAAAGGAGGGAGAAATCCAGAAAGAGGAGGGAGGAGGAGCACAGAGAGAGGGAGGGGCAGAACAGAAAGAAGAGGGAAGAGGAGGACAGAAAGAAGAGGGAAGAGGAGGACAGAAAACAGAGGGAGGAGAAATACAGAAAGAAGATTGAGGAGCAGTGCAGAAAGGAAAGAGAGGAGGATGAGAAGAACAGAAAGAGGAGGGAGAAGTGGAGAAAGGAGAGGGAGGAGTACAGAAAGAAGTTTGAGGATGAGTACAGAAAGAGGTGGGAGGAGTTCAGAAAGAGGGAGGAGTACAGAAAGTAAAAGGAGGAGTAGGAGCAGCGCAGAAAGGAGTCAGAGGCGGAGGAGAGAAACAGGGGGGAGGAGAGAGAGGAGTCCAGAAAGAGGAGAGAGGAGGAGTACAGAAAGGAGATGGAGGAGTTCACAAAGAGGATGAAGGAGTACAGAAAGAACGAGGAGGAGGAAAGCGTGAAGAGGGAGGAGAAGAAGAAGAACAAAAAGAAGAGGGAAGAGTAAAGAAACAGTAGAGTGGATCAATGGTTGGAGCAGCGCAGTAAGAAGAGGGAGAAGGATGACAGAAAAGTCGGAGGAGGACAGAACCAAGAATAAGAAGCAACACAGAAAGATGAAAGAGGAGCAACGCAGAAAGAAGTCAGAGGAGGTGGACAGAAACAGGAGGAAGAAGTGGAGAAAGGATGGAGAGGAGTCCAGAAAGGAGATCGTCTGCTCTTCCTCCTCCCACCCCTCTCCTCCTGGGTCTGCCCCGCCCACACTCCCCGGGGATGTGTGGGCCTGAAGTTAAAACCCAGAGGAGAAAAGCTGCAGACAGCCTGAGCCTCCATCCTGGGGTGAGTAAGATCACCCTCTCTCCTGCCTCAGCATAGAAAACAAATGTAAGGGGGGCTCTGTGGGGGGTCTCTGATGTAAGGGGGGCTCTGTGGGGGGGTCTCTGATGTGGGGGGGCTCTGTGGGCGGTCTTTGATGTAGGGGGGACTCTGTGGGGGGTCTCTCATGTAAGGGGGGACTCTGTTGGGGGTTTCTAAAGTAAGGGGGGCTCTGTGCGGGGGGCTCTGATGTAAGTGGGGGGCTCTGTGGGGCATCTTTGATGTAAGGGGGGCTCTGATGTAATGGGGGCTCTGTGGGGGGCTCTGATGTAATGGGGGCTCTGTGGGGGGTCTCTGATGTAAGGGGGGACTCTGATGTAAGGGGGTCTCTGATGTGGGGGGGGGCTCTGTGGGCGGTCTTTGATGTAGGGGGGCTCTGTGGGGGGGGGTCTCTAAAGTAAGGGGGGCTCTGTGGGGGGTCTCTGATGTAAGGGGGGACTCTGTTGGGGGTTTCTAAAGTAAGGGGGGCTCTGATGTAAGTGGGGGCTCTGTGGGGCGTCTTTGATGTAAGGGGGGCTCTGATGTAAGGGGGGCTCTGTGGGGGGACTGTGATGTAAGGGGGGACTCTGATGTAAGGGGGGCTCTGATGTGGGGGGGCTCTGTGGGCGGTCTTTGATGTAGGGGGGGCTCTGTGGGGGGTCTCTCATGTAAGGGGGGACTCTGTTGGGGGTTTCTAATGTAAGGGGGGCTCTGTGCGGGGGGCTCTGATGTAAGTGGGGGGCTCTGTGCGGCGTCTTTGTAAGGGGGGCTCTGATTTAAGGGGGGCTCTGATGTAAGGGGGAGGCTCTGTGGGGGGGGACTCTGATGTAAGGGGGGACTCTGATGTAAGGGGTGTCTCTGATGTAAGGGGGGCTCTGTGGGGGATCTCTGATGTAAGGGGGGACTCTGTTGGGGGTTTCTAAAGTAAGGGGGGCTCTGTGCAGGGGGCTCTGATGTAAGTGGGGGGTTCTGTGGGGCGTCTTTGTAAGGGGGGGTTCTGATTTAAGGGGGCTCTGTGGGGGGGCTCTGATGTAAGGGGGAGGCTCTGTGGGGGGGGGACTCTGATGTAAGGGGTGTCTCTGATGTAAGGGGTTCTCTGTGGGGGATCTCTGATGTATGGGGGCTCTGTGGGGGGTCTCTGATGTAAGGGAGGGCACCATGTGGGGGGTCTCTGATGTAAGAGGGGGCTCTGTGGAGGGGTCCCTGATGTAAGAGGGGGCTCTGTGGAGGGGTCTCTAATGTAAGATGGGCTCTGTGGGGGTCTCTGTTCTAAGGGGGGCTCTCTGATGTAAGGGGGGGCTCTGTGGGGTCTCTAATGTAAGAGGGGCTCTGTGGGCTCTCTAATGTAAAGGGCGTCTCTGATGTAAGGGGGGCTCTGTGTGGACTCTGATGTAAGGGGGGACTCTGATGTAAAGGGGGGACTCTGTGCAGGCTCTGATGTAAAAGGGAGGGGGGCCTTGTGCGGGCTCTGATGTAAGAGAGGGGGGCTTTGTGCGGACTCTGATGTAATGGGGGCTCTGTGCAAACTCTGATGTAAGGAGGGACTCTGTGCAGACTCTGATGTAATGGGGGGGCTTTGAGCGGACTCTTATGTAAGGGTGGCTCTGTGTGGACTCTGATGTAAGGGGGACATGGTCGGACTCTGATGTAAGAGAGCAGGGGTGGGAGGAGCTGGAGATCTGCACAGTGAGCATAGATTAAATGGGGGGACATGATTGCTAGGGGCACTGTAATCATTACAGTGCAGACCCTTTTATATCAGTGTCCCCTGTACATTAGCGAACCTACTCTGAATATCTCATCACCAACAACCCCATCCCCCCCCCCCCCCCCGCTCCCTGAAAATGCCCGGGCCAATTTTTTGTCCCTGTCTGGGCCTGGTGAGGAGGGTCACAGAAAGTGGAAAGAGAAGTACACAAAGTGGACGGAGGAGTAGAGAAAAGAAAAGTTGGAGGAGTACACAAAGAAGATGGAGGAATGCAGAAAGGAGATCACACAAAGAGAGGACAGCAGAGTGCATAAAGAAGAGGAATGAGGAGCAGAGAAAGGAGATGGAGGAGTGCATAAAAGATTAGAGGAACTGAATTTATTCTCTCTTGAGAAGAGGAGATTAGGGAGGATATGATCAATATGTATAAATACATAAGGGGTCCATATAGTGAACTTGGTGTTTAGTTATTCACTTTAAGGTCACTACAGAGGACAAGGGGGCACTCTTTATGCGTAGAGCAGAGATGTCAAACTCGATTTCATTGTGGGCCACATCAGCATTATGGTTGCCCTCAAAGGGCCGGTTGCATCTGTAAGACTAGATGTCCAGAGCACCCCATCCTCCCCCCTAAAATCTGATGTCAAGGGCTCCCCCCCACCAACAGAAATCATGGGTTCCCCACACTCACTTACATCACAGTGCACCCCCTTCCCATGTGCTGCTGCCAGGGAGAAGCTAGAGGCAGAGCAGTGAAGCAGAGAATGTAGGGTCTGGAGGAGGAGCAGAGGAAGGCTGGAGTCAGCTGCCAGAGTCTGCTGAATGCTGAGACCAGGGGGGGGTGGAGATTAGAGCATGCCACAGAGAGGCGCAAGGTCTCTAGGAGCAGTTCTGTCCTCCTCTCTGCGACTGACTGCTGAGATGGTATGGGGGATTGGGTATGAAAAGCGCAAGACCTGGCAGAGGAGTTCTCTCCTCTCTGCTGCCGACTGCTAAAACATGATGGGGACAGGGATGAGGGGGGGTACTGTAGCTACAGGATAGGTGTGAGGGCATGAAATGAAATGGCCTGGCGGTCCGGATTTGGCTCCCGGGCCTTTTTTTTTTACACCCGTGGTCTGAAGGAAAACAGATTTCGTCTCCATATACGGAAAGGTTTCTTCACTATAAGAGCTGTGAAAATGTGGAATAGACTCCCTCCAGAGATGGTTCTCACTAGATTGCTCTAAAAAAGACCTGGATTCTTTCCTAGGTGTACCTTATATATAAATGGGTACTAATATTTATAGGGAAAGTTGATCCAGGGAATATCCGATTGCCTCTCGGGGGATCAGGAAGGAATTTTTCCCTCTGCTGTAGCAAATTGGATCATGCTATGCTGGGGTTTTTCGCCTTCCTCTGGATCAACTGCGGGAATAGGATTGTGTATATGGGATTGTATGGTTGGGTCGGGTAAAACTTTCTACGGATAATATAAATGGGTACTAATATTTATAGGGAAAGTTGATCCAGGGAATATCCGATTGCCTCTCGGGGGATCAGGAAGGAATTTTTCCCCCTGCTGTAGCAAATTGGATCATGCTCTGCTGGGGTTTTTCGCCTTCCTCTGGATCAACTGCGGGAATAGGATTGTGTATATGGGATTGTATGGTTGGGTTGGGTAAAACTTTCCACAGATGTGGCATTTCTTAAATGAATAAATAAAGAATTTGGAAAAAAAAAATTTCTACGATCTGCTTGTTGTCATTTAATGGAGTCACTGTCTGCGAATTCTACTGAGGCTGAGAGTAAGACATCTCATTCACTGGACTAGTTGAACTAGTTAGAGATCCCACTTGCAGTGCTTAGATTAGAGCAGCAGAACTGGGACCATTACCCACCTGCTCATCACCCCTTATCGGGGGGTAAAGAGAGGCAGGTGTCCCCTTCTTCACATAAATAAAGCACAGGATCGGGTATTTTAAGTAAGCTACTGTATATAACAAGTGTTGGGGGTAACGAGTTACAATGTAACGCATTACAGTAACTACGTTACTTTTTTTGGTAACGTAGTAACGGAATGCGTTACATTCGTAACATCGGTAACTACATTATTTTACTCGGCTTGAGTAACGCGCTTTCCTGCGTTACCCAAGTCATTGACCTCTCGCGCGGTGGATCGTGTGGCCGAGGAGGAGGCGGGAGGACTGAAGGAGACGCGGGGGACTGAGGAGAAGAGGCCCGCCACTGCAGGTAAGTGCACTGGTCTCTCTGGCAGTCTCTGCACGCTGTGGTCACTCTGGCATTGAAAGGGGGCACACTGTGGTCACTCTGGCATTGAAAGGGGACACACTGTGGTCACTCTGGCATTGAAAGGGGACACGCTGTGGTCAATCTGGGGGCACACTGTGGTTACTCTGGCATTGAAAGGGGGCACGCTGTGGTCACTCTGGCATTGAAAGGGGGAACACTGTGGTCAATCTGGGGGCACGCTGGGGTCACTCTGGCATTGAAAGGGGGCACGCTGTAGTCACTCTGTGGTCATATATATATATATATATTGTGACAGGAAGTCAGGTAAATCTGGGAATGTAGTCACAGGCAGGAGATACATTTCCACCTGGGTTAGACAAATCACCAATTACTATAGGGTGTCGGCTGCAGAGTTAGCCAGAACTGTCTAAGGAAGTTGAAAGGCCTTCAGCTGTTCAGAATGAGGAAATGAAGGCCTCTATAATTTGTCCAAAGGAAGTCTAATGGATTGCTGCCTCCGGAAGCTGTCTCCTGAAGCCATGTGGGCTGGGAGAAGGAGGACAGTCAGATGTGTGCCTCCCGACAAGCTGGTGAGCATGGGAGAAGACCCCCTGAAGTGATGTGCGCTAAGGAGGGTAACCAGTTGTGAAGACTTCTCAAGGTAAATAAATGAACTATTTCTATGTGGAAGAAATAAAGGGACATGTTCAATGTGAAGAGGAAAAGGGACATGTTCAATGTGAAGAGAAAAACAAAGGGACAGCTTAAATGAACATGTGCTGTGGTGGAGAGATAAAACATGGACTATTGAGAGTCTGCTGTATGACCAGCCAAGTCTGCCCAACAGTAGGTTGGGGACAGACTTCATTAGATAGGTTCCAGTGTGTGAGAAGGTAGCCGCCCACAGTGGCAAGGATTTATTTTGTTTTATTTTATTTTGGCTGTTTTGAGGCTTGCAATTGTGTGAAGTAAATTGCATGAATAAATCAGTGTTGTTTGCAACCACTGCTCGACTATCTCTCTGTGAAAACGCACCCCCAAAGGGGTCATCCACGCCTACCACTGAGCTAATCCCTCACATATGGTGGAGGTATGATGTGGGCAGAAGCAGAGATCCCTGCAAAGAATTCTATGGATGGAGGGGATGCTACCGTCTGAACCAGCCCCATCCATGCCTGAACGGAATCGGCTAAAGAGAAAAGTTGTTGTCCCTAGCAACGCTGGTGTAAATGAAACGGTTATGGAGACACAGTGTTCTCAGATGGAAAGTAAGCCCAAAATGGAGGAGATGTTGAAACAACTGATTATATCAAATGCAGCTCAACAGCAGGCAAATGCAGCTCAACAGCAGGCAAATGCGGATTTTCAGCGGAGCTTTGCAGCTCAACAAAAGGCTCATCAAGAGAGCATGGCAGGCTGGAAACAGAGACGCCAGCAGCAAATGGAGGCCATCGGTATGGAGGAAACCGAGTATGTGTGCAGGGCTGAGCTGGCTGCCGTACAACGGAAAATGGAAGAAAAGGAACAACCCCTGGGGGTACAGTTACAGTGGGAAGAATCCACTGCTCTTCCTTTTTCCGAGTTGCACAAACGCAGAGAGACTATAATGGAGAAAGATACCATCCTCATGGAAAAGGAAAGTGAAATTCAGAACTTGCAGAAGCAAAGTATGTGTGAAATGTTGGAGTTGCGTAATCAGCTGGAAAAAAGTCTTCAGTGTTTGGAAGCTACGAAAATAGACCTGCAGGGGGCGCAGGAACAGAATGTCGCTCTGAAAACGACATTGTCTCTCAGCGACAACGAGAAAAGTGAAAGAGAGGCTAAATTACTGAGTACTGTGTATGAGCTCACCACTTTGAGCAATGTGGTAGATGAATTACGTGCAGACTGTGAAAGTTGGAAAGGTGAAGCCCAACGTTTCCAGCAGCAGTTAAAGGAGAAAGAAGCCTGTGTGGCAGAATTACAATTTCATTCCCAGAAGCTAGCCAATGAGGTGAAAGCTCTTATGCAGGGAAAAGGAGATTCGGAACACAAGAGAAAAAAAATAGAGGCACAGCTGCAGGAATCGCAAGTCAAGGTGTCAGAAGGTGACCAATTGTGTGCTAAGCTGTCAGAGAAGGCAAACCGACTGCAGGTTGAGCTGGACAATGTTACAAATCAGCTTTCTCAAGCAGACAGCAAATCTAGAGAAATTGCGGAAGAGTTTTCTATCTTGGAATCGCACCTGCAAGACACGCAGGAACTCTTACAGGAAGAGAGGTGTCAAAGGCTGAGTTTTAGCACAAAGCTCAAACAAATGGAAGATGAGAAAAATGGCTTCCTGGAACAATTAAAAGAGGAGGAGGAAGCAAAGAAAAACCTATCAGAGCAAGTCGCAACATTGCAAGCTCAGATAGCGGTTATGAAAAAACGCATGGAAGAAAGCGTTTGTTCATTAGAGAGTGTTGAAGTTGTGAAAAAGAAACTGCAGAAAGACCTTGAAGTTGCTAATCAACGCTATGAGAAAAAAACAGCTGCTTATGACAAGCTTGAGAAGACCAAGACAAGACTTCAGCAGGAATTGGATGAACTGAGTGTGAATCTGGATCACCAGAATCAGATTGTGTCCAACCTGGAGAAGAAGCAAAAGAAGTTTGATCAGATGCTTGGTGAGGAGAAGACTGTGTCTGCAAAATATGCAGAAGAACGTTACCGTGCAAAAGCAGTTTTTAAAAGGATCAGTTTTTTGGGGTCTGTCCTGAGTGAGCCTCAGAAATGTGATGACATGTGGCTTGAATCACCCCTTTGGAATAAACCATTCCTTCAAAAACTTCAAGCATTGGAAAATGTATCATTAGAACTTCAGCAAACAGAGGAGCTGTGTAAGAAATGTGATGATTTCTCAGTTCAGGCTGAAAACCTAGTGGAGAAAACTAAAGCAAGTGATATAAATCTGGGAGAAAAAAGCAAACGCCACCTAGTGGAGAAAACTAAGGCTGTTGGTGAAAACGTGAAGCAAATGAATTTCAAGTGCCTTTCAGGGAATATTTCCAAAAGGGAACTAGTGAAAGACAGGTGGCAGAAGTTTGATCGTGATCTTGAGATGCATTCCATGTGGAATTCAGATAGAGAAAAGGAACTAGGTGACCTTAAGCAGTCAAATAGTTCAGCAGAAAGTGCATTGAAGAAACCTGTAAAAAAATGTGTTGCAGTTCCATGCTTCTTCACTGATGCAGAGAGGAGGTCTATAATGGATACCACCCAGATCGCTGGGTTCAACTGTGTTGTTGCCTTGGACCCATATGTTGGTGGAAGGAAAGTTGATGATGTCTCTGGAAAAATGAACAGGGGTCACTTTGAAGAAATGTTTGACAGCCTGTTGTGGCAAATGGAAGGCCCTCTGCACAGCATCTTAGAGCAAGCTTAGCTCAAGAAACAAAGAGTCAATGATTGTGTACAGCTGTATGGAGAGGCAACTCAAGTCACAGAGGGACGTCAAGAGTCCCTACTTGGAACAAAGCTTAGTGAAGCAGAGGTTCTCAAAGTTTTGTGGAAAACATTTATGGATTGCAGAGAGAGGCGGCTCAAGAATGTTGAAGACATTAAGACTAGCACAATTGAGTTGCCTATGGATCACGGTCCTCCATGGTGGATAGGACAAACTTGTATGCAAGACAAACTTGAGAAGGAGCGAAATGATGCCAAAAATGCAGTTGAGGAATGTGTATATGAGATGAGAGACAAACTGTGTGACATTTATGAGAAATCTGTCAATGAAGATGACAGAAACAGTTTCATTCGGAAGCTTGAGGATAATAGGAGGCTTATCAGTGAGTCAGCAGTGCTTGACACATGCGTGCCTGGAAATCTGTGTCCCAACCCTAGGGTTGAAACAAGAGGGGGGGGGGTATGTGACAGGAAGTCAGGTAAATCTGGGAATGTAGTCACAGGCAGGAGATACATTTCCACCTGGGTTAGACAAATCACCAATTACTATAGGGTGTCGGCTGCAGAGTTAGCCAGAACTGTCTAAGGAAGTTGAAAGGCCTTCAGCTGTTCAGAAAGAGGAAATGAAGGCCTCTATAATTTGTCCAAAGGAAGTCTAATGGATTGCTGCCTCCGGAAGCTGTCTCCTGAAGCCATGTGGGCTGGGAGAAGGAGGACAGTCAGATGTGTGCCTCCCAACAAGCTGGTGAGCATGGGAGAAGACCCCCTGAAGTGATGTGCGCTAAGGAGGGTAACCAGTTGTGAAGACTTCTCAAGGTAAATAAATGAACTATTTCTATGTGGAAGAAATAAAGGGACATGTTCAATGTGAAGAGGAAAAGGGACATGTTCAATGTGAAGAGGAAAAGGGATATGTTCAATGTGAAGAGAAAAACAAAGGGACAGCTTAAATGAACATGTGCTGTGGTGGAGAGATAAAACATGGACTATTGAGAGTCTGCTGTATGACCAGCCAAGTCTGCCCAACAGTAGGTTGGGGACAGACTTCATTAGATAGGTTCCAGTGTGTGAGAAGGTAGCCACCCACAGTGGCAAGGATTTATTTTGTTTTATTTTATTTTGGCTGTTTTGGGGCTTGCAATTGTGTGAAGTAAATTGCATGAATAAATCAGAGTTGTTTGCAACCACTGCTCGGCTATCTCTCTGTGAAAACGCACCCCCAAAGGGGTCATCCACGCCTACCACCGAGCTAATCCCTCAATATATATATATATATATATATATATATATATATATATATATATATATATATATATATATATATATATATATACATACATATATATAACAATAAATATTGTATTGTTTTTTTGTGCACTACAAATAAATATGGTATCGGGTCTTCTCCAATACAAGTCACTCCAAGCTATGTAGATGTCACTAGTAGAAAACTGTCATTCACTCATTCATAATAGTGGACATGAACCCAGAAATAGATCATTGCGCAGTATATTTGTATTTAGAACAATAGCATTCACAATATGTTAAAAAACATTCACATTATATGGGTGCTTAACCGCTTTATAACCGGAAGGATTTCCCTCTTAAAGACCAGTCCACTTTTTTCAACTTGGCACTGCGTGATTTTAACTGACAAGTGCGCAGTCGTGCAACGCTATACCCAAAAGAAATCTATGTCCTCTTTTTCCCACAAATAGAGATTTCCTTTGGTGGTATTTGATCACCTGTGCAATTTTTATTTTTTGCGCTATAAACAAAAAAAGAGCGACAATTCTGAAAAAAAAAAAAAAAAAAACTTTATATTTCACATTCTGCTATATGACATTCCCCCCCCCCAAAAAAAAAAATTAAAAATCAAAATTTTTTAACATTTCAGGCCAATTTGTTTTCTACTACATCGCAATAAGCGTATTTTAATTGGTTTGAGCAAAAGTTATCTACTAACTACAGGAAAGATTTGTGGTTTTTTTTTTTTTTTTTTACTAGTAATTGCGGCGATCTGCGATTTTTAGTGGGACTGTGATATTGCGGTGGACAGATCGGACCCCTAACTGACATTTTTGACACTTTTGGGGGGACCAGTGACATTACTACAGTATAGTGCTAAAAATAAGCACTATTACTGTAATAATGACACTGACAGAGAAGGGGTTAACATTGTGGGTGATCAAGGGGATAAATGTGAGTCTAGGGGAGTGATTCTAACTGTGTGGGGTGTGGCTTCTGAAATGACCATAGAGACATTTGATCCTATATAGAAGGATCACATGGTCTCTGTGATCCTTCCAGGGAAAAAAACGGTCAGCTGTGTTTACAACAGCCGACCGTTCTTCTCTCTCATCGGGGAACGATCGCGGGTGTCAGGCAGCAATCGGAGCCGCCTGCCCCGTGCATCGGCTTCTCCGCTGACGAGCGCGGCGCCTCCTGGTTGGCTCCAAGTGACCGATGTAGACCTACGTCGGTTTGCCTGGGAGAGCCACACTGCCACAGTAAATAGTGTGGTCGGCAACCGGTTAAGCAGCACCAACACAAACCGCTCCCGTGGGATAGTAACTTGCACCATCGCTCACATTGTCCAAGCCGGCCTGTGATCCAGGGACCGGATCCGACGTGGGTAGGGAAACCGGATTGGGATATCAGCGGCTCAACGCCAAGTAGAGAGCATGCAGTGGAAAGCTAGCTAGTGAGGGGAAAATAAACTGACAGATTGCTGTACCAAAACAAGCAATGTTGTTGCAATGATTTCTCCCACTATGCTATTGTATTCTGATGGGGGGACTCTTCCCCCCCCCATTCCCTTTCCCGCCAGAATACACTGATACACTGATTCTGGTTTTCCAAGACGTAAGAAGCAGGGGAGGGGGGGGTCGGTAAAAGATAAGTGGAGGAGGTCAGAAACAGCTGAAGAGGGGATTAAGAATGGTGTCCAGCAGCGGATATATTGTCATTGCTCCCCACCACTCATTACCCTGCATCAGATGCTGCTGCCCCTCCCAACTCCATACTTCCTGATCAAGTGCCACTGCCTCCCTGCTCCTTGGTGCGGCAGAGGGGAACAGCAGTGTCTTCTTAAAGAGCAGGGGGGCAGCACCATCAGATCTTATGGTGAGCAGTGGGGCGGAAGGGCAGTGCCATCTTAACAGCATCATGGGCCCCTGGGGGAGAAGTGAAGGATTTTGTGTCCCTGAATAAAATCCATCACTTCCCTTACTTAGCCTTGCAGCACTGGGGTCCTTTGAAAGGCATGAACATCAAACATTTTTTACATCACTATTCCCCAGACCAACATTACAGAAGAAGAGTTCTCCTCATCTTCACAGTCAGGACACTCAGTGGGGACATAAGATGGACGATGTCACCTAACCCGTCCATGTGACAATGTAGAGCTAAAGGCATCACCTCTAAGCTCTATTGGACATAACTGATTTACCCCGCTCAGCAGGGGTGGGCCTTAGAGAACAAAGGCCATATATGGGCAGCACAGAGGCTCAATGGTTAGCCTTGCAGCACTGGGGTCCTTGGTTCAAATCCTGACCTGGACACTACCTGCATGGAGTTTGCATGTTCTCCCTGTGCTTGCGTGGGTTTTCTCTGGGTACTCCGGTTTCCTCCCACACCAAAGACATGCCCTGCGTTGGTGTTGCAGTGGTGAGCATAGCTGCTATCTCAGCAGCTGACCCGGGTTCGATCCCCGGCCAACGCAATTGCCAAGATGGGGGCCTCACCTGCTAAGTGCATTGAGTGCCTAACAATATAATAAAATTGTATCCAAAACGAATGAAGTAAATGTGTTGTGCTTTACATGTATTTTCCTAAACACTTTTTCATATATTTCTTTCAGGGGAATCTGATTACTTTGTATTCTCATTTTTAGCCAGTAGGTGGAGCACTCGGCTCCTTTTCAGGTATTTTCTAGGCTCTTCTTAGCAGCTTGGCTGAAAAAAAAGACCGGCTTCTTACTATATAGCTTAATAGCTCTAAGGCTGAAATTCAGATATCAATGAGTCTGAGCAGTGACTCCGCCCCCCTCTCTGCCGATGAAGTTTGGGCAGTTCCATCCGAAGATTCAATCAGATGGGGGAGGGGTTATGTACTTTATTATAGAGATGGGAGAGGGATTATATAGTTTATTATAGAGATGGGGGAGGGGTTATATAGTTTATTATAGAGATAGGGGAGGGGTTATATAGTTTATTATAGAGATGGGGGAGGGGTTATATAGTTTAATATAGAGATGGGGGAGGGGTTATGTAGTTTATTATAGAGATGGGGGAGGGGTTATATCGTTTATTATAGAGATGGGGAGGGGTTATATAGTTTATTATATAGATGGGGAGGGGTTATATATCTTATTATAGTGATGGGGGAGGGGTTATATCGTTTATTATAGAGATGGGGGAGGGGTTATATAGTTTATCTCAGAGATGGGGGAGGGGTTATGTAGTTTATTATAGAGATGGGGGAGGGGTTATATAGTTTATTATAGAGATGAAGGGGGGGTTATATAGTTTATTATAGAGATGGGGGAGGGGTTATATAGTTTATCTCAGAGATGGGGGAGGGGTTATGTAGTTTATTATAGAGATGGGGGAGGGGTTATATAGTTTATTTTTAGAGGTGGGGGGATGGGTTATATAGTTTATTATAGAAATGGGGGAGGGGTTATATAGCTTATTATAGAGATGGGGGAGGGTTTATAAAGCTTATTATAGAGATGGGGGAGGGGTTATATAGTTTATTATAGAGGTGGGGGAGGGGTTATATAGTTTACTATAGAGATGGGGGAGGGGTTATATAGTTTATTATAGAGATGGGGGAGGGGTTATATAGTTTATTATAGAGATGGGGGAGGGGTTATATTGTTTATTTTAGAGATGGGGAGGCATTATATAGTTTATTATAGAGGTGGGGGATGGGTTATATAGTTTATATAAATATATAGTTTATTATAGAGATGGGGGAGGGGTTATATAGTTTATTATAGAGATGGGGGATGGGTTATATAGTTTATTATAGAGATGGGGAAGGGGTTATATACTTTATTATAGAGATGGGGAGGGGTTATATAGTTTATTATAGAAATGGGGGAGGGGTTATATAGTTGATTATAGAGATGGGGGAGGGGTTATATAGTTTATTATAGAGATGGGGAGGGGTTATATAGTTTATTACAGAGATGGGGGAGGGGTTATATAGCTTATTATAGAGATGGGGAGGGGTTATATAGTTTATTATAGAGATGGAGGAGGGGTTATATAGTTTATTATAGAGATGGGGGAGGGGTTATATAGTTTATTACAGAGATGGGGGAGGGGTTATATAGCTTATTATAGAGATGGGGGAGGGGTTATATAGTTTATTATAGAGATGGGGGAGGAGTTATGTAGTTTATTATAGAGATGGGGGAGGGGTTATATAGTTTATTATAGAAATGAGGGAGGGGTTGTATAGTTTATTATAGAGATGGGGGAGGGGTTATATAGCTTATTATAGAGATGGGGGATGGGTTATATAGTTTATTGTAGAGATGGGGGAGGGGTTATATAGTTTATTGTAGAGGTGGGAGATGGGTTATATAGTTTATTGTAGAGGTGGGAGATGGGTTATATAGTTAATTATAGAGATGGGGGGGGGGTATATAGTTTATTATAGAGGTGGGGGAGGGGTTATATCGTTGATTATAGAGATGGGGGAGGGGTTATATTGTTTATTATAGAGATGGTGAGGGGTTATATAGTTTATTACAGAGATGGGGGAGGGGTTATATAGCTTATTATAGATATGGGGAGGGGTTATATAGTTTATTATAGAGATGGAGGAGGGGTTATATAGTTTATTATAGAGATGGGGGAGGGGTTATATAGTTTATTGCAGAGATGGGGGAGGGGTTATATAGCTTATTATAGAGATGGGGAGGGGTTATATAGTTTATTATAGAGATGGGGGAGGAGTTATGTAGTTTATTATAGAGATGGGGGAGGGGTTATATAGTTTATTATAGAAATGAGGGAGGGGTTGTATAGTTTATTATAGAGATGGGGGAGGGGTTATATAGTTTATTATAGAAATGGGGAGGGGTTATATAGCTTATTATAGAGATGGGGGATGGGTTATATAGTTTATTGTAGAGATGGGGGAGGGGTTATATAGTTTATTGTAGAGGTGGGAGATGGGTTATATAGTTAATTATAGAGATGGGGGGGGTTATATAGTTTATTATAGAGGTGGGGGAGGGGTTATATCGTTGATTATAGAGATGGGGGAGGGGTTATATTGTTTATTATAGAGATGGGGGAGGGGTTATATAGTTTCAATGCAGTGACCAGTGTACATACCCCCTTCAATGCAGAGATCAGCGTACATGCCCTCAATGCAGAGACCAGCATGCCATTCCCCCAATGCACAGATCAGCGTACATGCCCCCAATGCAGTGACCAGCATACATGCCCCCAATGCAGAGATCAGCGTTCGTGCAGGGCCGAACTGGCGTATCGGGATACCGGGAGATCTCCCGGTAGGCCGACTGCCCTGGGGCCGCTTTGAGAGCAGCAGCACTCAGAGGGCCCGCCCACCCGCAAGTTCAGGCCGCCCGCCCGCCATTCACGGCCTCCCGCCCGCAAGTTCCGGCCGCCCGCCCGCAAGTTCCGCCCGCCCGCCCGCCCGCCCGCCATTCACGGCCGACCGCCCGCAAGTACCGGTCGCCCGCCCGCCCGCCATTCACGGCCGGCCGCCTGAAAGTTCCGCTGCTGTGTGTGACTGGGGGAGTGGCTGCCACCGTTGTCTGCTCGCTGCTAAGGGGAGGCTGGCTGAGCAGTGTCACTGCAGACCGCCTATCCTCTCCGCCCATAGCTTCAGAGAGAGAAGCTGAAGGTGCCGGTGTAGCTGACGACCAATAGAGTGAGGGGGAGGAGCTCTGCTCTCTTCTGGGAGACCCACACGTCAGAAGAAGCTTCCCTGCAGGCACGTGTGAAGAGGCACTGAGGCTGAGGAGGAATCGACTGACAAAGTAAATACAGTAATCAGCAGTGCAATTGATCCCATCCTCCATCACCACTGCCACCAATCTCCCATCGCCACTATAGCTGCCACTGATCCCACTCCCCTCACCACCATCACTGATCCAACCCCCCCCACCAACACCACCCCTGCCACTGATCCCACCCCTGCCACTGATCCCACCCCCCTCACCACCACAACTGCCACCGATTCCCACCCCCTCACCACCACCACCACTGCCACCGATTCCCACCCCCCTCACCACCACTGCCACCGATTCCCACCCCCCTCACCACCACTGCCACCGATTCCAACCCTCCTCACCACCACTGCCACCGATTCCAACCCTCCTCACCACCACTGCCACCGATTCCCACCCCCCTCACCACCACTGCCACTGATTCCCACCCCCCTCACCACCACTGCCACCGATTCCAACCCTCCTCACCACCACTGCCACCGATTCCAACCCTCCTCACCACCACTGCCACCGATTCCCACCCCCCTCACCACCACCACCACTGCCGATTCCCACCCCCCTCACCACCACCACCACTGCCACCGATTCCCACACCCCTCACCACCACCACCACTGCCACCGATTCCCACCCCCCTCACCACCACCACCACTGCCACCGATCCCACCCCCCTCATCACCACCACCGCTGCCACCGATCCCACCCCCCTCATCACCACCACCGCTGCCACCGATCCCACCCCCCTCATCACCACCACCGCTGCCACCGATTCAAACCCCCTTTACCACCACCCTTGATGCCACTGATCCCACCACCTCACAATCACAGCTGCCACTGATCCCACCCCCCTCTCCACCACCGCTGCCACCGATCTCACCACCCCTGCTGCCACTTATCCCACCCCCCTCACCATCACCACCGCTTCCACTGATTCCACCCCCCTCACCACCACCCCTGCTGCCACTTATCCCACCCCCCTCACCATCACCACCGCTTCCACTGATTCCACCCCCCTCACCACCACCCCTGCTGCCACTCATCCCACCCCCCTCATCATGTCTGCAACCTCTGACATCTCCTGTACCATGTCCGCACAGCCTCTGACCTCTCCTGTACCATGTCCGCACAGCCCCTGACATCTCCTGTACCATGTCCGCACAGCCCCTGACATCTCCTTTACCATGTCCGCACAGCCTATGACATGTCCTGTACCATGTCCGCACAGCCTCTGACATCTCCTGTACCATGTCCGCACAGCCCCTGACATCTCCTTTACCATGTCCACACAGCCTATGACATGTCCTGTACCATGTCCGCACAGCCTCTGACATCTCCTGTACCATGTCCGCACAGCCCATGACATCTCCTGTACCATGTCCGCACAGCCCCTGACATCTCCTGTACCATGTCCGCACAGCCTATGACATGTCCTGTACCATGTCCGCACGGCCTCTGACATCTCCTTTACCATGTCCGCACAGCCCCTGACATCTCCTTTACCATGTCTGCACAGCCCCTGACATCTCCTTTACCATGTCCGCACAGCCTATGAAATGTCCTGTACCATGTCCGCACAGCCTATGACATGTCCTGTACCATGTCCGCACAGCCTATGACATGTCCTGTACCATGTCCGCACAGCCTATGACATGTCCTGTACCATGTCCGCACAGCCCCTGACATGTCCTGTACCATGTCCGCACAGCCTATGACATGTCCTGTACCATGTCCGCACAGCCCCTGACATGTCCTGTACCATGTCCGCACAGCCCCTGACCTCTCCTGTACCATGTCCGCACAGCCTATGACATGTCCTGTACCATGTCCGCACAGCCCCTGACATGTCCTGTACCATGTCCGCACAGCCTATGACATGTCCTGTACCATGTCCGCACAGCCCCTGACATGTCCTGTACCATGTCCGCACAGCCCCTGACCTCTCCTGTACCATGTCCGCACAGCCTATGACATGTCCTGTACCATGTCCGCACAGCCCCTGACATGTCCTGTACCATGTCCGCACAGCCTATGACATCTCCTTTACCATGTCCGCACAGCCCCTGACATGTCCGCACAGCCTATGACATGTCCTGTACCATGTCCGCACAGCCCCTGACATGTCCTGTACCATGTCCGCACAGCCTATGACATGTCCTGTACCATGTCCGCACAGCCCCTGACCTCTCCTGTACCATGTCCGCACAGCCTATGACATGTCCTGTACCATGTCCGCACAGCCCCTGACATGTCCTGTACCATGTCCGCACAGCCTATGACATCTCCTTTACCATGTCCGCACAGCCCCTGACATGTCCTGTATCATGTCCGCACAGCCTATGACATGTCCTGTACCATGTCCGCACAGCCCCTGACATGTCCTGTACCATGTCCGCACTTTTACCACTTTTAACTAGAATTTGCTCCTTTATATATAAAGCCCTATATGCTTTCATATCTGTCTTATCTATGATAGTACACTCTTCAAATTTGCTTTAAAATGCATGGTTTTCCCTTTTATGAACAAGGAAATAATGGCGTTATGCTGTTGGGCCGGTATAATAATGCTATGGGGCTGGTATGACATTTTTTCCAGGGCTGAATTTTATTCCCAGTCCGGCCCTGCGTGCGTGCCCACTTCAATGCAATGAACATTGTGCCGTGCCCCCATCAATGCAGAGTTTAGCGTGCGTGCCTTCCCCCCCGAGAGCAGTGCACTTACCTGGAGCCCTGGAGCACGGCGGCGACGGCTTCTCTTGTCTTCAGTCCCGGACTCCCGACGGGCGGCTTCTTCTCACTCCGGCGGCGTGTCTTCTCTGGTCCTCCCGCTCCCGCCTCCTCCTCGGCCAATGGCATGGGGTTTGCCATGCAGCCAATCAGGAAACCAGTATTAGAGCGGCTTCCTGATTGGCCAGGAGGAGGGTTGGTGTGACATTAGCGAATTTTCATTTGCTAATGTCACACCGATCCTCCTCCTGGCCAATCAGGAAGCCGCTCTAATACTGGCTTCCTGATTGGCTGCATTGGTGGGGCAGGGTGGCTGCTTGCCGAGATCTCCAACCCACGTCACCTCTGGTTGGAGATCTCGGCAAGTTGCCTGTACTGTGCATGAGCGCCAACAAATGCCGTGCACAGAGAAATCCTATGCAGTGCACAAAAGAGTTGGAGTTCTCGGCAGGACAATGTATGCTACTGCGGAAGTGTCCGCGGTTGGACTTTTCAGCAGGACAATCTATGCTACTCTGCAGGCGCCCGCGGCTCCTGAAGCAAAAATTAAACACAACAGTTTGGAGAGCGGGATGTGAGCATCCGCAGTCCCTATTTTATGTTATTGTCTGATAAAAACCCTTGCACAGTACTATCCCCCAGAGTACTATTACAAATGTGAGCATCCACAGTCCACACTTTATTTTATTGGCAAATAACAACCTGTACACAGTGCCATCCCCCACATTACGTGTACAAATGTGAGCGTACCTATGTGCTGTTTGAATGGGCAGAGTCGCAGGCAGGAGTTAGCTGAGCTAAGCCTGAAAGGGAATGCTGGGATTTATAGTTCCTCTCCATGCAAAAAAAGCCACAGGACTTAGCATAGCTGAGCTTGAAAGTACGTGCTGGGATTTATAGTTCCTCTCCATACAAAAAATATAAAGCTGGTTCCAAATGCAGTGCTATATCTTACCAAAGTGTCAGGTACTGGTATTTATTTATTTAGGTTTTTTTTTAATCTGTCCATTTTTATAGATAGATATAAAAATAAATAAACGGGAAGATTAAAAAAAAAATATATATATATATATATATTTTTTTTTTATATCTATCTATATATGTATATATAAAGGATTTACAAAAATAAATCTGCAGCATGGTTAACACTACTATATATAAACTTCTATATATAAACTATATAACCCCTCCCAATCTCTATAATAAACTACATAACCCCTCCCCATCTCTATAATAAACTACATAACCCCTCCCCCATCTCTATAATAAACCATATAACCCCTCCCCCATCTCTAGAATAAACTATATAACCCCTCCCCAATCTCTAGAATTAACTATATAACCCCTCCTCCAACTCTATAATAAACTATATAACCCCTCCCCCACCTCTATAATAAACGATATAACCCCTCCCCCACCTCTATAATAAACTATATAACCCCTCCCCATCTCTATTATAAACTATATAACCCATCCCCCATCTCTATAATAAACTATATAACCCCTCCCCATCTCTATTATAAACTATATAACCCCTCCCCCACCTCTATAATAAACTATATAACCCCTCCCTCATCTCTATAATAAACTATATAACCCACCCCCACCTCTATAATAAACTATATAACCCCTCCCCCACCTCTATAATAAAGTATTTAACCCCCTCCCCATCTCTATAATAAACTATATAACCCCTCCCTCATCTCTATAATAAACTATATAACCCCTCCCCATCTCTATAATAAACTATATAACCCCTCCCCCATGTCTATAATAAACTATATAACCCCTCCCCCATCTCTATAAAAACTATATAACCCCTCCCATTTTTCTATAATAAATTATAAAACCCCTCCCCCATCTCTATAATAAACTATATAACCCCTCCCCATCTCTATTATAAACTATATAACCCCTCCCCATCTCTATAATAAACTATGTAACCCATCCCCCACCTCTATAATAAACTATATAACCCCTCCCCCATCTCTATAATAAACTATATAACTCCTCCCCCATCTCTATAATAAACTACATAACCCCTCCCCCACCTCTATAATAAACTATATAACCCCTCCCCCATCTCTATAATAAACTATATAACTCCTCCCCATCTCTATAATAAACGATATAAGCCCTCCCCCATCTCTATAATAAACGATATAACCCCTCCCCCATCTCTATAATAAACTATATAACCCCTCCTCCATCTCTATAATAAACTATATAACCCCTCCCTCACCTCTATAATAAGCTATATAAACCCTCCCCCACCTCTATAATAAACTATATAACCCCTCCCCATCTCTATAATAAACTATATAACCCCTCCCTCATCTCTATAATAAACTATATAATCCCTCCCCCATCTCTATAATAAACTATATAACCCCTCCCCCACCTCTATAATAAACTATATAACCCCCTCCCAATCTCTATAATAAACTTTATAACCCCTCCCCATCTCTATAATAAACGATATAACCCCTCCCCCATCTCTATAATAAACTATATAACCCCTCCCCATGTCTATAATAAACTATATAACCCCTCCCTCATCTCTATAAAGACTATATAACCCCTCCCCTTTTTCTATAATAAATTATAAAATCCCTCCCCCATCTCTATAATAAACGATATAACCCCTCCCCCATCTCTATAATAAACTATATAACCCCTCCCCATCTCTATAATAAACTATATAACCCCTCCCCCATGTCTATAATAAACTATATAACCCCTCCCCCATGTCTATAATAAACTATATAACCCCTCCCCCATGTCTTTAATAAACTATATAACCCCTCACCCATCTCTAAAAAGACTATATAACCCCTCCCCTTTTTCTATAATAAATTATAAAACCCCTCCCCCATCTCTATAATAAACTATATAACCCCTCCCCCATCTCTATAATAAACAATATAACCCATCCCCCATCTCTATAATAAACTATATAACCCCTCCCCATCTCTATAATAAACTATATAACCCATCCCCCACCTCTATAATAAACTATATAACCCCTCCCCCACCTCTATAATAAACTATATAACCCCTCCCCCACCTCTATAATAAACTATACAACCCCTCCCCCATCTCTATAATAAACTATACAACCCCTCCCCATCTCTATAATAAACTATATAACCCCTCCCCCATCTCTATAATAAACTATACAACCCCTCCCCCATCTCTATAATACATTATACAACCCCTCCCCCATCTCTATACCAAACTATATAACCCCTCCTCCATCTCTATAATAAACTATATAACCCCTCCCCAACAAGTAAAAAAGCATATAAAATCTCTCCAAAAAATATTTGAGGCCCCCCATCCCCCACATATAAGCATGTAGGAAGGTAAACCCGCGTCCGGGACGCTGACACATGAAAAGGTGGATTGTGATACACATGTCCCATATCGCCTCTCACCCGTAACACTGAACTGATGACCTAGAGGTGGATGGTAAAGATAATATTGGATGCTGAAGTTTGTCGCCATCTCACGGGCGCACGCTAATTTAAGGTGTGAGATGTCGGGGATCTATTTATTCCCTCACATTCCATGTCCGGATTTTATTGGATAATGTGAGAGATGATGTCACAGCGAGTAAATTGATACCAAACCTCTCACGCTTTAAAACTGCGCACGCCCCCCGCGCAGCGGCGACAAACGGCGTGAATGTAAATGGAATCCATTTTTGAATAAGGCTGTAAGATAAGAAAATGTGGAAAAAGTGAAGCGCTGTGAATACTTTCCGGATGCGCTGCAAAGGGGGCGGAGCCAACTCAGACCTCCTTTAACTCTGAACTGGGAACCAAAAAGGGGTTTAAAGCGTCGCCTATGGAGATTTTTATGTATCGTAGTTTGGCGCCATTCCACAAGCGTGCGCAATTTTAAAGCGTGACATGTTAGGTATTTTTTTACTTAGCATAACATTATTTTTCAAATTTACAAAAAAAAAAATTGGGGTATATACTTTTTTTTATACCATGTGATATAAAACATTGCAATAATTGCCATTTTATTCCATAGGGTCTGTGCTAAAAAAATGATATAAATAAATATATTTAAATAATATATATATCATTTTTAATATATATTTTTTAATAATATAATAATTCTTTATATAAATAAAGCTATATATATATATATATATATATATATATAATATAATGTTTGGAGGTTCTAAGTAATTTTTTAGCTAAAAATAATGATTTAAATAAAACGTGTCAGAATATTTCTGGTCTTCAAGTGGTTAAAGATGATTTTTTTCCCCTGGTTACAGCGCTAACCCCGCCTCCTGTGGCCACGCCTCCGGTCACCCCCCTCATACAGAAAAACAGGCGGTCCCTGCCCAGCAAGGCCAATGAGAAGTGTGAAAATGGCGTCCCGCGGACGGGGGAGGAGGACGCTGTTCTTTCGCAGGCTGTACAAGAGCTGATTGCAGGTACAGACATGGGGGGAGGGGGGTTATCAGACATCTTCCAGGGTGATGATCTGCTTTCTGCTTAAAGCGGAGTTCCCCCCAAATGGGGAAGCCCCTCTTGTCTGCTTCCTCTCCCCCTCCGCTGACTTTCGGGGGGAGGGGGGAGAGGATAATTGTCATAACCAGGTACCCGCTCTCACTTCCGGCCCCTCCCCCCCTTTTGGGAGACACACAGGTCCCAGAAGACAGTGGAACCATTCAGGAGGCGCAGCACGACTTGCGCATGCGCAGTAGGAAACAGGCTGTGTAGTTGCAAGGCTCCCCTTCCTGTTTCCCTTAGTGAAGATGGCAGCGCCTGCACCCAGAGCTGATGGATGGATCGGCTTGGGGTGCCCACATTGCGGGATCCCTGGATAGGTAAGTGTCCTTATATTATAAGTCAGCAGCTACGGGATTTGTATACGGGATGTGTATACAGGATGTGTATTTGGGATATTGTATATGGGATATTGTATATGGGATTTGTATACGCAATTTGTATAATTATTTATTTTTTTATTTATTTCAGGTACTTAGCCGCTGTCAATTTACGCAGCACTTTACATATACATTACACATTCACATCAGTCCCTGCCCTCAAGGAGCTTACAATCTAAGGTCCCTAACTCAAATACATACATACACAGTAGGGCCATTTTTTTTTTATACAGGATCCAATTAACCTACCAGCATGTCTTTGGAGTGTGGGAGGAAACCGGAGTACCCAGAGGAAACCCACGCAGGCACAGGGAGAACATGCAAACTCCAGGCAGGTAGTGTCATGGTTGGGATTTGAACCAGTGACCCTTTTGCTGCTAGGTGAAAGTTCTAACCACTACACAACTGTGCCGCCCATGGGATTTGTATACAGGATTTGTATACAGCAGTGACGGCCGGTCTATAGGGGACGCAGGGGCGCCGCCCCCCCCCCCCCCAAATCTGTGGCCAGAGAAAAAAAATGAAAAATTTTTTTTTTAACTTTCAGCCCACTCGGGGCGCCGCACCTACTAGTGGCTATGGGGGGGGGGGGGGCGGGTGGGGTTTTTCACCCCACGTGCGGCGGGCAGAGGCGCTTGGCGACCTTCTGGGGGTCTTCGGGGCGCAGAGCAATGTGCCCCGACACTCCCCACTTTAGTGATGTCCTGGCTGTGATTGGTCCAGACTCCAGCCTGGGCCAATCACACAGGAGTACATCCCAGGTGACGTGACACGTGGGGGCGGTGCGTGCGTCAGTCACTCACCATCCCGGCGTCACGCCATCACCTTCCCGCCCACCGGCGCCGTCAGACCAGAGGAGAGCCGGCGCGTGAGGAAGAAGAAGAGTTTGTCTCGTCGTAGTGTGTGAGTAGTCCCGCCGCCCTGACCGACTCAGCAGCAGCACGCAGGTCACCGTGTCCGACCGTCCGTGAGTTAGGTAAGTTCAAGTGATGCCTCGGGGGGGGGGGGCCCGGCCCACACACTGTCACTGTCTGCTATGAAGGGGGCACGCACGCACGCTGGTCTCTACTAGGTGCTGTTGAAAATATTAACATTTTTCCGAAACAAGGCATTATCCCTGAGCATTGAAATCACTGTATTGTGGTCCAGAAGTGATTTAAAGCAGGCTGCCATTTTTTTCTGTTTTAATTCTGGGGATTTAGAGGCATGTGAGGGTGGCAGCTCAAGTCTGCATTGATGGGGGGGGGGGGGCACGGCAGACAAGCTGGTCACTGCATTGCCATTGATGATGGGGGCACGGCAAGCTGGTGGTCACTGCATTGATGATGGGGGCACGGCAAGCTGGTCACTGGCACTGCATTGATGATGGGGGCACGGCAAGCTGGTCACTGCGTTGATGATGGGGTCACGGCAAGCTGATGGTCACTGCATTGATGATGGGGGCACGGCAAGCTGGTCACTGCATTGATGATGGGGGCACGGCAAGCTGGTCACTGGCACTGCATTGATGATGGGGGCACAGCAAGCTGGTCACTGCATTGATGATGGGGGTACGGCAAGCTGGTTACTGCGTTGATGATGGGGGCACGGCAAGCTGGTCACTGGCACTGCATTGATTATGGGGGCATGGCAAGCTGGTGGTCACTGCATTGATGATGGGGGCACGGCAAGCTGGTCACTGGCACTGCATTGATGATGGGGGCACGGCAAGCTGGTCACTGGCACTGCATTGATGATGGGGGCACGGCAAGCTGGTCACTGGCACTGCATTGATGATGGGGGCACGGCAAGCTGGTGGTCACTGCATTGATGATGGGGGCACGGCAAGCTGGTGGTCACTGCATTGATGATGGGGCACTGCAAGCTGGTGGTCACTGCATTGATGATGGGGGCATGGCAAGCTGGTCACTGGCACTGCATTGATGATGGGGGCACGGCAAGCTGGTGGTCACTGCATTGATGATGGGGGCACGGCAAGCTGATCACTGGCACTGCATTGATGATGGGCGCACGGCAAGCTAGTGGTCACTGCATTGATGATGGGGTCACGGCAAGCTGGTCACTGGCACTGCATTGATGATGGGGGCACAGCAAGCTGGTGGTCACTGCATTCATGATGGGGGCACGGCAAGCTGGTCACTGGCACTGCATTGATGATGGGGGCACGGCAAGCTGGTAGTCACTGCATTGATGATGGGGGCACGGCAAGCTGGTGGTCACTGCATTGATGATGGGGGCATGGCAAGCTGGTGGTCACTGCATTAATGATGGGGGCACGGCAAGCTGATGGTCACTGCATTGATGATGGGGGTACGGCAAGCTGGTCACTGAATTGATGATGGGGGCACGGCAAGCTGGTGGTCACTGCATTGATGATGGGGCACGGCAAGCTGGTGGTCACTGCATTGATGATGGGGGCACGGCAAGCTGGTCACTGGCACTGCATTGATGATGGGGGCACGGCAAGCTGGTGGTCACTGCGTTGATGATGGGGGCACGGCAAGCTGGTCACTGGCACTGCATTGATGATGGGGGCACGGCAAGCTGGTGGTCACTGCCTTGATGATGGGGGCACGGAAAGCTGGTCACTGCATTGATGATGGGGGCACGGCAAGGCAAGCTGGTCACTGCTTAGCATAGCACTTTACCAGTGTACAATGTAATTCGCCTGGCCTGCACTGTCTTAAATTGTGTACACTCACTGCTAAGCAGGCTGCTGGCCTGGCACTATATATTTATTAATAGTAAATGGCACACAGCGGCCTGGTATAAGATGAAATACATTTACGTTTTTGGTGGTAAATAACATGACAAAATGTGGATTATTTCAAGGGGTAACTATGAATACTTTTTCAAGGCAATGTTCCTTGATTACTGAAGGCCCCTTTAACACTTGTGTGACGTCAAAGTCACTAATTTTTTTACCACGTTTTTTGCCGCAAATTTTTCTTTTTGCGCCCCCCCAAAAATTTTGAGCACCAGCCGCCACTGGTATACAGGGTTTGTATACGGTATTTGTATACAGGATTTGTATACGGGATTTGTATACGGGATTTGTATACGGGATTTGTATACGGGATTTATATACAGGATTTGTATACAGGATTTGTATACGGAATTTGTATATGGGATTTGTATACAGGATTTGAATACGGGATTTGTATACTGGGTTTGTATACGGGATTTGTATACAGGATTTCTATATGGGATTTGTATACAGGATTTCTATATGGGATTTGTATACAGGGTTTGTATATGGGATTTTTATACAGGATGTGTATACGGGATTTGTATACAGGATTTGTATACAGCATTTGTATACAGGATTTTTATACGGAATTTGTATACGGGATTTGTATACAGGATTTGTATACGGGGTTTGTATATGGGATTTGTATACAGGATTTGTTTATGGGATTTGTATATGGGATTTGTATACGGGGTTTGTATTCAGGATTTGTATATGGGGTTTGTATATGGGATTTGTATACGGGGTTTGTATACGGGGTTTGTATATGGGGCGTGGTTTGTATATGGGATTTGTATGCGGGATTTGTATACGGGATTTGTATACAGGGTTTGTATTCAGGATTTGTATACGGGATTTATATACGGGGTTTGTATTCAGGATTTGTATACGGGGTTTGTATTCAGGATTTGTATACGGGATTTGTATATGGATTTGTATATGGGATTTGTATACGGGATTTGTATATGGGATTTGTATACGGGATTTGTATTCAGGATTTGTATACGGGGTTTGTATACGGGGTTTGTATATGGGGCGTGGTTTGTATATGGGATTTGTATGCGGGATTTGTATATGGGATTTGTGTACGGGGTTTGTATTCAGGATTTGTATACGGGATTTATATACGGGGTTTATATTCAGGATTTGTATACGGGGTTTGTATTCAGGATTTGTATACGGGATTTGTATATGGATTTGTATATGGGATTTGTATACGGGATTTGTATATGGGATTTGTATATGGGATTTGTATACGGGATTTGTATTCAGGATTTGTATACGGGGTTTGTATACGGGGTTTGTATATGGGGCGTGGTTTGTATATGGGATTTGTATGCGGGATTTGTATACGGGGTTTGTATTCAGGATTTGTATACGGGATTTATATACGGGGTTTGTATTCAGGATTTGTATACGGGGTTTGTATTCAGGATTTGTATACGGGATTTGTATATGGATTTGTATATGGGATTTGTATATGGGATTTGTATATGGGATTTGTATACGGGATTTGTATTCAGGATTTGTATACGGGGTTTGTATACGGATTTGTATACGGGATTTGTAGCTGCTGCCTTCTCATTTTTTCCTTCAGGCTGGAACTCCTCTATAAAGCAGCGGATCCAGTATTCTGCCACGGAGTCGGCTGTACGCCATGTTTGCCTCCTATGGATTGGGCGGGGCAGTTGAGTGCCAGGTCTGGGCTATAAAGAGGAACTAAGTTCTGTAGGCGGTGCCCATAAAATGCAGGCAAAGGGCAAAGGATCAATCACCAGTATTGCCTGTGGTCTCTCTGCAGCTGATCTTTCCCCCATTGTTCTGCATTGTGTATGGAGTCGGCCATCTTGGTAGAGGGCAGGGCTTTGCTTCCTCATGTCAGAGCCTTCAGGAAGGAGAACAATGATAAGCTCAATAGTGACCTCCCCAAATCTCACTCCAGATCTCCTGAGGCCAGCAGTCAGAGGCAGCATTGCCTTAACCTCCCTGGCGGTATGATTCTGTCAGGAATTCTGTACCAAAAACGGTACAATTTTTTGCATGGAAATTTGGCGTTATGTATTGTAGGCCTACAATTCTTAGTAAATACTTACTTAAACCTGACCAAAACAAGACTCTAGTAGACATCCCAGATGTGATAAATTTGAAACACAAACACATGAATTATAATCTAATTAATAATATAATTTTATTCAATAATGCAATGAAAAATAATGAAATTTGTCAAACAAAGAAATTCAATACACATCCTGAGTGTGAAACAGTTTGAAGCATGGAACTAGACAAAGTCCAACGTTGCAATCAGGACAATAGTACCTTGTTTCTTTTCTGACTTTTTTTCCATTGCCATCTCTCTTGGAACAGCAAACGACGCACATCCTGGTAGGCGCTAACTTTCTTGCGGTTGGTGATACGAAGTCTACAAAATGACGACCTGTCAGGCGTTCTGGATTGCCAACGTCAACAGCGCGTCGTCCGGGTCTTTTGGCAGATACTGATGGCGTCGGGTGGTTGACAAAAATCTGCTCAGCCACCTTCCAGATAAAGTCAGAATGAACAAGAGGTATGTTAGTGTTTGCTTTATAAAGGATATAGGCGTTCCAAAGGCATTGTTCAAGGAGATGCCTGAAAATCTTTTTGTAATACTTCTTCTGTTGCTTCCGCATCACCGGGTAAAATGTCATTGCCTGATCGGCTCGGTCGACACCTCCCATTGTGTGATTATAGTCGATCACGACTTGCGGCTTCAGCACATCTGTTCCGTGTTTTGTGCGGACCATGGCAGTGGAGGTGTTGTGCACGGTGCTCATGAGGCACACGTCCTTTTTGTCTCGCCATCGCATTGCCATCATTTTACCCTTTTGAAAGGCAACCATCTCTCCTTTTTTTAGTTTTTTCCTGCCAAACATTAATGGCATGTCACGCCAAGTTGGCCTAACAGTACCATACCCATCTGTTTTGTTTAGGAGCAAAACCTCATAAAGTTCCGGAGAGGTGTAAAAATTGTCCGTTGTCACGCAATATCCCTGGTTCAGCAATGGGTCCAGCAGTGAAAGGACAGAGGATGTGGCCATCCCATAGCCGCTGTACCTGGGATTGAACTTGGTACCTTTACCGGTGTAAATGACCGCATTCCAGATATATCCGGTGGATGATTCACAGAGCATATAAAATTTGATGCCAAACCACGCTCTTTTGGATGCAATAAACTGTATCCAGCTCAGGCGTCCCTTGTAGGCCATCAGACTTTCGTCCACACTGACATCCCTTTCTGGCACATAGGTCCGTTGGAAGTTGGTGACAATAATTTGGCACACCTCCCAGATTTTTTTGAGTTTGGGCGCAGGATGCATGGCCTCATCAAACTCTTCCTTTTTGGCGAAGTGTAAATTCTTCATGATGAGTAAAAAACAATATTCAGACATCACTGTGCCAAAAAATGGAGTGGCCAGCATCTTATTGGTGGTCCAATACCATTTCTGGAGCGATTTCCCCACCACCCCCTGAAGGATGATGAGTCCCAGAAACTGCCAGATGTCCTCTTTAGTGACCGGTTCCCATTTTCTGGATCGGGAAAATCTGGCACGCAGCGTAGCGGATTGCTGCTCATGGTAGCGGTTGGATTCTGTGACGATTTTTGGAATTACCTCTTCAGTAAGAAATAATTTCAGGTACGCCAGAGGGTTATCACTCTCCGCATCAACCTTCATCCCAGGAAATCCAGTGAATCGGAATCTCGGGGGCGCTGCCTGGTCCGCATCGCTGTTTAGAGGGCACCAAGTGCACACATCGCTTAGGTCAGGTGCGGGATCATCGGCGTTGTCACTTTCTGGATCAGTGTCGGTGTCAGAGTCAGATGAAAAATCTCCCCACGACTCACTGTCGCTCTGTTCTGTGAGCAGCTCCATGTCCCTGCCACTGTCGCTGTCGCAGTCGCTCAGCTGATCCAAAAGCGCATTTGTAGGACAGCTCTTTTTTGATGCCATTTTCAAACGGTTTTATTTCTCACAAATGACAATGGCAAGGGGCACTGAAAGGGCACTGTGTCTGATGCTAAGGTGATACAGTGTAATCCTCTCAGATTACACTGTATCACCTCCTTTTTATGTGTTTGTATTGGTGCAACCTTTGAATTTCCCTCCCAGTTCTGCTCCCATGCAGGGAACGGAACCAGGAAGTCATCAGAGCGGCGGGGATCTCGGCGGCGATCACAGCAAAGGGAGATCATCGCTGGATCGACAGGAGGTCAGAGAGGGGTAAGGAACCCCCACTGCAGGCTCTGCACATCTACCCCGAGCGTGACTCGGGGATACCGATCCTAGCATGAAACCACCCCGAGTCACGCTCGGGGATACCGCTAAGGGAGTTAAGCCACCTTAATATTAAGCACATTTTAGTCATGCCCATTTATGTGGCGGTGCGCTCTGCATGTCTTTTCCATCCCTAGGTGTCCCTCATTCTCAAGTTCCAAAAATCTGTCTTCAACTGTCAGTAGCACAGAGCAGGGGGAGGGGAGCTGCAGTTATTGCAATTACATATTACATGTGTGAGAGCTGATTGGAGGAAAAGGATCCCCCCCCCCCTGTTTCACACACACAGGAACCATACAGAGCGGTGATCATATTTCATGTCTGAGGTTTACAACCAATTGAAAAAATAAAACCGTAAACGAATCCTGTTTTTTCTTCTCTTTGCAGATTGTTGATTGTTTCTGAGATATTTTCATCGTTTTCAGAGGTTTTCATCCCAAGTGACTCCTGAATACTATTCCAGTTTTCAGGCTTATTGCTGAGTTCGTCAGTTTTCAGTTCATCTTTACAGACAAATCGCAAAAATGCTGTTACTTACAGTTTTAGTAAGAGAAGTGGCGGCAAGGCTTTGGAATTACTATGTTCCAGTAAGTATCTATTTTTATTTCTTCTTGTAATATGTGTAGTGCTGCACCCGCAAGGGCCGCTGGTTTTACCTGCTTCTGACACAATAAGTACAGAGGCGGCCTGTTCACACAAGCAACACTCCATTCACACTGGCTCCAATAAACAGTCTAGGGGATGTCTTTTTAAAGTGGTTATAAAGGCAGAACGTTATTTACCTTAATTATTCTATGCATTAAAGTAAAAAAAAACCTCTGCATGCAGCCCCCTCCCATCTAGCCCCCCCCCCCCACCAATTACCTGAGCCTGATCTCTTTCCACCGATGTGCACGAGATTAAAGGCTCTCTCTGCTCTCCCCATCCTCAATAGCTCAGAGACATCAGCAGGAACCATTGGTTCCAGCTGCTACAGATCACAGCCCATGACAATGTAGACAGGGATGGGACCAGTCCCACTGTCTGTGCTATAAGATGTAGACAGTGAGGCTCGAGAGTGAGCCCCCACAAGTGCCCCTATAGCAACTGGAGCCAGGAGCACTGGCAGGGGACCCGAGAGGAGGAGGATTGTGGATGCTCTGAGCAAAACCAACCATTGCACAGAACAGGTAAGTATGGCATGTTTTTTATTGGAAAGATAAAAAATATAATTTTAGAATATATTTAAGGTTTATTACCTGAAAAACTCCAACAGGGAAGAGGAAGTTGGGCATGGGGTACTTCAAAACACTCAGCAGTAGTTTGTAATTAGAGGGCAGTTTTTTCTAGTAGTGGACATAGCTAGTAGTGAACAGTCTAAGGCCCCACAGCTGAAGACCGTGGAGCAAGTCTTTTGGCATCCGGTTATCTTGTGCCAATGCACAACAACCGGTACCCAGTGAAACTTCCAGCACACAGTCACAGGGATCAATTTTAGGTCACTACTCACAAGTCCCTAGCACAGTTGCCTCCTTTTAGCTTGCCCAGGACATAGTCCAGTGAGTGCCTCTTAGTACCAGATCTCTTGTGGTGTGGACCTGCAATCAGCTTTAAGCAAAGTCAACTCAAGCCCTCAGTCCTGGCACCTCTGAGGACTCTGGAGCAGTTGCACAGTCCATGGGCTGCCTGAGAGCAGCAGCTCCTGCACCGCTGGAACCCTCCTTGGGAGAAGGAACCCTACTCTCCAGTGTCTAAGACTATTTAGCTCCATCCCAGCCCCCTACTGGACATCTCCTTTCCAGGGATTGAATAAATATTCAGACTGGTTGGTTTGAATTTCCTGCACTAAACTCTGGAAGCTTCATTCGAAGGCAGGGGGAAAGAATTAAACTCCCAGCCTGTGAGACCCTAAACAGGCCAAAACAAACAATTACTACTCCCTTGATTACAGAAGGAGCTAAAGCTGAATTTGCCTAGCAACCTATACTAGGAGGGCGCTACATATGTGACTATATACAATTGAGTTATTGATTTATTTAGTAAATAGCTATATTTTTATTGGAATTCCACTTTAAATTCTGTACATTCACTTACCTTCTTTTTTTTACTTTTTAGGCTGAAATACTTGCTGACTGTGACAGAATCCGGACACCACCGACTGGGTATCTCCGCCAGTAACCTGCTTCCTAAGCTCTGGAAAACGGGATCCGGGATTCTGGCTATAGTTACCCCAATAACTCGACAGTACAAGCTTTGGAGTCATCCAGAATCAAACTGTTTATTCAAACACAAAGTACATGGAGATGAACACTTCAGGGACAACCCCTCCCCCTTAGTCAATCCACTCACCATACCCATCCCATAATAACAATATAACAATGGAATGCAGGTATTCAACAACAACAAACCCCCACCCCACTAGCAAGAGTGTGATTAGTACAGAGCTGGCCTGACTGGGGTTTTTGGTCACCCTGTGCCCCTTATAGACACAGGGTGACTTACACATAAGAGGGACTGGGGATGCGGGGCAAGGAGTCTCCCAACCTCCCTAAAGCATTCTGGGTTCCACAAGCCCCCCCAACCACAGTGACTCACGTCACATATCTCCCCTTTCGGCAGGAGACTAACACAGAAGGAGACCCCAAACGGGTTGACTTTGAAGTTAGTCCCTAGTTCCAGTCCCCCAATGTCTGTACCCACACAGTACCCCAAACAAATTGTCCGGAACAGATCACTACTCACCCAGCCAACCTCTGCCTCTCTTGTAGAACATAACCCCTGCTGGGGAGAAGTGTGGACTGGTTCTTCTCCCTGGAGTCCATTTAGCCGCTGGAGAGAAGACAGGGTGACTGGGCTCACTCCATCATGCTGTTGGGGATCTGAGCCGACTACCCAGCATTCCTGGGGTATCCAGGTAGAGACTGTAGTCTCATACACTTTTTCTGTAGGAAAATCCACCAGTGCTTGAACAAGGCTGACCTCCTCCTGTCCCAATGCCAGACCTTTTTCTGGGGTTGTGTAAGTGGGTACTGAAGTCTCATCCACTACTACAGGAAATCCATCTTTTATTAGTTGGGTGCAGAGGCCAGCAGCACTCTGCCCTGTTGCCAGCTCTTCTGCTGGATTGCTGTCAGTGAATACTGCAGTCCCATCCACTGATATCAGCTCAAGCTGCAGTTGTGAGGTGCCGACAGCATTCTCACCCTGGAGCTCCTGCAAAGGTGATTGTTGTGGGCAGAGGCCAGAAGCGTTCTGCCCAGCTGCCAGCTGTTCCACTGGGAAGTAAATTGAAACATCGGTGACCTTGCAAAAATCCTTCAGGACCACCGATTGTTGTATGCAGGGATCCACAGCACCATGCTCTGAAGTCAGCTCTTCTGCAGGAGGCTCACTGGGATGTTCCTCCTCAATAGAAAAGTCTATTAAATCCCCGGTCTCTGGTGGTGTCTGGGGATCGAGGTTCACCATCTCCTGTCTGTGGAACCCAGAAGATGTTAGTGGTGCTGGCAGAGGCTAGCAGAGCTCTGTCCTGTTGTCAGCACTTCAGCTTTGGGAACCGCAATCTCTAGAGTTTCCACTGCCGACTCATAGGCATGCTGCTGAACGTGTTCTAGCAGTTTCCTGTATGCCCTTTTCAGATGCTGTTCTTTCCTTAGCAAGTGTTCTAGATCAGGTTCAAGCTCTGAGACCCCTGTGAGACGGAGCATAGCCTCTCTTCTCGCAGGTCCTCAAGGGTAGGTTCCCCTTCGTCACCAAACACAAAAGCATCTGTAAGGCTCTGCCACAGCAATCCAGGGCCACCAAAGTCATATCCCTCTGGAGAGCATTCTGATGTCTCTCCTAAATATTTCTGCTCTGCGTGCCATTGCAGAGCCTGATATTTATTGTCCAGCTCTATCTCCTGCTGGACCAGCCTGTCCAACTTGCATACCCATTGCTCCTGGGGCTGCTCTCCCAGGAATGCCATTCGCAACTTCCGTTGATCACTGGCCCATTCCCCTGGGGTTGGAAAGCACTTGCCCTGGTATATACCAGCAAGCTGGAGGGCTCCACTCCAGAGCCCCACCCGAATCTGCTGCCTGAGCTCCAGGTATTGATCCGCAGATACCGTCCTGGGGTATACTGAAAGGGCAATCCGCAGCTCCCCCTCGAACTCTGATGCCAGGTCCATATCTCCATTGTAGTGACCAAAGTCTGCTATCCCGATCTTGGATCCCGGTGGAGGTTTGGATGTCCCAGACTGCAGGAAGCATCCCATCGCTTGCCACCAATGTGACGCAATCCGGACACCACCGACTGGGTATCTCCGCAAGTAACCTGCTTCCTAAGCTCTGGAACACGGGATCCGGGATTCTGGCTATAGTTACCCCAATAACTCGACAGTACAAGCTTTGGAGTCATCCAGAATCAAACTGTTTATTCAAACACAAAGCACATGGAGATGAACACTTCAGGGACAACCCCTCCCCCTTAGTCAATCCACTCAACATACCCATCCCATAATAACAATATAACAATGGAATGCAGGTATTCAACAACAACAAACCCCCACCCCACTAGCAAGAGTGTAATTAGTACAGAGCCGGCCTGACTGGGGTTTTTGGTCACCCTGTGCCCCTTATAGACACAGGGTGACTTACACATAAGAGGGACTGGGGATGCGGGACAAGGAGTCTCTCAACCTTCCTAAAGCATTCTGGGTTCCACAAGCCCCCCCAACCACAGTGACTCACGTCACACTGACCAAGAGGAGGAGCAGATGACAGAGAAGGAGGATTTGATGAGGAGAGAAGTGGAGGAGAACAGGAAGAAGGAGGAGGAGCAGATGGCAGAGGAGGAGGAATTGATGAGGAGAGAGGTGGAGGAGGACAGCAGGAAGGAGGATGAGCAGATGACAGACCTGCAGGAGTTGATAAAGAGAGAGATGGAGGAGAAAATAATGTGGGAGGAGGAGCAGATGAAAGAGCTGGAGGAGTTCAAAGAGCTGGAGGAGTTGATAAAGAGAGAGGTGGAGGAGAAGAATAGCAGGAAGAGGAAGGAGGAGGACAAAAAGAAGAGGCTAGAGCAGTGCACAAAGAAGAATGAGGCGAAAGACAGGGAGGAGGAATACAGAAAGTATGAGGCGGAGTACAGAAAGTATGAGGAGGAGTGCAGAAAGTATAAGGAGGAGGAGGAGCAGCGCAGAAAGAAGTCAGAGGCGGAGGACAGAAACAGGGGGGAGGAGAGCATTGAAAGGAGGGAGAAGTGGAGAAAGGAGAGAGAGGAGTCCAGAAAGAGGAGGGAGGAGGAGGGCAGAAAGAAGAGGGAGGAGCAGAACAGAAAGAAGAGGGAAGAGGAGTACAGAAAGAAGAGGGTAGAGCAGTGCAGAAAAGAGAGGGAGAAGAAAAACAGAAAGAAGAGTGAAGAGCAGTGCAGAAAGGAAAGAGAGGAGGATGAGAAGAACAGAAAGAGGAGGGAGAAGTGGAGAAAGGAGAGGGAGAAGCGCAGAAAGGAGATGGAGTACAGAGAGAGGATGGCAGAGTACAGAAAGTTTTAGGAGGAGGAGGAGCAGCGCAGAAAGAAATCAGAGGCGGAGGAGAGAAACAGGGGCGAGGAGAGCATTGAAAGGTGGGAGAAGTTGAGAAAGGAGAGGGAGGAGTCCAGAAAGAGGAGGGAGGAGGAGCGCAGAAAGGAGATACAGGAGTACAGAAAGAGGATGGCAGAGTGCAGAAAGAAGTTGAAGGAGGAGTACAGAAAGATGGAGGAGGAGTTCAGAAAGTATGAGGAGGAGTACAGAAAGTATAGGGAGGAGCAGCGCAGAAAGAAGGGGAAAGAGGAGGAGGAATTGATGAGGAGAGAGGTGGAGGAGGAGGACAGCAGGAAGGAGGATGAGCAGATGACAGACCTGCAGGAGTTGATAAAGAGAGAGATGGAGGAGAAAATAACGTGGGAGGAGGAGCAGATGAGAGAGCTGGATGAGTTCGAAGAGCTGGAGGAGTTGATAAAGAGAGAGGAGGAGGAGAAGAATAGCAGGAAGAGGAAGGAGGAGGACAAAAAAAGAGGCTAGAGCAGTGCACAAAGAAGAATGAGGCGAAAGACAGGGAGGAGGAATACAGAAAGTATGAGGAGGAGTACAAAAAGAATGAGGAGGAGGAGGAGGAGCAGCGCAGAAAGAAGTCAGAGGCGGAGGACAGAAACAGGGGGGAGGAGAGCATTGAAAGGAGGGAGAAGTGGAGAAAGGAGAGAGAGGAGTCCAGAAAGAGGAGAGGAGGAGAAAAACAGAAAGAAGATTGAGGAGCAGTGCAGAAAGGAAAGAGAGGAGGAGGAGAAGAACAGAAAAAGGAGAGAGAAGTGGAGAAAGGAGAGGGAGGAGTCCAGAAAGAGGAGGGAGGAGGAGCGCAGAAAGAAGAGGGAGGAGCAGAGCAGAAAAAAGAGGGAAGAGGAGGACAGAAAGAAGAGGGTAGAACAGTGCAGAAAAGAGAGGGAGGAGAAAAACAGAAAGAAGAGTGAGGAGCAGTGCAGAAAGGAAAGAGAGGAGGATGAGAAGAACAGAAAGAGGAGGGAGAAGTGGAGAAAGGAGAGGGAGGAGTCCAGAAAGAGGAGGGAGTAGGAGCGCAGAAAGGAGATGAAGGAGTACAGAAAGAGGATGGCAGAGTGCAGAAAGAAGTTGAAGGAGGAGTACAGAAAGATGGAGGAGGAGTTCAGAAAGTATGAGGAGGAGTACAGAAAGTATAGGGAGGAGCAGCGCAGAAAGAAGGGGAAAGAGGAGGAGGAATTGATGAGGAGAGAGGTGGAGGAGGAGGACAGCAGGAAGGAGGATGAGCAGATGACAGACCTGCAGGAGTTGATAAAGAGAGAGATGGAGGAGAAAATAACGTGGGAGGAGGAGCAGATGAGAGAGCTGTATGAGTTCGAAGAGCTGGAGGAGTTGATAAAGAGAGAGGAGGAGGAGAAGAATAGCAGGAAGAGGAAGGAGGAGGACAAAAAAAGAGGCTAGAGCAGTGCACAAAGAAGAATGAGGCGAAAGACAGGGAGGAGGAATACAGAAAGTATGAGGAGGAGTACAAAAAGAATGAGGAGGAGGAGGAGGAGCAGCGCAGAAAGAAGTCAGAGGCGGAGGACAGAAACAGGGGGGAGGAGAGCATTGAAAGGAGGGAGAAGTGGAGAAAGGAGAGAGAGGAGTCCAGAAAGAGGAGAGGAGGAGAAAAACAGAAAGAAGATTGAGGAGCAGTGCAGAAAGGAAAGAGAGGAGGAGGAGAAGAACAGAAAAAGGAGAGAGAAGTGGAGAAAGGAGAGGGAGGAGTCCAGAAAGAGGAGGGAGGAGGAGCGCAGAAAGAAGAGGGAGGAGCAGAGCAGAAAAAAGAGGGAAGAGGAGGACAGAAAGAAGAGGGTAGAACAGTGCAGAAAAGAGAGGGAGGAGAAAAACAGAAAGAAGAGTGAGGAGCAGTGCAGAAAGGAAAGAGAGGAGGATGAGAAGAACAGAAAGAGGAGGGAGAAGTGGAGAAAGGAGAGGGAGGAGTCCAGAAAGAGGAGGGAGTAGGAGCGCAGAAAGGAGATGAAGGAGTACAGAAAGAGGATGGCAGAGTACAGAAAGAAGTTGGAGGAGGAGTACAGAAAGAGTTGGGAGGAGTACAGAAAGAGGGAGGAGGAGTGTGACGGAACAGGACACCCGGACTGGATATCTCTGCCAAGAAGCTGCTTCCTAAGAAATCTGGAACACGGATCCGTGAATCTGGCTATAGTTACCCCAAGAACTAGACAGTACCAGTTTTGGAGTGAAACCAGAAGGAACTGTTAATTAAAACCAACTCACAGACTTTTATACATTTGAGAAGTGTGTCATTGGCCAGTTAAATATTTACACAAAACATCACAATAGCTACGATAACGAGGTAGGGCTGACCATGATACCATTAACATACCAATTAACTGAGCACTTAAATCAGCCTAGGCGGAATGCACATAATGCTAGCAGGCAAACAATAGATGACACAATTCCAGGCCAGACACACCGGCATCGAGATCCCAAAGAACAATAGACGGCATTAAAGTGTAACACATCCCCACAGCAGACGATTGGTTGCTGTGCGAAAGGCAGATGGCTTGAGTTGATGAGACTACCAAAAAGAATTGCTCCACACAGACAGTGGCCAGGAGTCTAGCCTCCTAATTCTGTGACAAGGAGTACAGAAAGTATAAGGAGGAGGAGGAGCAGCGCAGAAAGAAGTCAGAGGCGGAGGAGAGAAACAGGGGGGAGGAGAGCATTGAAAGGTGGGAGAAGTGGAGAAAGGAGAGGGAGGAGTCCAGAAAGAGGAGGGAGGAGGAGTGCAGAAAGGAGATACAGGAGTACAGAAAGAGGATGGCAGAGTGCAGAAAGAAGTTGAAGGAGGAGTACAGAAAGAGGGGGAAGAAGTTCAGAAAGTATGAGGAGGAATACAGAAAGTATAAGGAGGAGCAGCGCAGAAAGAAGTCATAGGCAGAGGACATAAACCGGGGGGAGGAGAGCATTGAAAGGAGGGAGAAGTGGAGAAAGGAGAGAGAGGAGTCCATAAAGAGGAGAGAGGAGGAGAAAAACAGAATGAAGAGTGAGGAGCAGCGCAGAAAGGAAAGAGAGGAGGAGAAGAAAGGAGAGGAAGGAGTCCAGAAAGAGGAGGGAGGAGGAGTGTAGAAAGGAGATGGAGGAGTACAGAAAGAGGATGGCAGAGTGCACTCCTTCTGTTGGAGGAGGAGTACAGAAAGTATAAGGAGGAGGAGGAGGAGCACCGTAGAAAGAAGTCAGAGGCAGGGGACAGAAACAGGGGGGGAGGAGAGCATTGAAAGGAGAGAGAAGTGGAGAAAGGAGAGAGAGGAGTCCAGAAAGAAGAGAGAGGAGGAGTACAGAAAGAAGATGGAGGAGTTCACAAAGAGGATGAAGGAGTACAGGAAGAACAAGGAGGAGGAGGCAGTGGCGGAGCTAGACTTTTAAAACAGGGGTGGCAAAGGGTTGGCAAGGTATTATTTTGGGGGGTCAATATACAAAGTGTTCAATTACACCGCAATGTCGCAGTCCCTCTAATAATCGCTGATCGCTGCCATTACTAGTAAAAACAATTAAAAAAATAAAAAGTTCCAGTTTGTAGACGTAATAACTTTTTTGCAAACCAATCAAAATACACTTAGGATTTTTTACAAAAAATATGTGGCAGAATACATATTAGCCTAAATTTATGAAAAAAATAGATTTTTTTCTTTGGGAATGTTTTATAGCAGAAAGTAAAAAGGATTTGTCGCTAATTTTATGTTTATAGCGCAAAATATAAAAACTCCAGAGGGGATCAAATACCACCAAAAGAAATCTCTATTTGTGGGAAAAAAATACATCAGTTGTATTTGGGTACAGCGTCACACAACCTCGCAATTGTCAGTTAAAGCAATGCAGTGCCATATCGCAGAAAATGGTCTGGTCATTAAGGGGGAGCTGAAGTAGTTAAAGGGTCCGTTTTTTCAGATAATTTTGCCCATTTAAGACTTTTTTCTGAGCGGTCAGGGGGTGGTAAAAACAGACAACTCGAAGTCTAGATCACAACTGGAACCCCTCTACATGTGCCAAAGCCTATGTGAAATCTAGCTATCCAGGTCAATGGGGCCATGCCACAACCATAAGCTAAACACTTGGCTTGCTGTTGTGGCTTATTAGCCCCATAAAAAATCTGCCACTCTGCTAAAAATAAAAAGAGCAGGATTTAGGAGAATTATTATAAATCATTTTGCCCCCTTTACTAAATCGTAATGCCACCCATATTCCTGTCCTTTTAAACAGGGTGACTGACAGTAAGCTGACACTAATGCTGCACAGGTGTTAGGGTACTTTCACCCTGGTAAAAGGGCAAGAATATGGGTGGCATTACAATGACTTATTAAAGGGGGAAACATTTTTGGTAAGGAGCATAGACTGTACAGGAACAGGCGCTTCTACTACTTGGGCAAAACTGTCCCTCACCTCAGTCACTGCAGGCTGCCCAGGAACACCTTTCAGAGCTGATCCATCCCACAAGACCCACACCAAGACAGGAAGACCATGGGAATCGGGATGAAGATTTAAGGCATCTGATTGACAGACAGCGCTTCCGATGCATCCATTGGCTGTGTAAGTAGCAGGAAGCGGTGCAGCCTGCAAGATTTAGGCTGCACCGACTCCTGCTGCCTCCCCAGCCAATGGGTATTTGAGGTTCTCCTTAGTCCCTCCCTCATGACATCACCCAGAATTGGGAAGACACAAAGTAAGATACAGGACGATTGTCCGGTCTTCCTGTCCTGGTGTGGGATGGATCGGCGCTCCCCTGTGATTACTCCGATCCTCCTCCCTCCCTCCCTCTGCCTACCAGCTCTCCATCCGCCTCCCCCCGCAGCTCTCGTACAGCGATCCCCTGTGATTCTTCCCCTGCCATGCACCCGCCCAGGATCGGGGTGGCAACAGGGGTGGCAAGGACTTTGTCTGGGGTGGCAATTGCCACCCCAGCTAACTCTCTGATTCCGTCACTGGGAGGAGGAAAGCGTGAAGAGGGAGGAGAAGAAGAAGAACAAATAGAAGAGGGAAGAGGAAGGAAACAGTAGGGTGGATCAATGGTTGGAGCAGCGCAGTAAGAAGAGGGAGAAGGATAACAGAAAAGTCGGAGGAGGACAGAACCAAGAATAAGAAGCAACACAGAAAGATGAAAGAGGAGCAGCGCAGAAAGAAGTCAGAGGAGGAGAACAGAAGCAGGAGGCAGAAGAGTATTGAAAGGAGGAAGAAGTGGAGAAAGGAGGGAGAAGAGTCCAGAAAGAGGAGAGGAGGAGTACAGAAAGGAGATTGAGGAGTAGATACATATTCGCCAGCACACCAAGGATCTTGCAAAAGCAGTCCAAAAAAACTTAATTCAAGATAAGATCACATCAGAAAAATAAAGTGCAACGTTTCGGAGCCGCACAGGACCCCCGAAACGTTGCACTTTATTTTTCTGATGTGATCTTATCTTGAATAAAGTTTTTTTGGACTGCTTTTGCAAGATCCTTGGTGTGCTGGCGAATATGTATCTACTTGTAACTAATCCAGTTGCCAACTGGTGATCGCTTCAGCACCCAGTACACACGAGCCTACAAACCAGGAAGGTGTGTGATAGGAATATGAACTATACAGGAGATTGAGGAGTTCACAAAAGAGGATGGAGGAGTACGGAAAGATCTGGGAGGAGGAGTACAGAATGTAGATGGAGGAGTACGCAAAAAGGATAGAGCAGTCTAAAAAGAAGGAGAAGGTCACAGAAAGTGACCGGAGGACTACACAACCAAGAGGGAGGAGTACAGAATAGAGAGGGAGGAGGAGCACAGAAAGGAGATGAATGAGTGCAGAAAAAAGCTGGAGGAGGAGCATAGAAATAAGATGGAGGAGTTATCAAAGAGGACAGAGGAGCGCAGAAAAAAGGGTGAGGAGCAGGCCCAGACTTGCCATCAGGCAGACCGGGCATTTGCCCGGTGGGCCCGGGGCCACCCGCTCCGTGGCCGGTTGATGATCAGGCCACACACACAGCGGGAGGTAAGCCTGTGTCCAGGCCGCGCCCGCCGCTTACCTTCCACTGTACCTTTGTCTCATCTGGCTGCAGGGCTGAGCTGTCGCTGAGAGGAGAGAGGGAGAAAGTCGTCTGCTGCTCCTCCTCCTCCCACCCCTCTCCTCCTGGGTCTGCCCTGCCCACACTCCCCGGCGAGGGGGGGCTTTGTGCAGACTCTGATGTAATTGGGGGGCTCTGTGCAAACTCTGATGTAAGGAGGGACTCTGTGCAGACTCTGATGTAAAGGGGGGGCTTTGAGCGGACTCTGATGTAAGGGGAGGCTTTGTGCGGACTCTGATGTAAGGGGGCCACTGTTCTGACTCTGATGTAAGGGGGCTTCTGTGCTGACTCTGATGTAAGGGGGACATGGTAGGACTCTGATGTAAGAGAGCAGGGGTGGGAGGAGCTGGAGATCTGCACAGTAAGCAGAGATTAAATGGGAATTGCTAGGGGCACTGTAATCATTGCAGTGCAGACCCTTTTATATCAGTGTTCCCTGTACATTAGAGGACCTACTCTGAATATCTCATCACCAACAACCCCATCCCCGCTCCCTGAAAATGCCCGGGCCAATTTTTTGTCCTGTCCCAGTCCGGGCCTGGTGAGGAGGGTCACAGAAAGTGAAAAGAGAAGTACACAAAGTGGATGGAGGAGTAGAGAAAAGAAAAGTTGAAGGAGTACACAAAGAGGATGGAGGAATGCAGAAAGGAGAAAGAGGAGGAGCACAGAAATTGGATCACTCATAGTAGATTTGTTAGAGTGCACCTCTGGAAAGTGCAATATTTCTCTGATAACGGGAAAACGCCATAAGCACTTTATTAAGCGATTATTGTTTATATCTGCTTAGTCACAATCACTATATTTTCACTTGGTTCTATACAGTTATATCTTATTGTGTTTACTTCTGCACACTCAGCACTTTATATTATTGCATATAGGGTGGCCACTGTATACATATTTTCAGTTGTATTTATTTACTCATTTTGGTGTTCACGATTTATTATCATTATTATATGTGCACGATCTGCACTTTTTTTATATATATTATTGTGAATATTACTTTTAATCTATATTATTTCATTTGTTCACATTTATAATATTTAGCACTACTGCACTTTGTATTTATTGCACATATTTTCTGGATTTGTTTAATTTCCTCATTTTTTTTTTTGCGTGGTACTGTTTTGTTTTATTCTGCTTTACACTTATGAGAGAGTGCTGTGCCCGCTGCATTACTTAGAATTACTCTACCCATTTTTGCTTGCAGGATTAACACTATGATTTGTCTGCACTACTTGCACTTTATTTCCTGGAGGCCATGGTGGTAAAAGTCTCCCAGGGGCCCTGAAGGGTCACATTGTCCTCCCCCCGCCTTTGTGATTCTGGAAAACCTTAGACTGTTTTCCCCGATCCATCACTCTGCCACCACTGGCTCCACCCCATCCCACCCACCCCCGCCACCTAGCATTGCCCAGCCCCCAGCTAGTACAATAATTACGCAGTATTTTGTGGGTACGCGGACTGCAGACTGTGTACAGTTGAGCGCCACAGATATCCTGTGGATGGCCACTCTGCACTTGATCACATATATGTTACGTGATCAGTGCTTCTAGGTGGGGCACGTGCCCGCCGCCCTGGTTGTGCTGTGATCAGTGGGTCCCAGCCAATGATTGATTGCTGTGATCCACTGATAGGCTCAGTGTGACCAGTCAGCAAGTGGTTACCAAAAAAATGTACTGTTTGTTTACCCACTTCTGGACTGCGCTACAGCCGAATGATGGCTACAGCGCGGATGGTTAGTTCTGGGAGACCATAATATGACGACCTCCCATAATTGCGCCACTGCGCGGCGTGCTCTGTGATTAGTGTCCTCCGGACAATGCTGATCACAGATTGGGGTAGAGAGCCAATCAGCAGCTGATTGGACAGTGGACATTCCATCCACCGTTAGTTGTCTCATCCAGCCCACATATATTTCCATCCAATTTTATTCATCATCCCAGCCTTCGGATCTTGTGATCTTGCCAAGGCATGCACTGTTACCTGTAACATGTGTAAAGGGTGCACTAGCCTAACTGGTAGATTGCAGCACCTAGAGCTCCCTGAACCCTGGGAGAATAAATGTGAATGAGAAAAAACTAGTGTGCTATCTAAACCAAATGATTAACACAATAAAAATTGTGACAGTAAAAAAGAACACAATGTGAAAAATCATACACTAAAAATGTGAACAATCTAAACTTGTAAATTGATGTGTTCCATATAACATTAATGTGACGTGACACAAAACATGCACACATGATGATTCCAATGGTGAAAAAGAAAGCAAAAAAGCTTTCACATATAAAAGTCCCATAAACATAAATATACAGTATCTCAAAAAAGTGAGTACACCCCTCACATTTTTGTAAATATTTTATTATATCTTTTCATGTGACAACACTGAAGAAATGACACTTTGCTACAATGTAAAGCAGTGAGTGTACAGCTTGTATAACAGTGTCAATTGCTGTCCCCTCATAAAAGCTCAACACACAGCCATTCATTTCTAAACTGTTAAAATGTCCAAATTGGGCCCAAAGTTTAAATATTTTGTGTGGCCACCATTATTTTCCAGCACTGCCTTAACCCTCTCAGGCATGGAGTTCACCAGAGCTTCACAGGTTGCCACTGGAGTCCTCTTCCACTCCTCCATGATGACTTTACGGAGCTAGTGGATGTTAGAGACCTTGCGCTCCTCCACCCTCTGTTTGAAGATGCCTTACAGATGCTCAATAGGGTTTAGGTCTGGAGACATGCTTGGCCAGTCCATCAGCTTTACCCTTAGCTTATTTAGCAAGGCAGTGGTCGTCTTGGAGTCATTATCATGTTGGAATACTGCCCTGCGGCCCAGTCTCTGAAGGGAGGGGATCATGCTCTTCTTCATTATGTCACAGTACATGTTGGCATTCATGGTTCCCTCAATGAACTGTAGCTCCCCAGTGCCGGCAGCACTCATGCAGCCCCAGACCATGACACTCCCACCATCATGCTTGACTGTAGGCAGGACACACTTGTCTTTGCACTCCTCGTCTGGTTGCTGCCACACATGTTTGACACCATCTGAACCAAATAAGTTTATCTTGGTCTCATCAGACCACAGGACATGGTTCCAGTAATCCACGTCCTTAGTCTGCTTGGCTTCAGCAAACTGTTTGCAGGCTTTCTTGTGCATCATCTTTAGAAGAGGCTCCCTTCTGGGAAGACAGCCATGCAGACCAATTTGATGCAGTGTGTGGCGTATGGTCTGAGCACTGACAGGCTGACCCCCCACCCCTTTAACCTTTGAAGCAATGCTGGCAGCACTCATACATCTATTTTCCAAAGACAATCTATGGATATGACGCTGAACACGTGCACCCAACTTCTTTGGTCGACCATGGCGAGGCCTGTTCTGAGTGGAACCTGTCCTGTTAAACCGCTGTATGATCTTGGCCACCATGCTGCAGCTCAGTTTCAGGGTCTTGGCAATCTTCCTATAGCCTAGTCCATCTTTATCTAGAGCAACAATTCATTTTTTTAGATCCTCAGAGAGTTCTTTGCCATGAGGTGCCATGTTGAGCTTCCAGTGACCAGTATGAGAGAGTAAGAGCGATAACACCAAATTTAACAGACTTGCTCCCCATACATGAGACCTTGTAACACTAACGAGTCACATAACACCGGGGAGGGAAAATGGCTAATGTGGCCCGATATGGACATTTTTATTTAGGGTGTACTCACTTTTGTTGCCATTGGTTTAGACCTTAATGGCTGTATGTTGAGTTATTTTGAGGAGGCAGCAAATTTACACTGTTATACAAGCTTTACACTCACTACTCACTATTTTACATTGTAGAAAAGTGTAATTTCTTCAGTGTTGTCACACGAAAAGATATAAAAAATATTTACCAAAATGTGAGGGGTGTACTCACTTTTGTGAGATAATGTAACTAAAAGTAGTGATGTTCAACAAACAGTCTCTTAAATGAATAAAAGCTGAAAAACTTGCCAGAAATGTTTCTTCCAAGTGCTGCAAGCAAACCCGACTTGAGCAAATGAAAATGAGTGGCTGCTTACCAGAGACACGGGAGCCTAATTCACTAAAAGACAGTCTCAAGGCCTCATAAGATATAATACAGAGTAAGCTCTTAGGATGTCACTCTTCCCAACAGACAATAGAATTGCTGTGTATCCGGCAATCCACTGATCGGTATGCTCGACCCCAGGGGGCTGGATGGATCATCCCCACGCCCGACACTCCAGAGATCTCAGCTCGGTATTGAAAGGTAAAGCTGATAGTGCATTACCTCTTTTTAAAAGCAAATGTATTTAAAAAGTTGCACTTACATAAAAACTTGGCAATAGCAGCATAACAAGAGAGCACGGCCGCCTGCACTACGGTCCGTGTATGGGGACGCACGCATGGTCCGCACTGCAGGCGGTCTTGCTCTATTATTATGCTGCTATTGCCAAGTTTTTATGTAAGTACAACTTTTTAAATAAATTGGATAAATAAACAAGTGGTTAATTTTCTTGACAAAATTATTTCTCAAAAATGTATAAGAATATACAGTAAGTACATGACCAACCTTGCGAAATAGTCTAAAGTACCAGATACCGTGATTGTGAATGGATGTGAGGGGGAAAGGATCAATCTTGTGCATAAAACTACTGTAGAGATGAATGTGGCCTGCCATCTATTTATAGACATGTATAGTAATATGAAAAGCAATGTATGAAATATTGTATAACTAATGAAAATTAATGAATGTAATAAATAATGATAAGATCCATAATTTTCTGTAAAAAATATTGAATTCCGCACATATAAATGTACCCCAAAACATGTTTGAAAACCATTTTAAAATTTGGTAGATAAAAGATGCTAAACATTGAATAATCTATTAAAATAAAATATTAGTTCTTAAGTGTGTTAAGAATATTTCATTAAAAACACCCTAAGAAATATACATCAATGTGAGTTGATGATACTTTGAAATAGGGATGTATCAATACCTGATTTTTACCGGCTAGTAGGAGTAACGATACTTGTACTCAAGTGCGCATAGATACCAATTATTGATACCTTCGTGGTGCGATTTTAGCTTATACAAAATGAATGGGCTCAAATCGCACTGCAAAGAATTGCATGTGATTTGAACACGAATGCAGTGCGATTCCTGTCATTCCAGGGTATATAGTAAGAGGCATGGTGAGTTTTTTAAAGTTGTAATTTTTTCCCACAATCCCAAAGTTATTTCTCACACACAGTATATGCATACTTGCAATTACACCCCACAATACATTCTGCTACTCCTCCTGAGTATGTCAATACCACATGTATGAGACTTTTACACAGCCTGGCCACATACAGAGGCCCAACATGCAAGGAGCACCGTCAGGTGTTCTATGAGCAAAAATTACACATATCATTTCCTAACGACCTATCACACTTTTAAAGGCCCTGGAACACTAGGACAATGGAATTACCCACAAAATTACCCCATTTTGGAAAGCAAAACCCCAACATATATTCTACGAGGCATAATGAGTCTTTTGAACATGTCATTTCTTTCCACAAGTTTTTAGAAAATGTCCTTTATAGGATATTTCTAAGACATAGCATGTACATAGCAAAAATTACACCCCAAAATACATTCTGCTACTCCTCCTGAGTATGGTGATACCACATATGTGAGACTTTTACACAGCCTGTCACATACAGAGGCCCAACATCCAAGTAGCACCTTCAGGCGTTCTAGGAGCATAAATTTCACATCTATTCCCATTACAAACTATCACACTTTTGAAAGCCCTGGATCACCAGGACAATGGAAACGCCCACAAAATTACCCCATTTTGGAAAGCAAACACCCGATGTATAATCTATGAGGCATGGGCTGCAAATAGGTACTCAGGTACTCTGATGAGCTGCAGATAGATACTCAGGTACTCTGATGGGCTGCAGACAGGTATTAGGTACACTGATCAGCTTAAGAAAGGTACTCGGAACTCTGATGTGCTGCAGAGAGGTACTTGGGTTCTCTGATGGGCTAGAGACAGGTACTCTGGTAATCTGATGAGCTGGAGATAGGTACTCGGGTACTCTGGGCTGGAGACAGGTACTCTGGTACTCTGGGCTGGAGACAGGTAACTTGGGTACTCTGATGGTCTGCAAATAGGTACTCTGGGCCTTAGATAGGTACTCGGGTACTCTGATGGGCTACAGAGAGGTACTCGAGTACTATGATGGGCTGCAGAGAGTTATTTGGGTACTCTGATGGGCTGGAGACATGTACTCCGGTACTCTGATAACAGGTACTCAGGTACTCTGATGGGCTGGTGACAGGTACTTGGGTACTCTGATGACAAATACTTGGGTACTTTGATGGGCTGCAGAGAGGTACTTGGGTACTCTGATGGTCTAGAGACAGGTACTCTGGTAGTCTGGACTGAAGACAGGTACTCAGGTACTCTGGGCTGGAGACAGGTACTCGGGTACTCTGATGGTCTGCAGATAGGTGCTTGGGTACTATGGGCTGCAGATGGTGGGTACTTGGGTACTCTGAGGGGCTACAGAGAGGTACTCTGATTGGCTGGTGACAGGTACTTTGATACTCCAAGGATGGGTACTCCGATGACAGGTACTCTGGTATTTTGATGGGCTGGTGACAGGTACTTGGGTACTCCGATGACAGGTACGCAGGTACTCCGATGACGGTTACTCGGGTACTCTGGTGACAGGTACTCGGGTACTCCGATGACAGGTACTTAGGTACTCTAAAAACAGGTACTCGGGTACTCCAATAACAGGTACCCCGATGACAGGTACTCGGTACTCTGATGACAGGTACTCGGGTACTCTGGTGACAGGTACTTGGGTACTCTGGCGATTGGTACTCGGGTACTCTGATGGTCTGGTGACAGGTACTTGGGTACTCTGAGGGGTTGTGACAGGTACTCGGGTACTCTGAGGGGTTGTGACAGGTACTCGGGTTCTCTGAGGGGCTAGTGACAGGTACTTTGATGGGCTGGTGACAGGTCCTGTTTATTGGGGGGGGGGGCAATCAGTGTGTTTACTGTGCACTGTAGGCGGTAACTAGCTGTTACTGCAATCTCATCCTCACACAGGATCCGTGTGTAAGGAGGAAAGCCCGGTAACAGATGGTTACCGTGTTTTGTTGACATTCTGTGACCGGCTATGATTACACACAGCTGGTCCGGTGGTAAAGAACCAATTTAATTGGCTCTTTACCATAAACGGGGTTGGACTGTGTCAGAGTGATGCTCTCCATCCCAGATCGCCGCTCTGCGCACCCCTGGGGGGCGTGCACGAGCGGCGTGCACAAGGATAGTGCATGTGGCCGACTATGATTGGACACAGCTGGTCACATGGTAAAGAGCCATTTTTTATTGGCTCTTTACACTGATCGGGGACGGGCTGTGTCACGAGGGACACGCCTCATCCCCGATCGCCGTGCTGCGCGCCCATGGTAGCGCGTAAGAGCGGCGTGAACGGGCAGACATCATATGACATCCGGCCGGAGGGAAAGAGTCATTTTATAATGCGCCGGTAGGGAAGCGGTTAAGAAAAAATAGTCCTAAAATGTAATTTATTTCATTTTTTTTCTTGTATTTTAAAAGTGGCAGGTGGGGTCGGGAGGAGGCAGGGAAGAGGGAGAGTGGGAGGGGGGCCAAGTTTCTGCACCATGGGCCTCTAGGTACTACTTGCCCCCTGGACCAAATGTTGCCAGTCAGCCCCTGGTGCAGAGAGTCAGTTAAAGAAATAGGTAAATTGTTTCACATTAATACTCAATGTATGAAATGCTGCTCTGGCCTCTTCTCTGGTATGATTACCTGCAGTACCTGTTCTGTGCCACAAGATGTCCTCAGTTGATACCTGTGCTTGCCCAAAAACTCCTCATATATTAGAATAGTATCCACAGAATTGTGTTGGCTTAGGGTAACTCCACTTTTGTGGGAAACAAATTAGCTAATTAAAAAAAAATATTAATACAGTATATAATACTCAAGTGATACTTTATTTGAATATTTAAAAAAAAAAATGACCTTTCCTTTTCAATCTGCAGCGCTGTAATTTTCTGTAAAATGTGATGCAATATGGCAACCTTGAGGTGTTCTGTACACAGATGGAGTACAAAACGCCCCCTGAAAATTTATTTTCCTGCTTGTGTGATTGGCTTACTGATTGTCCCAGAAGTCTGCACTAAGATACAAGTCTTAAAATAATAAAATAAAATAAGTCAGATTTTTGGCATCCCCTGCAGAAAAATGTAATTTTTAGTCAGATACTACAAAAGGGAAATCACATCTAAATGGATGCAAACCCTGCCACTTACCTCAGTAGAGCCCTGCAAGTGCAGCAGCTTATTGATAATTATAAAATCACTCCCATATAAATTCACATGGACACAGACGAACAAACAGCTATGCATTCAGAATAAGAAAAGGTAGGAATCTGCAACAAAGGTTGTTAAAATCCCTGCAATGTACAGAGATCACCCAGAGGGGAATATTTTTTTCTCAACAAAAGTGGAATTACTCTTTAAAGGTGCTCTTGTCCTTTAAGTGTGACCTGCTAAAATAATAGGCAACGATTTCCCAGCATGCAATAGTAGCTAGTAATCAGGAAATCTGGGATTAGGGCTCTGTGGACAACAGATAAAAGATTTTCATTTAAGTAAAGTGCAGCAATAATTGAATGGACGATTCATTATTACAAGGAAGAGTAAAGGAAAAGTAGCCATTAGCTTTTAGCTAAATCCAGAGATGTGATCCGTTCTCTCAACCTGAACAGCATGCGGTATGTACATAATAGGCTCCTGAGCACAAACACAACCATGGTGGTCAAAAGAAGGAAACGTTAAGAAGATCACAAATTGGTGGCCTGGTTTATCATATAATTAAAAGATAGTGAAGTGCTCCAGTTATCAAAAAGACAAGGAACTATTAGTGCATGTGAGAAAAACCAAATACCAATACCGAATATGACGTGCGTTTACATCTACAAACACTTTCATACAACATGTAAAAATATTTTTAAAAAAAAAAAACGCAGTGTCCAAATATCCTTTAACCGCTTGCCGATCGCCGCACGACTATTTACTGCGGCGGTCAGCCCCTCACAGGCAGAGCGACGTAGGACTACGTCGCTAGCCTGTGAGGGTCTAGGGCAATGATGGCGAACCTATGGCATGCGTGCCACAGCTGGCACGCAGGGCCCTCTCTGTGGGCACGCCAGCTATACTTGGAAGCTGTCGCTGCTGATGCCTGGGCTCTCTAATCCTCCCTCCCCCCACAGTGGCGCTGTGACAAGGGGGGAAGCGAGCGTGGACTCTCAGTGTATTTCCTTGCTCGCCCTTTTTCAGTCAAGCAGCGCTGGACAGGGACAGAGCGGCGATTGCAGAGATGGCCGTCCGCTCTGATTCCTCCTGCCTCCCCATTGGCTGCAGCCAAGCACCAATGAGGAGGTTGACAAGTGCACCATTGGACATTTAGTCCCAGAAGACTAAGGAGAGATCGTGAGAGAGATAGACTGGAGCAGCACACTGTGAGCCACGGGACAGAAAGGCTGCGAGGATACCCCCCTGCAGTGCCAGTTGCGGGCCTTGCCATGGGCAACCAAGAGTGAGTGGACAACTATGCGGAGGAAGTGTTGCTGTGTCTCTGGGATTGGTGAGAGGCCCTTGTGGCCATTATCTGTGGCTGTTATTAATTGCAGCATTGGCACCTTGAAAAAAATAAGTTGGTTTTGTGTCGCAATTTGGGCACTCGGGCTCAAAAAGGTTCGCCATCACAGGTCTAGGGAGTGAGCGCGCGCCCCCGGAGGCGCGCTCCCGCGTGGTCACGGACCCCCCCGCGCGTGTGACCGGCGGACCCGATGTCTGCCGGTCACTCGGCGATCGTCGGTGCAGAGGGAGAAAGGCAGGCGGCTAGTGTAAACAAGCCGCCTGTCATTCTCCCCGGTGTATGAATGATGATCATACGGTTCTACTATGTAGGACCGTTGATCACTGTTCCTACAGCTCAAGCCACAGCCAATCACAGTTAGAATCACGCCCCTAGGGACACACATAACCCCTCCCTCTCAAAAAAGTTAACCCCTTCACTGCCAGTGTAATTTTACAGTAACAGTGCATATGTATAGCACTGATTACTGTAGAAATGTCACTGGTAACCCCAAAAGTGTCAAAAATGTCAGTCAAGGGTCCGATCTGTCCGCCGCAATGTCGCAGTACCGCAAAAAAAAAAAACGCAGATCGTCGCCATTACACGTTAAAAAAAAAAACAACAAAAATGACAAAAATCTTTCCCTTTGTTAGTAAACGCGATAACTTTTGCGCAAACCAATCAAAATACGCTTTTTCCGATTTTTTTTTACCAAACATATGTAGCATAAAACAAATTGGCCGAAAATGTTAAAAAATTTTGATTTTTACATTTTTTTGGGGGGGGAATTTCATATAAAAAAATTTGAAAAATATTGTTATTTTTGCAAAATTGACGCTCTTTTTTTGTTTATAGCGCAAAAAGTAAAAATTGCACAGGTGATCAAATACCACCAAAAGAAAGCTCTGTTTGTGGGAAAAAAAGGACGTCAAATTCGTTTAGGTACAGCGTCGCACGACCGCGCAATTGTCCGTTAAAGTCACGCAGTGCCGAATCGCAAAAAAACCCATAGTCGGAATGGGGGTAAAATCTTCCGGGGCTTAAGTGGTTAAAATACTATGTGATCACTCCAGACAATCACAGTGTTCTCATGTAATCAGTTTACACCATAGGCATGGGCACAGGGTATGGCGGGTATGCCTGGGCACACCCTAATCACCCTGTGCCTTGCCGATTCCTCTTGCTTTCTGGCGCCCCTTGTCTCCCTCCTGCAGTGCTGCCAGCTTCCCTCCTCTCCTCTCTCGCCCGTTGCTGCAGGAGATGTTTCCGGATTAATGAATGAATAAACACAGTCAGTGATCTGTACTGATCGCTTCTTTGTTCATTCTTAACTGGAGCATTGTAAGCTATTTACTATGCTTCCATTTCTGAATAAACAAGAAGCCACTTAACACTGAGTGCTTCCCAGTCATTCACAGTGCAGTGCAGCTGAGGCTGCAGAGAAAGAGACAAGGGAAGCCCTGTCCTCAGTCCCTTTCTCTCTGTTTAGACCCTTGATATTTCACCAAAGCCCCCCCAATGGGGCTCCTAAAAAAAAAAAAAATGGAAAAAAGTAAACCTACTGACACCAATCTCTGCTCTGCTTTCACCGTCCACTGCTCTTCTGGAATACATGCATATGTCTTTGTGGTCTGGGGTGCACACCCTAATGCATTAGCCTGCGCACACCAATGGTTTACACAGTGATACAACAACAGTTCTTTTGTGCTCAAAAGGTATTCTTCACCGTGCCTTTAAATATTACAAATACTGTGTACTTCACCCCCACCATGCTCCTATAGATGTACCCTCACCTTGAATGATGGACCCAACTATTTAACAAAACAGGAGGTCAACCAGCACTTAATTGTAATAGATATTCTCCCCAGATGTTCCTCTTAGGGCTGCTGAAATCCACACTTGGTGCTGCTGCCATCCACCATTCTTTTAAACATTCCTCTCATCCAGGGCATTGCATGAGTCAAAAGAAAGCTCCATAGTGTAAACCCACTTATTATTTTTATTACAAGAGTAAAAAATGCACATGAAATCTTCAATAAGATATAGGCATCAATGCACAGCCCAATCCACAAAGGCAGGTGGAGCAGTGTGACGTCATCATGTTGGAGGAATCCGAGGTGCCATCTTGAATTCCCTTGGCTGGCTAATGTTTGTGGATTGAGCTGTGCATTAATGCCTATATCTTATTGAAGATATCATGTGCATTTTTTACTCTTTTAATAAAAATAATAAGTTCACACTTTGGTGTTTTCCTTTGACCCTTTACAATGCCCTGGATTGGAGAAATGTTTATTGAAAGGGTGGATGACATCAGCTTTAGGTGTGAGTTTCAGCATACCTAGGAGGAGCATATCTATTATAATGAAGTACTGTTTGACCTCCTATTTTGTTAAATAGTTGGGTCCATCATTCAAGGTGAGGGCACATCTATAGGAGCACGGTGGTCGTAAAGTACACAGCGTATGGAGTAAAATTTAACCACTTCAGCCCCGGAAGGTTTTACCCCCTTAGAGACCAGGCCATTTTTTGTGATTCGGTACTGCGTTGTTTTAACTGACAAATAATATGCACTGTTACTGTAATAATGACATTAGCAGAGAAGGAGGTTAAGACTGGGGGTGATAAAAGGGTTAAGTGTGTTCCCTATATGTGCTTTCCAACTCTTTTGGGGATGGATCTAACAGAGGCAGAGAGAGATCGGTGATTCAGCTTAGCTTAGCTGAATCACACGATCTTTCCCTGCCTCTCTGACAGGAGAGCCGTCTCGCATTGTTTACATACCAGACGGCTCTCCTGTCAGTATTGCCGAAGATGGCGGGAGGCCGGCGGCGATCGAGCCCACTCCTCCTGCAGTCTGCCTCCCGCTTCGTCTAATCACAGCGGGAGCCGAAAACGCGTGCACATGGTCACGTAGCTCTACATGATTATGCGCAGCCGAGCCGCCCTGCCACAGTAAACCTGCGTGGAGCGGTCAGCAAGTGGTAAAGGCACAGTGAAGACTATGCATACCTTCTGAGCACAAAAGAACTGTTGTTGGCAGGCGTATTTCCCACTTCATGCAGTAGGTGGCGTCATGTCGATGTGTGGATGGAGTGGAGACTTAGAGGAGTGATGTTCCTCTGAAGCCTGTAGGCAGGTGCCAAGTCCTACTGGAAAATGAAATCAGCACCTCCATAAAGCTGGTCAGCAGAGGAAAGCATGAAGTGCTTTAGTATTTCCTGGTAGAGGGCTGCACTGACTTTGGACTTGATAAAACACAGTGGACCAACACCAGCAGATGACATGGCTCCCCAAATCATCACTAACTGTGGAAACTTCACACTGGACCTCATGCAACTTGGATTGTGTGCCTCTCCACTCTTCCTCCAGACTCTGACCTTGATTTCCAAATCAAAATGCAAAAAAAAAATCAAATGCAACTTTTTCCACAGTCGGTGATGCTTGTGAAAGCCATATCATCTGCTGGTGTTGGTCCACTGCAGTGGCGCACCAAGAGGGGGGCGGGGGGGTGTCAGGGCGCACCAGGGTGACACCCGCCTGAGCTGCCGGACTGCCTCAGCCTCTCAGTAACACAGGAGAGCGGAGCAAGGAACAGGAGGCACTGAGGAAGAATGGGAGAGAGAGAATCACCAGTGCTGAATAATGATTAAACAGCGGGTGCTGCTGGAGTTACCTTTCTAACGTAACAAGCAGGTGATTGGTTGCTAGGACCCCCTAGCAATCAATCACCTGCTGTTAACGTGCAAAGGTAACTCCAGCAGCTCCCGCTGCTTATTCAGGGGTGGTGATTCTCTCTCTCCCCCGTTCTGCCTCAGTGCCTCCTGCTCCTTGCTCCGCTCTCCTGTATCTCCCGCTCTGCATGTCCTAATAAGGTAGGGAGGGGGAGAGCTGGGAGGGGCTGTTTAATGTAAAGGGGTCCATGGGGGGGGAGGTTGGCTGTATAATGTAAAGGGGCCCATGGGGGAGGGGTCTGTGTAATGTAAAGGGGCCCATGGGGGGCTGTGTAATGTAAATGGGTCTGTGGGGGGGGGGGGGTGACTGTGTAATGTAAAGGGGCCCATGGGGGGCTGTGTAATGTAAAGGGGTCCATGGGGGGGCTGTGTAATGCAAATGGGCCCATGGGGGGCTGTGTAATTTAAAAGGGCCCATGGGGGGTGTGTAATGTAAAGGGGCCCATGGGGGGGCTTTGTAATGTCAAAGGGTTCAGAGGTGTGGGGGGCTGTGTAATGTAAAGGGGTCCAGAGGTGTGGGGTGGGGGCTGTGTAATGTAAAGGGGTCCAGAAGTACAGAGGCTGTGTAATATAAAGGGGTCCAGAGGTATGGGGGCTGTGTAATGTAAAGGGGTCCAGAGGTACGGGGGCTGTGTAATGTAAAGGGGTCCAGAGATACGGGTGCTGTGTGATTTAAAGGGGTTTAGAGGTACGGGCTGTGTAATGTAAAGGAGCCCAGAGGTACAGGGGCTGTGTAATTTAAAGGGGTCCAGAGATACAAGGGCTGTGTAATGTAAAGGGGTCCAGATATACGGGAGCTGTGTAATGTAAAAGGGCCCAGAGGTAGGGGGGCTTTGTAATGTAAAGGGGTCCAGAGGTAATGTAAAAGGGGGTCTTTCTACATTTTACCCACAGTTATAGCTGCAGTCCTATAGATTTCTATTAGGTTGAGCGTTTTTTCTGCATTTTCTGAAAGCGCACCAAAAGCCCGCCTACTGCATCCTTGGGGCACCTTCAGAAAGAATTCTGCCCCGTATGTTCAGATTTAAAGGGGTCCAGAGATACGGGGGCTGTGTAATGTAAAGGGGTCCAGAGATACGGGGGCTGTGTAATGTAAGACGGGGTCTTGCTACATTTTACCCACAGTTATAGTTGCAGTCCTATATATTTCTATTAGGTTGAGCGTTTTTTTCTGCATTTTCTGAAAGCGCACCAAATGCCCGCCTGCTGCATCCTTGGCGCTTCTTCAGAAAACAGGAAAATCATTTTTTTGGAGAGGGAGTGACAGCATGTTTTACTGCACCAGGTGACACCAACCCTAGTGATGCCACTGGCAGTAGCACATAGTGCCACTACCAGTTACATGTATTTCTGTCTGGTGCCTCGGGTCATTTGGCGCAGTTTTTGCAGAGGAGGAGGGGCCTGACCCCCGGGAGGAGCAGAGGGAGGAGGATTCTTTTTCGGGTCCCGGGCCGCAGTACGCGGAGGCGCTACACGTGACAAAACTTGACGACACGTCGATGTGCGGTGCGTCGCCTGTCTGCCTGGGGGGTGCCAGACATAGGATCCGCCCCGGGTGCCAAATGCTGTAGGTACGCACCTGGTTCACTAAGTTTTTATCAAGTCCAAAGTCAGTGCAGCCCTCTACCAGGAAATTCTAGAGCACTTCATGCTTCCCTCTGCTGACCGGCTTTATGGAGATGATGATTTCATTTTCCAGCAGGACTTGGCACCTGCCCACACTGCCAAAAGTGCCAGTACCTGGTTTAATGATTATGATGGAATCACTGTGCTTGATTGGCCAGCAAACTCGCCTAACCTAAACCCAATAGATACTCTGTGGGGTATTGTCAAGAGAAAGATGAGAGCCACCAGACCCAACAATGCAGATGAGCTGAAGGCCGCTATCAAAGCAACCTGGGCTTCCATAACACCTCAGCAGTGCCACAGGCTGAACCCCTCCGTGCCACGCTGCATTGATGCAGTAATTCATGCAAAAGGAGCCCCAACCAAGTATTGAGTGCATTCTATACTGTACATGGACATACTTTTCAGTATGCCAACATTTTTGTATTAAAAATCCTTTTTTTTTTTTTTTGTTGGTTTTATGTAATCTAATTTTCTGAGATACTGAATTTGGGGTTTTCACTAGCTGTAAACCATAATCCTCAAAATTAAAAAAAAAAAAAAAATATCTATCTATCTATCTATCTATCTATCTATCTATCTATCTATCTATCTATCTATCTATCTATCTATCTATCTATCTATCTATCTATCTATCTATCTATCTATCTATCTATCTATCTATCTATCTATCTATCTATCTATCTATCTATCTATCTATCTTTATTTCTTCTTCTTTATTTCTTTTTTCATTTTTGCTGTTTAGTTGACTTCTTAGTTAATAATAAGACAATAATATTTAAACTTGTTTTCAATTTTGTTTATTCATCTTTGGAACACATAATGCCTTTTTTTCATTTGTAAATATCTTTGAAATGCTTTGCACCACAATTGTACTTCTTATGTCCATATAAATGGGAAAAATCTACAATGTGTTTTTAACGTTTTATTGTCATATTATTTGTCTATAGATTGTATGGAGAATACAATCATTGCCCTTGTGCTTAAAGCGGAGTTCCACCCTAGTTGTACATTTTTTAATAAAAATACACCCGGGACAGTCAGGGCTAGCACATTCCACAATGGCTAGCCTCTGATCTGTCCCGGGTTGCACTTACCTTTCAGGAGAAATACTTACCTTGAAATTGTCTTCTCCAGCGCTGCCATCTCGGGTGTGGGCAGCTTGAAGCCAGCGCGATCCTCTTCCGCGTCCTCTTCGGTCCTCTTCCTCCTTCTTCGGTCCCACGATGCACTGCACCGGCCCCGACGTCACTTCCGGGTCGCGCGCGTCATCCCTCCACAGCTTCTGGGCATGCCCAGAAGCTGTTTAGAAGGGAATGACGCGCGCGCCCCGGAACTGACGTCGGGGCCGGTGCAGGCGCAATGATTCCTGGGAGCGATGACGTTCAGCTCCCAGGAATCATTGCAAAAGCCAGGAAGTGACGAATCGCCGTGGCCGCCGAGGGGAGGAAGAAGGAAGTAAGGTGAGTATATTTTCTCTAAAAGGTAAGTGAAAAAAAAAAAAAATTGCGATTATCCATTTGTTTTTCAGGTGACCGGGAGCGAGAAGATGGAGGTAAGTATAAATTTCGGGTGGAACTCCGCTTTAATACTCCTAAAGTGTCCACTAAACCCACATCATCAAAAAAAAAAAAAAAAAACTTTTCCACTAAACTCACATCATATAAAAATAAAAAAAACTATTAATAAATGGTATGCTGTTCATACTCAGTCACTATGAGATTCATTTTCTGTATGGTTGATCCTGCTGTTGTCTGTTCATGTCCGCACTTCAGCTGGGGATTTTGCAGCTGTGGTTGCAACTCTGCACATGCTCAGTTTTTACTGAGTTTCTATGCAGAGCATTTCCTCCATATCACATCTGAGCAGCCCATGTGACTATAGTTATACATGTGGGCGTATACACAGTGGTAAATGACAGCTCTTTCTCTGCTCTTCCATGCCCCTAACCAGCTAAACACAATGGGGGTGGGATATTTCATGTAGATTGATGGAGGCTTCACCTCCCTCTTATTCTAAGACACAGGCTGAAGGGTCGAAACACAGAATGTGACTGGCAGAACCATGGCATTGCCAAAAAATAATAAAGATTTTTTTCAAATATATACGTATATTTGTATGACAATTTAAAACAGTTTATTGATATTAATTAATTCCTTTTATTTTTAATTAATTTTGAACATGTGACCAGCAGCAGAGGACTACTAGCTCCTCCTGCTTTTGTGTCCCTGCAGACAGACTGGGAAAAATCTGGGCCATGTGACAGCTGTATATTGATTAGAAAAAAGGTACTTATGTATATATATTTTAAATTTAAAATAATTACCGTGCCATCATCCACATACAGAAATAGAATGGAAAACGTAAATTAAACAGTGTGTGTTTAGAATCACTTTAAGTAATAAAAAGTATGCTGTGTTAGGAGTGTGAAAAAAAGGCATATATAAAATGAAATGTCATTGCTTGACTGAAGGTGGCAGCATTCTAGTACTATTGCAGGAATAGGAGTCACTAAAATCAATGGTTCCTTTCATGAATCAACAGCAGTATTTGCTTAAAATCATCACATTCAACACACTTTAAAATAAAACTGGGCATTGCAATGGTCTGATATTCCCTTCCCAAAGCCTGCAAACCAAAGACTGGTCAAACTTTGATATAAAATAATTCAAATACCCCAATAAAGGATGATCCAATTTGCTCCAGTAGGGGGGACAAATTCCTTCCTGATCCCCCGAGAGGCATATCGGATATTCCTTGGATCAACTTTACCTATAAATATTAGTGTAGCACTGTCCCCATTGGGCTTGCTGTGTGATGACTTCTTGGGTCTCCCTCTGATTACCTGCAGACATTCACTATGGGATTTTTCACACATCCATCCTTACTCCCGTTTGCTCGTTACTCAATAAACAGTCCAGGGGATTTGGTTTTGTATTTATTGTGGAGCTTGGATGGCAGAGAGGAATGGTCAGATACTCCAACTGAACTATTCACAGTAGATAAGGACAACTCTCACTTTGCCTCACCAGATTGTTTGTGGAAGCAGACACACTGCTTTAACCATACTGCCACTTGTATGGAAGAATTAAGTCCTCTTGCTCTCTCTCTATAGCACAGGGCCGTCTTTTCGAATGGGCATCCCCGGCAGTTGCCCGGGGGCCCCACTTGCCAAGGGGCCCCACACACAGGGTGAAACACAACAACCAATACACATAAAAATATATGTAACACTTCACCAGTATACAGGCGCTGATCCTTAGTACAGTCCCTACCTGCTGTGTTATATGTATTTTGGATTCTTAACGGTCGTTGCAGCTCCTCCTGTACTCCACTGGGTGGCGGACACAATAAGAAACGACTGCAATATATGAGAAAAGAGCACACGCCGACCTCGGATGATAACGTTTATTAAGCTTGACAATAACACACATATAGATTGCACTCGCATGTTGGTCCTACAAGGACAAGCTCATCTGTGGTAGCCTCCTGCTCCTCCTACCCCTCCGGGGTGGCCTCCAGTCCGACCTATTCAAGAAGAAGTTTTCCCCTATTGGTGGGACTTTTTAGGCACTCACATGTACACAAAATTTTTTTAAAAAATATAAATTTTATTGAAAAATTACAATTTCATAGATATGCATAAAAAGCAAGTAAAGTAAGATACATCACATGTGCATTTAGGAAATGACCACACAAGTACAGGGTGAAGGCTCAAAACCCGACTAGTTTCGGAGCTAAACAATTACTCCTTCTTCAGGGGGGAGACGAGACCCTGGGTGGTGGTATTCTATGCAGTGATGAATGGCACTATATACCTGCCGGGATGTATTAAAATCAGATGCTGTCTATGCTCCTCCGAACCTACACTCTGGCTGAATCACAACATAAAAATGGGTACTCAGACCTCATACACATATGTTGTGAAGGAAAAGATTATGCCATTCTCTCGTGGGTGGCTCTCAGGAAGCACCAGGTAAGGATAGCTGGATCCCAAATTAGTGGCTGATCAGCTTGTTCAGATGGTAAACGGCCTGGATCATGCCAGACAAACAACCCTCGGTGTTCACAGCAAGCGAGCAATCCAGTCCGACCTACAGCGGCTCGTTACTCAAAGCACCGCTCTAGCCCGCATCACCATCCACTTCCTACTTCCTGCTCCTGCCTCCCCGCCGGTGACATACGTACAAACCACAATGCGCTTGCACACCGGTCAGCCGTCACTCGCAGCCGGGTAAGCTTCCCAGAGCCTTAGCCAAGGCTGCGTGTGGTTGTGGATGGATGGAAGGATCCCAGGGAATGCTGCTCCACCATGTAGATGCTATGGACTACGCGTTTCCTTCTTCAGGGCCACACAAAGGGTGGCAATTTACACACCGATCTATCCCCCCCCCCCCCAGCCCAGATTAGTTTACCTGGTGGTCTAGGGCTAACCAACCCCCCCCCCCCCCGTTGTCCGCCGGGAGCGGGCACCGGCTGCTTTGGTGTGACTATGAGTCTCCGCTGCACTGATTGCTAGGGAGGCCAGCCAACTGGCATCTAGCAACCCGTGACGTTCTGAGGAGGACCTATCATGCACAGCGTAGGAGGACCCACCTCATCGGCTCATCCTCCTCTCCTCCGCGCCTAGAAGAATGGCTCCACCCACCTCCTCCCTTCATGTGCTGTGCGGCCGGTGGAAGGTAATCAGACTGCTGCAGGCTGATGATTTTTTTTTTCTCTCTCTCTCCATCAACTGTATGTGCCATCCTTTTCCTGCCATATACATCCTCTGTGTGCCATCCTCTGTGTGTGTACCACCCTCTATGTGTGTGCCATCCTCTGTGCGTGTGCCATCCTCTGTGTGCCATCCTCTGTGTGCCATCCTCGGTGTGCCATGTACATCCTCTGTGTGCCACCCTCTGTATGCCATCCTCTGTGTGTGTGCCATCCTCTGTGTGCCATGAACATCCTCTGCGTGCCATCCTCTGTGTGCCATGTACATCCTCTGTGTGCCATTCTCTGTGTGCCACCCTCTGTTTACCATGTACATCCTCTGTGTGTCATCCTCTGTGTGCCATGTACATCCTCTGTGGGCCATCCTCTGTGTGCCACCCTCTGTGTGCCACCCTCTGTGTGCCATCCTCTGTGTGCCATGTACATCCTCTGTGTGCCATCCTCTGTGTGCCATGTACATCCTCTGTGTGCCATCCTCTGTGTGCCATCCTCTGTGTGCCATGTACATCCTCTGTGTGCCATCCTCTGTGTGCCATCCTCTGTGTGCCATGTACATCCTCTGTGTGCCATCCTCAGTGTGCCATGTACATCCTTTACCTGCCATGTACATCCTCTGTGTGCCATCCTATACTTGCTATGTACATCCTCTGTCTGTGCCATCCTATACCTGCCATGTGCATCCTCTGTCTGTGCCATCCTTTACCTGCCATGTACATCCTCTGTCTGTGTCATCCTTTACCTGCCATGTACAGTACATCCTCTGTGTGCCATCCTATACTTGCCATGTACATCCTCTGTCTGTGCCACCCTATACCTGCCATGTACATCCTCTGTCTGTGCCATCCTATACTTACCATGTACATCCTTTGTGTGCCATCTTCTGTGTGCCATCCTATATTTGCCATGTACATCCTCTGTCTGTGCCATCCTTTACCTGCCATGTACATCCTCTGTGTGCCATCCTATACTTGCCATGTACATCCTCTGTCTGTGCCATCCTATACCTGCCATGTACATCCTCTGTCTGTGCCATCCTTTACTTGCCATGTACATCCTCTGTGTGCCATCCTATACCTGCCATGTACATCCTCTGTCTGTGCCATCCTTTACATGCCATGTACATCTTCTTTGTGCCATCCTGTGTGCCATCCTATATCTGTCCTGTACATCCTATGTGTGCCATCGTCTGTGTGCCATCCTATATCTGTCCTGCACATCCTCTGTGCCATCCCATACCTGCCTGCCCCCCCCCCCCCCTATCCATGCGTCTGGCCCCCTAATCTACATGCGGGGTGCCGGACGCATAGAGTTCAATGGGCTTTTCTTTTTTTTTTTGCATCACCTGATTAGAGCCAGAGGCTCTAATAGGCTTCAGCAAAGTGTGGACCCGGGACGCAGAGCAGTGCGCCCCGAGCCCACCCATTGTGTGACAATAGCGAATGAAAATCCCCTATTGTCACACATTGTCATTGTCACACGGATCCTCCGTGGGTCCGATACGCGCTTCCTGATTGGCCGAAAGGCAAACCCCATGCCATTGGCTGGGGAGGAGGCGGGAGCCGGGAGGACTGAGGAGGACACGAGAAGGCGACGCCACGATGGGGAACTGAAGCCGCGGCCTGCCGCTGGTTGGGTGTGACACGGCGGCGGGGAGGGAGCCATTGTGAGCATGGACTGACAGAGCCCAGCTGGGATTCACGACTGGATCGGAACGGACAGAGGAAGAGATCGGCTGGAGGAGAGCGGGGCACAGCCAGGTAAGGAGGATGGGGGGCATACCGGCCCATGTGTCCACCTGATGGAGAGAACCCTCCGGGAGAGGGGCTGGGGAGAGCCTGGGATGGGAGCTCAGAATCGGGATGGGGTATGGGAGAACTGTGCTCAATCCACACCATTCTGCCGGGGCAGCCAGGACACAAAGCAGAGCAAGGGGAAGAAGACACGGAGAGGAGAACATGGGTAAGTCACACTTTCCGAACCCCCACTCCATTTCATGCCTTGCTCAGCAGAGCCGCCTATGCTGGCTGCACCGAGGCTGAAGGGGGTCCCAAACTTAGCAAACTTTGTCTGTTAGGGATGCTGTGGGCTTCTGCTGCAGTACACAAGCTAGCGGATCATGAGCAGTATGTGTATATATATATATATATATATATATAGCACCTGCAGCTACATAGAGCTGTGATTGCTGAGGTAAGTGCACTGGTCTCGCGCGGGGGTGGGACACGCTTACGCTGGCATCTCTGCATTGAAAGGGGGCACGCTGGCATCTCTGCATTGAAAGGGGGCACGCTGCCATCTCTGCATTGAAAGGGGGCACTCTGGCATCGCTGCATTGAAGGGGGCACGCTGGTCTCTCTGCATTGAAAGGGGGGCACACTATACCTTGATTACTGAAGGCCCCTTTCACACTTTTGTGACCTCAAAGTCACGCAATTTTTTACAGCGTTTTTTGCAATGCCTATTACATTTTTCTGTTTGCGCCCCCCCCAAAAAAAAATGTTGAGCACCAGCCGCCACTGCTCTGTGTCATCCCATACCTGCCATGTACATCCTCTGTGTGCTATCCTATATCTGTCCTGTACATCCTCCGTGTGCCATTCTCTGTGGACCATCCTATACCTGTCATGAGCATCCTCTTGTGTGCCATCCTATACCTCCCATGTAAATTCTGTGCCATGTGCCCTCCTGTACCTGTCCTGTAACTCATCTCACTCTGCCATCCTATATCTGTTATGTACATCCTCTGTATGCCATCCTATACCTGTCATGTGCATCCTCTGTGTGCCATCCTCTGTGTACCTGCCATGTACATCCTCTGTGTGCCATCCTATATCTGCCATGTACAGGGATGACCCTCACGACAGGCCCCATGGCACAGATCTGTACTCACTGTAGGCAGAATCAGATCCTCTCCAGTGTCTCCCTTCCAGTCAGCTCTGCAGGATCTCTGGGTTCAGATCCTATCTGACTTTCAGGCCCTCAGGTCGACTACCCGAGAGCCACATGGCAGCTTCTACAGAGGAGGAGCAGCTGCCCCTTCCCTCTGGGACCCTGCTCTCCAGCCAAAGACCGCAAGCACATTTGCCCTTGGCATTTATACAGTCACCCAGCATGCACTGAGGCACTTTCCTCTGCCAATAACCAGGGCTGTAACAATGCCTGTGTCCTCACTTGTCAGGTTTCCTCCCACTGTCCAAAATGCTTCCTTATTGGACCAGCGTGAAACATTTCAGACAAGCTGAGCTTCACCTGAGCAGACCCTACCAATGGATCCTGCTCTCTGGTAGGCAGAGAGCAATATAGGTTTACCTGGCAATCTCTCTGGTAAGCAGAAAGACCCAAAAACGATACTCTCTCTTCTAGCACCTACCTAGGAGGGTGAACATTAGTATCCAGTTATGAGCATTTAGGAAGCTGCATAATTCCCCCTCAGTCCAAAGCTGTCTTCTGTAATACGTATTCTTCACTAGAAACCAGCATCATTTAAAGCGGAGTTCCGCCTCCCCCTCCAAAAATTTCATGTCAGCAGCTACACATACTGTAGTTGCTGACATATAACATTAGGACACTTACCTGTCCTGGAGTCCAGCGATGACGGCACCGCAGCCGATGTTTCCATCGGCTGTCGGGTGCTGCTGCCCCCATTGCCGATAAGGGAACCCGGCAGTGAAGCCTTGCTGCTTCACGGGCGGGTCCTTACTGCGCATGCGCAAAGCGTGCTGTGCATTTCTATTGGCTTGGCAGCGGAGGAGGGGGCCGAACTTCCGAGGGATAGCGCCCCGGCGCCGTATCCCGGAAGTGGGGAAGGGTACTTGTCAAAAATAGGTACCCGTTCCCCCCTCCCCCCTGAAAGGTGCCAAATGTGGCACCAGAGGGGGGGAGGAAACAAAAGAGCGGGAGTTCAACATTTGGGTGGAACTCCGCTTTAAGGAGATACCATGAGAGCAGGGCAGGTGTCACCAAGGCATTTTTCATTTACAGTATAAAGATGAAGAACGTCTAGAGGGTCCCCTATGTGTCAAATGAGTATCCTGAAGACTTTGCATGGAAACTGGATTAAGGAAAATGTATACAAACAAAGCAAAAGTGCAAAATAAAAACATAACTGAATGACAATAAAGGCCGGTGTTGAGGGGCTTTTGTTTGTGTAGCACCCTCCTAGGTAGGTGCTAGGATAGTTAGGTAAATGTTAGTGTGTGTTTTTGATAAATTTGGTAAATTTAGATACCACACTGTAATGTGTGTCTGTAATTTTGGATAAAGTAAAAGCATAATTTGGTTCACTGTATTCAGTGAGCTGTGATTGCATAAATTCTGTGACACAGAGCTCTAGGTCTTGTCCCAGAGTGGAGAAGTCCAGCCTTTGTTGGTGAGGTCTCTGGTGGGTAACCTGAGGGTAAGACTGCTGAGACCTGGGTGAAAAAGTTACTGAGGGGAGCTGTCTGCCAAGATCTGTCTGGTATCATTGGAGTGTGTCGGTTGTAAGATTAGAAGGAGGCTACCATCTGTCCTTGGGCTTTATGAGTACAGACACTGAGAAATCATGGGGTCCTTGTGCTCTAGCTACCCCTCTGATGCTTTATACTCAGCTGTGGGTCTGTTAAAGGGGGCACCTGAAGAGCTTCGTCCAGAGAATCTCCTATTAAAAGGGACTTTGCTCTTGTTGCTCTAATTACTACTACTAAGTTAAAATCTTCGGGTTGTTTCATTATAGCTTGCTCAGAAAAGAATACCAAGTCCTCAAGTTGTACATAGTTCTTATCTTTGGAGTATCCCACTACTTCCCTCAGTCCTAAGTTCTCCAATAATAAAACACAAAAACAACTTCCACTAGACTGGTCCTTGAAAAAAGAGAAAATGAGCCTGTTGTGTGCCTGGCTGTAGGGCAGAATTTGGAAAGATCTGGACAGAAATATTGCGGCTCCTACAGGAGTAGCTCTACATTTGCTTCTAGCAGTGTTTTAATTCCCATTCCATAAAAATCAGTCCCAATATGAACTACAGGTGCATCTCAAAAAAATTGAAGATCAACAAAAAGTTAATTTATTTCAATAATTCAATTTAAATAGTAAAACCTATATATTATATAGATTCATTACACACAGGGTGATATATTTCAAGCATTTCTTTCTTTTAGTTTTGATGATTATGGCTTACAGCTAGTGAAAATCCAAAATTGAATATCTCAGAAAATTAGAATATTACATAAGACCAATAAAAAAAAAAGGATTTTTTAATACAGAAATGTTGGCTTACTGAAAAGTATGTCCATGTAGAGTATAGTATGCACTCAATACTTGGTCGTGGCTCCTTTTGCCTGCATTACTGCATGAATGCAGCGTGGTATGGAGGCAATCAGCCTGTGGCACTGCTGAGGTGTTATGGAAGCCCAGATTGCTTTGATAGAAACCTTCAGTTCATCTGCATTGTTGTGTCTGGCATCTCTCATCTTACTCTTGACAATACCCCATTGACTATCTATAGGGTTTAGGTCAGGTGAGTTTGTTGGCCAATCAAGCACAGCGATACCATGATCATTAACCTAGGTATTGGTACTTTTGGCAGTGTGGGCAGGTGCCAAGTCCTGCTGGAAAATGAAATCAGCATCTCTATAAAGCTGGTCAGCAGAGGGAAGCATGAAATGCTCTAGAATTTTCTGGCAGAGGGCTGTGCTGATTTTGGACTTGATAAAACACAGTGGACCAACACCAGCAGATGACATGGCTCCCCAAATCCTCAATGACTGACTGTGGAAACTTCACACTAGACCTCATGCAACTTGGATTCTGTACTTTTCCACTCTTCCTCTAGATTCTAGGACCTTGATTTCCAAATGAAATGCAAAATTTACTTTAATCTGAAAACATGACTTTGGACCACTGAGCAACACTCCGGTTCTTTTTTTTTCCTTAGCCTAGGTAAGATGCTTCTGACATCCCTGTTTCAGGAGTGGCTTGACACAAGGAATGCGACAGTTGTAGCACACGTCCTGAATATGTCTGTGTGTGGTGGCTCTTGAAGCACTGACACCAGCCGTAGTCCATGCCTTGTGAATCTCATCCAAATTCTTGAATGGCCTTTGCTTCACAATCCTCTCAGAGCTGCAGTTATCCCTTTAGATTGTGCACCTTTTTCTACCACATGTTTTCCTTCCTTTCATTAATATGCTTGGATACAGCACTCTGAACAGTCAGATGCTTTAGCAATGATCTTTTGTGATTTACCCCCCTGTGGAGGGTGTCAATGACTGTGTTCTGGACAACTGTCAAGTCAGCAGTCCTTCCATGATTGTGTAACCTACTGAATCAGACTGAGAGACCATTTAAAGGCTCAGGAAACCTTTATAGGTGTCTTGAGGTAATTAGCTGATTTGAGTGTGACACCGTGATTCTACAATATTGAACTCTTTCACAATATTCTAATTTTCTGAAATACTGAATTTTGGGCTTTCGTTACCTGTAAGCCATAATCATCAAAATTATAAGAAAAAAGTGCTTGAAATATCAATCTGTGTGTAATGAATCTTTATAATATATGTATATAATATATTATAACTTTTTGATGATATTCTAAGATAGAGATGCTTCCCTATTTAGCTTATAAACAGCTAACGTTTTTGTAATTAGGAAACAAAAACTTTTTTTAAGTCTGTCCCAAGAGACATGGCTAAGAAGGTGAACCAGGCTCAGTCAATTACAGCCCGCACTTTAAAGACACCTAAGCCTTTCCTGTGACAGTCAAGTGTCATTGCTTTCTGCACACATTCAGGGCTGTCTGCATCCAACCGTGTTCCTTTAGATTTCCTTTCCCTCTGCACTGTTGCTGCATTTGTACCCCACCTACAGTGGAGAAAATAGAATGCACCTGCCTACATGCCTGAGAAAGATAGGCCCAAGGCTAGGGCCTGAAGCTTGCAGGTATTAGCTGAATATATTGCCCAGATGGAATGGAGCTGAATTCTGGATTGGAGCACCAATGTAGGAAGTTCTTCTGCTGGACAGTGTTCTGAAGAGCAAGGTGAAGTTTTAAACAATGCAGAAAGTCTGCTGGTTTGTCTAGAGTAAGGTACTGTTACTGCTTACAGTTCTGGCCAAAAGTTTTGAGAATAACACAAATATTAAGTTTCACAAAGTCTGCTTCGTTAGGGTTTTTGGATCTTTTTGTCAGATATTACTATGGTATATTGAACTATAATTACAAGCATTTCATAAGTGTAAAAGGCTTTTTTTGACAATTACATTAGGTTTATGCAAAGAGTCAATATTTGCAGTATTGACCTTTCTTTTTCAAGACCTCTGCACATTGCCCTGGCATGCTGTCAATCAACTTCTGAGCCACATCCTGATTGATGGCAGTCCATTCTTGCATAATAATAATAATAGTTGGAGTTTGTCAGAATTTGGAGACATTATTTTGTTCACCCGCCTCCTGAGGATTTACCACAAGTTCTCGATGAGATTAAGGTCTGGGGAGTTTCCTGGCCATGGACCCTAAATGTCGATGTTTTGTTCCCGACGCCACTCAGTTATCATTTTTACGTTATGGCAAGATGCTCCAACATGCTGGAAAATGCATTGTTTATCACCAGACTGTTCTTGGATGGTTGGGAGAAGTTGCTCTTGGAGAATGTTTTTGTACCATTCTTTATTCATGGCTGTGTTTTTAGGCAAAATTGTGAGTGAGCCCACTCCCTTGGCCGAGAAGCAACCCCACACCTGAATGGTCTCAGGATGCTTTACTGTCGGCATGACACAGGCCTGATGGTAGTGCTCACCTTTTCTTCTCCAGATAAGGTTTTTTCCATGTGCACCAAACAATCGGAAAGGGGATTCATCAGAGAAATTACTTTACCCCAGTCTTCAGCAGTCCAATCCCTGTACCTTTTGCAGAATATCAGTCTTTCTCCGATGTTTTTCCTGGAAAAATGGCTTCTTTTCTGACCTTCTTGATACCAGGCCATGCTCCAAAAGCCTTCTCCTCACTGTGCGTGCAGAAGCACTCACACCTGCCTGCTGCCATTCCTAAGCAAGTTCTGCACTGGTGATACCCTGATCCCGCAGCTGAATCAACTGTAGGAGAAAGACTTGGTGCTTGCTGGACTTTCTTGGGCGCCCTAAAGCCTTCTTCACAAGAATTGAAGCTCTTGATGATCCGATAAATGGTTGATTTAGATGCAATCTTAGTAACAGCAATATCCTGGCCTGTAAATCCCTTTTTGTGCAAAGAAATAATGGCTGCAAGTGTTTCCTTGCAGGTAACCATGGTTAACAGAGGAAGAACAATGATTTCAAGCACCACCCAACTTTTAAAGCTTCCTGTCTCTAATTTTGAACTCAATCAGCATTACAGAGTAATTACAGAGTAATTTCCAGCCTTGTCCTTGTCAACACTGACACCTGTGTTAATGAGAGAATCACTGACATGATGTCAGCTGGTCCTTTTGTGGCAGGGCTGAAATGTAGTGGAATTTTTAATTTTTTTCATGGCAAGGAGGGACTTTGCAATTAATTGCAATTCATCTGATCACTCTTCATAACATTCTGGAGTATATGCAAATTGCCATAAAAAACTGAGGCAGAAGACTTGAGGCAGAGATTGCGCATTGTGTTTATAGGTACACTGTGCCTGAATCCTATACCCCTGGAGTTTATTGCTCTGAACTTTCCTTATTACTTGTCATAAAGTAATTGGCATGTCAGTCTGTTCATGTCCTCACTACACATCAAGAATCCAACCTGAGGAAAAGTATCAGCTCATCTGACCTCTGGTGTTCTCTAACAGGGTAAGAGGGTGCTACATGAAGATACCACTAAGTTTTGGGAAATGGAAAGGTTCACTTTAAAAGCTGGGTCACAGAAAGCATTCAGTTTACATAAACACAATGTTACCTTTATAAAAGTGTATTTGTATATTAATGTGGGCTGGTTTTTATAGCAGTGCTGATTAATAGTGCCAGCCCAGATTTGATTCATTGGAGGTAGAACAGTCATGATCCATAAACTCTGTTATGTTTGGTGCTTAGCAGCTGTGAACAGTCTGTAATACAAGCCATACCGCTCCAGAATGCACAGCTCATTCCTGTTCTACCTGACTTATTCAGCACGTAAGACAAAGATAGAAAATTAAACTATGCATCAATCAGCAATCCCCATATGCTGCCATAGAGGCACCACGTATTTATAGGTCAGTCCATAAATACCTTTGCCACTATTTATATGAAAGGGGGATATAAGTCATATATTTTTTTCATAGATCCCAAATGCCAATATACTGTAGATCAAGATCTTGCAACAACCTGTATTATAAACCATCAGAACAAATTATGTTTTTTATTTGAAGTGTAAAAAGGGTGCGCTGATAAATATAAATAAGCTGCAACCAAAGATCCAAATACCTGATTTGGAGAATAAGAATGAAAAAATAAGATAGTCTGGTGCACTAAACTTAAATGCTATCGCTATTAAGTGATAAGTGACATGGGGGTCAACCCCAGGTTGACCCCTAATTTCAACGCATCCAGCGTTGACCCCTACCGACTAAGCTAACGCTGGATGCGCCAACGTAACACTTATAGGGGTGGAGCCTGTCTGTTAGACGTCACATGCTCTCTGGTCTAATTGCGGAACTGCAAGCTACATTGCACTATTGAGTGCCGCTCTTGTAAGTGTAATACTGTTTAATAAATCATCTATTCTATCAAACTGAGAGCATTAGATTCTTCTTGCTTCTATCTTTTTTTATGCATGGGGTTTGCCTTGAGAATTAGTAAAGCCTGGTCCTGGAAAATACACCGGTGTAACAATCCTACAGGCTCACCTAAGTCAGAGGACTGCTGGCCGGAGGTAGGAGTGGAGCCCAGTGGCAAGGACCGCAGGCCGGTAGTAGGTGCAGGAAGTCTGGCAGAGGCGTGGTCAGACAATCCGGGTTGGCTACGGTGGTAGCAGTGCTGGATGCCGGATGGACACCAGGTAGTACTCTGCTGAGGACACGGGTTCACCTGAGGTGCGGAAACTAAGTGCTAGCTGGTTTTCACTAGAGCCCCTGATGGTGGGGATACACTGCGCTGCAAGCTAACACCAGGTCGCGGGCCCCAGGATCACCCTGCCAGGCAGAGTGCAGGTTCGGTCTGGAGGTGGAGAAGCAGACAAGGGACAACCAGAGAGAAGTCAGACGAGCCAAAGGTCGGGGCGGGCAGCAGTAAGCATGGTCAGACAATCCGGATCGGCAACGGAGGTAGCAGTTCAGTAGGTAGGGACAAAGCAGAAGAGTAGTCAGTTCCTGGTCAGCAGTGGATTTGTGGTAGTAGATAGAGCAGCAGATGAGGAGAAGCTTGATCAAGGCTCAGGAGCTCAATAATCAGCAAGCTTGAGTGCAAGGGGCTGGACTTATATAGGGAAGTACCAGGTGTGGGGAATCAAGGGTGATGAGCAAGGCTTGGCAAGACTAAGGTTAAAATAATAGGCTTCAGGGAAGAATGTCCAGAGAGGACGGTAGCCTAGTAAGCAGACTGGGATACAGGGACTGCTGTATCTGACCATTTGTGATTCTTGGGTCAGATAGTGAGGTGAAAGGCTTTATTTTTTTCGGTGGTGGATTTAGGAGCACGCTCACGGAGGTGTACAATATTGGATACACTTGTGATCACTGGGACTTTTTTACATTTACTTTCAAATGATTTATATTAAACAGATCATTTGATGTCTTTCACTTGGATTATTTAAATCACTCTTTTGAATATATGTATTGTCTAGAACAGCACTTTTTGATTTATATAGTCAGTACATCAGGATTGATAAATTTTCAAATATTTTCAAGTACGGTATACCATAGTTTGTAGACTCTATACCTTTCACACAGACAAAATAGTGCAGACCGATTTGGGTAATATTTACCTAAAAAAAGAATGTAGCCAAATGTATTGTGGCCTATATTTATGAAATGAGATTATTTATTTGAAAAATTTTACAACAAAAGTTGGAAAAATATTTTTTTGTTTTACTTTTTTTTTTTCAAAATTTTCAGTCTTTTTACCTTTGGGAAAAAAAAACCCAGTGGTAATTAAATACCACCAAAAGAAAGCTCTCACTGTTAAAAAAAAAATATTTTAAAATTCATCTGGGTACAGTGTTGCATGGCTGAGTAATTGTCATTCAAAATGTGACAGTATTGAAAACTGAAAAATAGCCTGGACCGGAAGGGGATGAAATGTGGTTAAATCACTGGAAAATTTCTCAGAAGATTCTCAGAACTTTTGCTTGTACCACATTCAACATATGCTGTCTAAATTTTTCTTCAGCTTAGTCAACACATTTCTGGGGTGTGTTTGACCTGATTGGATTCTTAATCTATGTAATGGAATCGCGACCCACACTGTGTTTGTGGGCTTCCTTCAGTATACGGCTTCCTCCAGTCATAAACATAGATATCAGATATTCAAGCCGCCATACATACAAAACTAGCCGACAACTTAGCTTGTATGTACAGTATCTGAAAACGACTAACTCCTTTATTGAACAAGAAACAGACTTTTTATACACTTGAGAAGTATGTCAGTCGCTACATGAACAATGACCCGAATATTTCCCTAAAAAATAATACAAAATTAAATAACAAGGTACAGCTGACTCATGGCTAATACCCTCTAGACAAGGTTATCATTAACATGCTATTTAACTTAGCACACTTAAACCAGCCTGGAAGATCAGACTGCCAGCAACAAGCCTAAAAAAAAATACAAAATTACACATTATTCTAAGTATAAACACAGAACACCTTATTATACAGACAATAGGAAGGGACCACCAGTGAAAGACTGTCTGTCTCCTACATTAAAGCACAGGGAACAGAGGCCAATGTGATTAGCTCTTTCAATCAACATGTTCAGAATCCAACAGGCCAGGAATAGTCTTCATATATTTATTGAGATATATGGTTGATAAATATTACTGTCCCGTTTGAAGTAATTCAAACCTTATTCTCAGTGTCCATTAAGTAGCTGTCTATCATTTCCTTGGTCACCCTGTGTCACTAATAGACACAGGGCAACTTACACATAAGAGGGGCCTAGGGAGCTGAGACAGGGATTTCCCAACCTCTCTAAGGTAAGATGGGTTTCACAGGCCCCCCCAACCAAAGTGACTCCCGTCACAATCTATATTCTATAGTATTGTCAGACTATTCAAAATTTTTGGTCTAGTGCATTTTTATTTATGCCAGCAGTACTGAGACATCTTATAAATATTTCTGTGAAATTAGCTTTGCTAAATCTGAGTAAAAATCTATTTCCTATGTCTGAGCAGCCAATTATTTTTGCATATTTTATCATAAATAAAAAAATAATTTCACATAATTGGAAATAATCTAATGCTCAACAGTTTTGTAGGTTCTGGCTTTGTTAAGTGAGAAAATTAGGTCCCTTAGGAATAGCAGATATAGTAGATTCTTGTTACACTAGAGGGAATGGCTAAATTACCCCAAATGTTTGATACAGAGTGAAAGAAGTTAGATCAGCAAGACCAGAAGGCTTCTAGGGTTAATAAAATTGGGGAACCAGAGAACGAGGGGTTATAGGGTGTACTGCAGTTGTACTGGTGATTTTATTGATTTTGTTTTCTTGTTTTCCTTTGTTCATCATGTATTATGTTAGTCCTGGGAAATGTATATGTTACTTTCATGCATTTAGAAAATTCAGGAATATTGGACTATTTGCTATATTGTTTATTCAATGGAAAAAAAATTCTATGCACATTAAGAAAAAATGAGTAAACAGTATTAACATTAGTTGATGGAGAAAACAGTCAACTGTCACTTTTTAATATATAGATATTTCACTCCATTGATCACCACTCAACAAATTATCTCTTAGTCCTTGTCAGGTGCATCATTTAGCAGAGCTTTGCATTCACCAAGCTGATCTTCAATTCATTTTTCCATTTCCATGTGAAAAAGGAGCCAGCAGAACTGATTGCGTTTCATGCAGATGCGCTTCATTATAGAGTTTTACAGCAAAATGATAATGTATATTTCTTCCTCAAACACACAGATACAGTTGATACAAGAAAATAACCATCCACATAGATTTTACCTTTTGTGATTGATAAAAATTCAAAATTATGTATTATTAAGAATATTTTATAAATATATTATGAAAGAAATTGTCACAATATTATATATTCAACATTAGTATTCCATGTGACTGCTAAATTTTGTAATTGTGCTCAAGCGATCACACAAACTATTCCTAAAATTATTACATATCAGATTCATAGTTTAACTAATGGGGTAAATTAAATATCTAATAAAAATCTTTGCTGCACAGTTGTAGAAATGACTGCTAACAAACAATGGTTTGGCATACCATTTCATAAAGTGCATTTTCAGCAGAGGTTTGCTTACCCTTTGAAATGTCACGTATCTCCTAAGTGGTCCATATTTCTCCTAGAACAACCTCTTCTTGTCCTGTTCCTTCTCACAGGCTTCAATCTCGAGTGTCCCACAGGACATCTAATAGTTCATACTATTCACTTAAAACTTCCCAGGTAATTTCCCTAAATGCTAATTATTAAAGTCAAAGCTTCAGCAAGATATCTCAGTAAACAGTTTCCTAGCATTCCTAAGACTTTATACAGTGCCTTGCGAAAGTATTCGGCCCCCTTGAACTTTGCAACCTTTTGCCACATTTCAGGCTTCAAACATAAAGATATAAAACTAATTTTTTGTGAAGAATCAACAACAAGTGGGACACAATCATGAAGTGGAACGAAATTTATTGGATATTTCAAACTTTTTTAACAAATAAAAAACTGAAAAATTGGGCGTGCAAAATTATTCAGCCCCCTTAAGTTAATAATTCGTTGCGCCACCTTTTGCTGCGATTACAGCTGTAACTCGCTTGGGGTATGTCTCTATCAGTTTTGCACATCGAGAGACTGAAATTTTTGCCCATTCATCCTTGCAAAACAGCTCGAGCTCAGTGAGGTTGGATGGAGAGCGTTTTTGAACAGCAGTTTTCAGTTCTTTCCACAGATTCTCGATTGAATTCAGGTCTGGACTTTGACTTGGCCATTCTAACACCTGGATATGTTTATTTGTGAACCATTCCATTGTAGATTTGCTTTATGTTTTGGATCATTGTCTTGTTGGAAGACAAATCTCCGTCCCAGTCTAAGGTCTTTTGCAGACTCCATCGGGTTTTCTTCCAGAATGGTCCTGTATTTGGCTTCATCCATCTTCCCATCAATTTTAACCATCTTCCCTGTCCCTGCTGAAGAAAAGCAGGCCCAAACCATGATGCTGCCACCACCATGTTTGACAGTGGGGATGGTGTGTTCAGGGTGATGAGCTGTGTTGTTTTTACGCCAAACATAACGTTTTGCATTGTTGCCAAAAAGTTTGATTTTGGTTTCATCTGACCAGAGCACCTTCTTCCACATGTTTGGTGTGTCTCCCAGATGGCTTGTGGCAAACTTTAAACAACACTTTTTATGGATATCTTTAAGAAATGGCTTTCTTCTTGCCACTCTTCCATAAAGGCCAGATTTGTGCAGTATACGATCCTATGGACAGAGTCTCCCACCTCAGCTGTAGATCTCTGCAGTTCATCCAGAGGGATCATGGGCCTCTTGGCTGCATCTCTGATCAGTCTTCTCCTTGTAAGAGCTGAAAGTTTAGAAGGATGGCCAGGTCTTCATAGATTTGCAGTGGTCTGATACTCCTTCCATTTCAATATTATCGCTTGCACAGTGCTCCTTGGGATGTTTAAAGCTTGGTAAATCTTTTTGTAACCAAATCCAGCTTTAAACTTCTCCACAACAGTATCTCGAACCTGCCTTGTGTGTTCCTTGTTCTTCATGATGCTCTCTGCGCTTTAAATGGACCTCTGAGACTATCACAGTGCAGGTGCATTTATACGGAGACTTGATTACACACATGTGGATTCTATTTATCATCATTAGTCATTTAGGTCAACATTGGATCATTCAGAGATCCTCACTGAACTTCTGGAGAGAGTTTGCTGCACTGAAAGTAAAGGGGCTGAATAATTTTGCACGCCAAATTTTTCAGTTTTTTATTTGTTAACAAAGTTTGAAATATCCAATAAATTTCGTTCCACTTCATGATTGTGTCCCACTTGTTGTTGATTCTTCACAAAAAATTACCGTTTTATATCTTTATGTTTGAAGCCTGAAATGTGGCAAAAGGTCGTAAAGTTCAAGGGGGCCGAATACTTTCGCAAGGCACTGTATTTACTCTGATGTCTGTACCATGTTTCTGCTTCCATTACCTTGTTCCTTCATTCTCTGCACTGTGTCCTGCACCCCATAGTATATTATTGCTCCAGATTCATTTTGTCCTGCTGATTTACTGGTTACGATCTTGCTTTGTTCATGTTTACCAACTACATCTGCTTGCTGCCCCCCTCAGGCTGTTCCCTGCTCCATATCTACCTGACGATTTGGTGTTTTGCCTGTGGTTCATGCTCACTGAGAGCCATCTTCAGCAAGGCAAGCCTTGGCAAGTCTATTGAACAAGACCAGTTCACCATGAGAACCGGATATCTTTGGTTTTCACTTTCTTAGGTAACCATCTATGAAAGACACAGGGGGTTGACTTTGCAGGTGAAGTTCTACTTTGTATGGAAATATTCCCCTGAGTTTAGTGAATAAGGCGAAGCTCTGCTGACTTTCACTATTCAATCAGGTGCAAGCAAAAAATGCATTTTTTTTTATCATTTTTTTTCCTAATACACAAGTGAATATTTTTTGCAAAGTAAAATTTACCACATTTATTAAGTTCTGGTGAAAATTTCCTTGCAAAATGCAACTTTCCTTACAAAGTGAACAGTATATTTGCCTTAAATCAACCCCTGAGGCTCCTTGTCTAGGCTTTGTATTTGACAAGAAGAAGCTGTAAATGAGTGTCAGAAAAGTGTCAAAAGTGTTCATCCTTATGCAGGTTCCAGGTCAAATATTGAGGCCAATGTATCAGCATAACACCTTGGGATCTGCCATTCTCAGCAGTGGAGGTCAACAATGGTTACCTTCATAATTCTTTCAATGACAGGTGTACAGTCACGATATTGCCTGAAGAAGCCTGAAATTTTGTGCTACAATCTATTTAGCTAGACAATAAATGGTATCACCCTGAATCCAGACTTCTACTATGACAGTTGTACTTTCAACTTTGCTAGTGTTTTTCTTATTTAACCACTTTAAGACCGGAAGATTTTGCTGCTTAATGACCAGGCCCTATTTTGCGATTCGGCACTGCGTTACTTTAACGGACAATTGCGTGGTGGTGCGGCGCTGTACCCAAACAAAGTTGACGTCCTTTTTTCCCCAGAAATAGAGCAGTAAAAATCACTGTAAAAAACGCTGTAAAACGCTACGCTCAAGTGTGAATGCAGCCTTACTGTAATCAAGGGGTTAAATGTAAGCCTAGGGGAGTGATTCTAACTGTGGGGGGGTTGGGCTTTTGAAATGATCATAGAGACATGCGATCCTATATAGCAGGATCACATGGTCTCTGTGATCATTGCAGGGAGAAGGACGGGCAGCTGTGTTTATATCAGCCGTCCGTCCTTCTCTGTCAGCGGGGGGGGGGGGAGATCGCCGGTGTCAGGCGGCGATCGGAGCCGCCTGACAACCGCACTGGCTTCCCCGCTGACGATCGGGGGCGGGAGCGCGCCGCTGGTGGCGCACACGCTCACCCCCTACCTCCTGCAAAGAGAGAAGATGCCTATTCACGTGATTTTGCCTGTAGCTGCCACACTGCTGACTTAAATAGGCAGTGCAGCGACGGCAAGAGGTTAAATACCATTAATTTACCTTCAAATACCTTCTCCATTCATTCACAATGGACTTTACATTACCATCTTCTATGCCAGTCTTTTATAAATTGATTAAAATGGATAACTTTATAAAATAATAGAAACTTTATAAAATAATAGAGAAAGGTGTTTCAAAGGAAACTGTGTCAACTTTATAAATTGACCTTTAAATCATTATGAGATTTACAGGTTGGGCAGGGTGCATATTTGCTATACATAACTGGTGGTAAGTGGAAAAAGTTGCGACAGTGTTTTTATATAGAACTGTGTCTGATGTATTTCATACCTGAAATTATCTGCATAAAGCTGTCACTACAGCTCCAGCATGGCGCGTCTAGAATAAAGAGTTTCTACTGGACTCTTCAGCCACACCCTCATGATATTCAGACACGGCGGGACAAACATTACAGTTATTGGCTCAGACATTCTCTTTTAGTATCAGGAAATACCAGAGAATGTCAGTTATGAAGTTTGATCTGTCTGTCCAGCAGCATGAAGCTAAAACAAGATATATTATGAGGTGGCTCGAGCGTCATGTAAGAAAGTATGAAGATGCTCTGACTTTCCACAGTGCACCCATCTGTGTTCTCATGCTGCATGACAGGCCCAAATTTATTGCGCTGCATACTTGCCTAATATGCTTAACCAGATTTTACTGCCCTGTTAAATTGAATATCCTGTAAAGTATGCACAGCCATAGGTCTTTAATAGAGAGCATACTGTGAGAGTTTGCAAAAGACTTGAGACTGGGGTGGAGGTTCACCTTCCAGCAGGACAGCGAACCTAAACATTCAGCCAGAGCTACAATGGAATGGTTTAGATCAAAGCATATTCATGTGTTAGAATGGCCCAGTTAAAGTCTAGACCTAAATCCAATTGAGAATCTGTGGCAAGACTTGAAAACTGCTGTTCAAAGACGCTCTCCATCCAATCTGACAGAGCTTGAGCTATTTTGCAAAGAAGAATGGGCAACAATTTCACTCTCTAGATGTGCAAAGCTGGTAGAGACATTCCCAAAAAGACTTACAGCTGTAATTGTAGAGAAAGGTGGTTCTACAAAATATTGACTCAGGGGGGCTGAATACAAATGCATGCCACACTTTTCACATATTTATTTGTAAACATTTTTAAAAACATTTATAATTTTCCTTCCACTTCACAATTATGTGCCAGTCTGTGTCGGTCTATCACATAAAATCCCAATAAAATACATTTAGGCTCCTTTCACACGGCCGCTCCGTGTGAAAGGTCCGCTGCGGGACTTTTTTTTTTTTTTCCACGGAGCGGATGACATTCCTGTCATCCGCTCCGTGTGCCGCATATCATCCCATCCGTGTGCGGATGATATGCGGACATAATGTAAGTATATGGCACTGCGGATGTCAGCGGATGACACCGCTGACATCCGATTTTCCTTCCTTTCCGTTTTTTACACGGAAGGAAAAATGGGGTTCTGTTCCATTCGTAAAAATGGAACAGAACTGACAGGAGGAAAATCGGGTGTCAGCGGATGGTATTCCGCTGACACCCGCAGTGCCATTCACTTACATTATGTCCGCAAATCATCCGCAAACGGATTGGATGATTTGCGGACACACGGAGCGGCCGTGTGAAAGGACCCTTATGTTTTTGGTTGTGACATGACAAAATGTGGAAAATTTCAAGGGGCGTGAATGCTTTTTCAAGGCACTGTAGCTTTTTTCTATGCCAGAAATCTATTGCTATGTACTGGAAATCTTCAGCTCCCCCTACTGTAGACTTTTGGCTGAACCTTATTAATCAGCGCTCCCATTATATCAATTGACCTACGAAGCTAGAGGGTTTTCCATGAAAATGTAAAAAAATGTGGGACCCTTGGGTTACCTCAAGCTGTACTATACCACCAGATACTTCAGGTAATACTTAAAGTGGAAGTAAATTTCCATCTCTGGCTTTTACCTATAGGTAAGCCCTATAATAAGGCTTACCTATAGGTATTGTAAATATCAAATAAACGCGCACCGTTTAGGAGATATTTACTGTACATGCAGCCAGTGACATCACTGGCAAATGCGCTCTGAAGGAATGGCCGCCTGGGCCATTCCTTCAGAGCCTTCTGCCGTAAACGGCAGCTCCCGCACGCATGCGCGTGAGTGACGTCATCGCAGGTCTGCAGGTCGCAGGTCTGGCCAGTCACAGAGCAGGCGATGCATACTAGCACATTATGACATTACCTTGCAGGGTCCGAAAAAAAAACAAAGTCTAGTTCTTTAAGGTGCTGATTGGACCTAGGGTTTACTTGCTGAAAAACTATTCTGCTGCTTATATGGATTCTTTGTTGACTATTTATATTTTTCGTATTTTGGTGAACTAGTGTTGTATAACTGCCCTTCCTTTATATATTATCGGTGTATTAAGTGGACATCCGGTTTGCATTGTATGGTGATACTTGAGCTGTAATGTGTGTAATATGTGCTGCTTTTTACTAATTATCTGCTATGCAGAGAGAAGGAACAAACTGTTTGTTCCCTCTGTGCAGAGCCCTGTGTTGTTTGTGAACACAGGGCTCTGATTGGACACAGCCGAATCAGCAGGTCTCAGCCATGAAACATTGACTAAAACCTGTTGACAAAATCCAGCTGTGTCCATCCACAGCTGGAGATAGCCGGGGGAAGGGGGGAGCCAGTCCACACATCCTGAATCAGGCAGACACTGCCAACGTACAGGTACATGATTGTGCATGTGTGAGCCACTGTGCCCGCAGTAAAATGCGGGCATGCGGTTGGCAAGTGGTTAAATAATTGCAATTTGGATGGGATTTTCTGCACTATTTGCTTTTCCTTTCTGTTTTACATGCCCTGCCTGTTGGTACTTTTTGGGGAGTTGAGCTTTGTACTGCCAGAAGTAGCCGGTCCATAGGAATTAGAGTCTCAAGTGATATCACCCAACCCTGGGCTATGGGGGTTGCTGGGTTGCTTAGTATAAGAGGGAAGGAGCACTCTAGTGGTTTGAACTGGATCACTTTTTGGCACTAATTTGAACATGGGTTAATGTGAGCACATTTAACCACTTCAGGACTGGAAGGTTGTAGCCCCTTAATGACCAGGCCCTTTTTTGCGATACGGCACTGCGTTATTTTACCTGACATTTGCACAGTCATGTGACGCTGTACCCTAATATAATTGATGTCCCCACAAATAGAGCTTTCTTTTGGTGGTATTTGATCACCTGTGTGATTTTTATTGTTTGCGCTATTAACAAAAAAAAAAAAACAACAATGCTGAAAAATAAAGAAATTTTTTTTTACTTTACCTAATAAAATTGATGTCCTTTTTTTCTCCACAATTAGAGCTTTCTTTTGGGGGTATTTGATCTCCAGATAAACAAAAAAGAGCAACAATTCTGCAAAAAAAACAATATTTTTTACTTTCTGCTACATAACATTCCCAATAAAAAAAAAAAATAGAAAATCTAATTTTTTCATCATTTTAGGTCAATTTGTATTCTGCTACAAATTTTTGGTAAAAAAAATCCCAATAAGTGTATATTGATTGGTTTGCGCAAAAGTTATGTTGTCTACAGGACTGCAGGACTGCGACATTGCGGCGGACAGATCGGACACTTAACTGACATTTTGCCACTTTTGGGGAGACCAGTGACATTACTACAGTAGTCAGTGCTAAAAATATGCACCGTTACTGTACTTATGACACTAGCAGGGAAGGGGTTAACACCAGGGGTGATCAAAGGGTTAATTGTGTCCCTAGGGGGTGCTTTATAACTGTGTGGGGGATGTATTTAATGAATGAACACAGAGACTTGTGTTCCTAAAGAAGAGGAACACAGGATGCCTGTGTTCATTACTAACAGAACAGCGGTCTGCCATGTTTGCAGACCGCCATTCTGTCTCCACGGGAAGCGATCATGGGTGCCCAGCGGCAATCGCGGTCGCTAGACCCGCTGATTGGCTCCCCCAGTGGCGAGTGGGCAGTCCTGCGAAGCGACATACAGTTACGTAGTTTCGTGGGACAGAGCCGACCTGACACAGTATATGTACTGCTGGCAGTTGGCAAATAGTTAAAGGACATTTTATTTATATTTACGTGAACACATTGCTCTATTATTATACAGGATTTCTATAGCGCCAGCAGTTTGCGCAGCACTTTACAATATGAGGGAAGACAATACAGTTACAGTACAATTCAATACAGGAGGAATTAGAAGGCCCTGATCATTAGAGCTTACCGTCTAGAAGGGAGGGTCAAGTGAAACAAAAGGCAATAACTGTGGGGGATGGGCTGATGGAGAAAATGGAAGTATGGCTGTTAGGTGTGGGTAGGCAGGGCCGCTGATAGGGGGGGACCACCAGCCCTCTTGTAGGGGGCCCGAGCACACAGGGGGGCCCACACAGAGAGGGGGATTAGTGATGGACAACAAATACAGAAACCACTGATAATGGGGTACTTTGACGCAGTGGTGGGCTTGAGCACGATATGGCCATATGGTGGGACTAAATCCCCATTTTTATTTATGGATTGTCTCCATATTTGAAAGTCATTTCTTTTGCATGTGTGCGCTATTCTTTTTTAATATACATGTTGCTTGGTCCATAGCTGCACCGGCTTTAGATATACATGTTCAGGGTTTGCTCCCCCAATTTTTTGCTTGTTTATTATGTATTCGGTCTGACCAGACTTCTGAGGTTGAGCATCCCATCCCCCACACACACCTGTACTCTATCGGTGTCCACTATCAAGTAGATATAGGAGGAGTCCCCTGTAGTGCATTAGCACATCTTTCCCAGCAAGGAGTGTTGTCTCCAAGGGTTAGATAGGCTGGATTCACCCCTTTTTTTATGGATAGTGTAGGACCCACTGATAATGGGGCAATTTGACGCAGTGGTGGGCTTGAGCACGATATGGCCATATGGTGGGACCAAATCCCCATTTTTATTTATGGATTGTCTCTATATTTGATAGTCATTTCTTTTGCATGTGTGCGCTATTCTTTTTTAATATACATGTTGCTTGGTCCATAGCTGCACTGGCTTTAGATATACATGTTCAGGGTTTGCTCCCCCAATTTTTTGCTTGTTAAATACAGAAATCCTCCTCCAGCACCTGAATCTGATCTGTCCCTCTCCCTGCTATCAGCTTGTATCTGTTGAGAAAGACAGTCGTCCCTTCACTAATCCCCCTCCCTTGTGTGGGCCCCCCTCCCAGCACTTATCTCTGATCAGGAGTTTATTTGTAAATTGTAACTTTGTTTCTCTCTCTGTCTCTCTGATCACTGAGCTCCAACTGCCCAGCTTGTATATTTTTCTCATCTCATCTTCTTTTTTATTTAACATAGTTTTTTTTTTTTTTTTTAAAGTTAATAGGAATTATGCGAGCTATGTTATATTTGTGTCTGCTAATAGTGATTTTGTTGTAATTTTAGTTAAATATATCTTTAATATTTTCTTGGGGGGGCCCTGCCAAGTAGTCTGTATGGGGCCCCACGATTTCTAACAGCAGCCCTGTGGGTAGGACAGGCTAATATATATATATATATATATATATATATATATATATATATATTCTTCTTTTGGGAGATACTAATAAGACCAGGATTTGGAATTTAAAGTTGGAAGAATTTACTTGCGTTGAGAAATGTTATAAAGTCCTTGCTTTTGGTAAGCATTTAGGCTGAAGGGGAGAACTATTGACGAGTCACTGGTGATTCCAAACGTTGCTTGTACATACTCACATGTGAGCACAATATATTTATTTTTTCAAAGGTGTTACACTATATGAATTTTCCTTTCTGGGGCACATATAGAGGAAATAAGAAAGACAACAATTAAACAGAGAAGGCAGAGAAGAGTTGGTGTATGAGGCTTTTTTAGACCCATTTCTCATACTTAGATAACGGATCTGGTAAGAGTCTGTGAGATTGCATTTTACTTATCTGTTGAGGAATTGAAGCTGGATGTGTAAAGTGCAAGATTTTTGAACTGATACTTGGCAAATAATATCTGCACCTTGCAAAATATGATTAAATAAACCCAGACACAGTATATTTTACTACTGCCTCCCCCTGTCCAATTTCCCAAGGCACTGGTGCTTTTACCTCTCGAGTTTCTGTGGCCTTTACTGTGAACATGGAGTGTATGATAAAAAAATTATATATTGCTCCCTAAGAAATTCTGTTCTCCATAGACACAGCGGTGCCTTTTAACAGCATCCTCTGCTGATATAGAACCTTTATTTAGCAGCTTGTCTTCATTGGTTGTCCAATCACATCACACACCACCAAAGGAGCGAGCTTCCTAAAAGCCTGCATGTCTCCGCTATGATCTGCACATTTGATCATCATACTTGACTCTCTACAGTACTTTGTCATTGTGACTTGTGTTACTAAGCCACATTGACAGGGATACCCTTTAATCTTGTAAAATGTAAATAAAACTCAAGGCTGTTGCTAAGGGCTCTTTAGAGCGGAAGATTCTCTGCTATATATAGAGGATTATTAATACTCCAGCAGCTGAGATCTGCTTTCCTTAATAGGATTCTGTGTATTATTGTGAGCGTACTTTTGTTTTATTTGCAGGTTTACAGTTTTACATATCCAGTCTCAGAATACAGACCCAATGTATTATGATGGGAAAACAAATTGTAAAGTCAAAAGATGTCCTACAATTTTCTTTGCATAAAAAATGTACTTGTTGTAAATGTAAATGTATTGTTGTAAAATGATCATAGGCAATTGCAGGTTTTCAGTGGGAGGATTGAAGGTTTAGCCATTAACAATGCAAACTTCTTGCTTCACTCAGGATCCTGTCAGACATTTAAGACATGTACACTAATAAATTAAATAATAATAAAATCCTTTTAATGGAGTATAGTAGAGGACACAGGATCTTAGACATAGCCATGGGTTATATGCAACTACCTTCAGGGGACTATATGCTGGCAAACAATAGGCCAGGCACACACAATTACAGTCACTCTTCAGCTCAATAACAAATCTAGGGGGTGTTCTTTTTGGAGTTTTTATTTTTGGAGATAGGGTTAAGGGGATAGAGTGAGATACTCCAAAAAAAAGAACTATGTACAGGCTGCAGACAGTAAATTTCCTTTCTGTAAAGCTGAAGCATTACACAAACAATTTGTGGACTTGGCTTTGTAGTAGAAGCAGTTAAAGGGGTAAAAGCTTCTTCTTTAGAGCTACAAGATCAGATTTCCTTCACAAAGAACTAGAAAGACTGAGCTCTTCAAGAATCCAGCCAATGTCCTCTTTAAACAAACACACAGCTGAGTCTCCAGCACTATAGGGGTGGCAGCAGCCCAAACGTTTCTAACATCTCTCATAGCCATCTGTACTCACAAATGTCCAAGGAAAGTTGGTTGTAACTTCCAACATCCATGCAACACCTTTCACCTGTGATACCAGACTAGATCTTTAGCAGACAGCCCCTCAGTCAGCTCTCTGTAGCTTCAGAATCCAGGCCCACCTGAGGCCTCATGAACAGCAAGCACATGGCAACACTGCCCAGAGGGCTGCAAGCCCTCCAGGCTGGACTTCCCCTCTGTGGGCAAAGATCAGACTGCTCTATGCCTCAGAGTATTTGTACAGACTCCCAGCAGCCTTCAGGGCCACCCTCCCTGGGATCGGCCAGGGCTGTATGAATATTAATGCTTATTTTTGCTTTACTCCACACCTATGTTCCAGAGGATTCTACTGTTCTCTGAAAAGCAGAAGAAGCAGTCAAACTTGTAGCAGCTGAAACACTGAGCAGACCTAACTAATCACATACATTTCCTCACTCCCCTTAGAGTTTACGACAGCGCAATGCCTTTCTTTCTTTCTTTCTTTCTTTCTTTCTTTCTTTCTTTCTTTCTTTCTTTCTTTCTTTCTTTCTTTCTTTCTTTCTTTCTTTCTTTCTTTCTTTCTTTCTTTCTTTCTTTCTTTCTTTCTTTCTTTCTTTCTTTCTTTCTTTCTTTCTTTCTTTCTTTCTTTCTTTCTTTCTTTCTTTCTTTCATTTCTCTAGGATACCTAAACAACAGTATTGCAAATCTGTCGCTATGCATATGATTATTGCTACTAGGCTTTGCATCCCAATACGCTGGAAGTCAACTTGTCTTCCTTCCATGTGGGAATGGCCTCAATGTATTACTCGCATAGCAGAGATGAAGGAGACTATCTACACATCAGATAATATTTCTAAATTCCCTCATACTTGGGCATCCTGGCCTTTTTTTCAAGGTTCTCTGTCGTATCAAGTGCTCCTGCGGGATGGCACCAGAGTTATTGTTAGGTCCTATTTTTTTTTTTATGCCTACTTGCTCTACAAATTCTGGATGGGCCCTCTGCACGCTGCTATACACCCTTTCCAGTAAACTATGCAAATGTAGTTTGCTAGAAAGGGTGTATAGCAGTGTGCAGAGGGTCCATCCAGAATTTGTAGTGTTAATTTGTGGCCACATCCAGTGGCAGCCGGTGTGTTGGAGGGTGCAGGGGCGCCGCCCCCCCATTCATGCGTCCGGCCCCCTAATCTGCATGCAGGGCGCCTGAGCTTAATGGGGTTTTTTTTTTTTTACATCACCTGATTAGAGCCAGATGCTCTAATAGGGCGATGCAAAGGGTGAGCTCGGGGCGCCGAGTAGTGCGTCCCGAGTCCACCCATTGTGTGACAATAGCGAATGAAAATTTGCTATTGCCACACTGATCCTCCTCCTGGCCAATCAGGAAGCGCGTCCGATACGTGCTTCCTGATTGGCTGCAAGGCAAACCCCATGCCATTGGCCGAGGAGGAGGCAGGAGCGGGAGCGGGAGGACTGCAGGAGATGCGCCGGGGGACAGAGTGAGGAGAAGCCGCCGCCGGGACTGAAGAGATGCCGCGCCAGAAAAGTGCATTGGTCTCCGGGGGGGCCACACTGCATTGAAGGGGGCACGCACGCTGGTCTCTGCATTGATGGGGGCATGCTGTGGCACTCTGCATTGATTGGGGGCATGCTGTGGCACTCTGCATTGATTGGGGGGCATGCTGTGGCACTCTGCATTGATGGGGGCATGCTGTGACACTCTGCATTGATTGGGGGGCATGCTGTGGCACTCTGCATTGATTGGGGGGCATGCTGTGGCATTCTGCATTGATTGGGGGGCATGCTGTGGCACTCTGCATTGATTGGGGGCAAGCTGTGGCGCTCTGCATTGATGGGGGCATGCTGTGGTACTCTGCATTGATTGGGGGCATGCTGTGGCACTCTGCATTGATGGGGGCATGCTGTGGCACTCTGCATTGATTGGGGGCATGCTGTGGTACTCTGCATTGATTGGGGGGCACGCTGTGGCATTCTGAATTGATTGGGGGCATGCTGTGGCACTCTGCATTGATTGGGGGGCACGCTGTGGCACTCTGCATTGATTGGGGGCATGCTGTGGCACTCTGCATTGATTGGGGGGCATGCTGTGGCACTCTGCATTGATTGGGGGCACGCTGTGGCACTCTGCATTGATTGGGGGGCACGCTGTGACACTCTGCATTGATTGGGGGCATGCTGTGGCACTCTGCATTGATTGCGGGCATGCTGTTGCACTCTACATTGATTGAGGGCATGCTGTGGCACTCTGCATTGATGGGGGCATGCTTTGGCACTCTGCATTGATTGGGGGGCATGCTGTGGCCCTCTGCATTGATTGGGGCACGTTGTGGCACTCTGCATTGATTGGGGGGCACGCTGTGGCATTCTGCATTGATTGGGGGGCATGCTGTGGCACTCCGCATTGATTGGGGGCATGCTGTGGCATTCTGCATTGATGGGGGCATGCTGTGGCACTCTGCATTAATGGGGGCATGCTGTGGCACTCTGCATTGATTGGGGGGCACGCTGTGGAACTCTGCATTGATTGGGGGCACACTGTGGCGCTCTGCATTGATTGGGGGCACGCTGTGGCACTCTGCAATAATTGGGGGCACGCTGGTCACTCATTTTTCTGTTTGCGCCCCCCCCCCCCAAAAAAATTTGAGCACCAGCCGCCACTGGTCACATCCCTTTAGCACCTGATAGTTTAAATACATGTACAAGCTATTTGGATTTGAACACAGGTATATGTTTTCTCCACTTCCAGGCTTAGGCTCCACTACCTGATATAGGTCATGCACTTCTATTTTGTCTATTCTTTCCCCTTTTCTTTTGGGAGGGGATGATGCAACATTTTGTACCTACCCTGCAAAGTATGTGCTGTACTTGGAATTTTTTCAAGGTATTATCTCGTTTGCACAAAAAAAGTTTATGAATTTAACTAATCACATACAGCTGCACCACCTAAAATGAGCTAGAACGAAATATGCCTAACCCAGAAATTGCAGCCACACTGGTTACAGTGAGACAAGATAAATTTAACTAGCAACAAAAATACAGCTCCATTGAACATAGTGAGCCGGCACTAAATTTACTTAATCCTAGCACCTATCTAGGAGAGTGCTACACTGGTAAATCAAAAATTTTTTTTTCTTAATTGTACAATACAGGACCCAGTGGACTCAAATCACTAAAACTAAAATACCACACCAAAAATAACAGTGAAAAAGTGCATCTGGTATTTTCCAAAAATGTTAATAATTCATTAATAAATACTACAAAAATACAGCATGCATTAGTTCTTTAAATGGTGCCGTATTTTAGTATAAAAATGTGCAATGTTCTTTGCACTAAATAGCTGATTGCAAGGGGCCAGCACCTGCTGGCGTCCTAACCAGTGACTCTTTGCTGCTGTCAGCCTGAGATTCTCAACTGACAGCAGAATGTAAACAAGGTTTTAAGGGGGACCCAATGGCATATAATACAAAAAATGGCTTGAGGTACCCCCCCCCCCCAAATCCACAGCAGACCCTTATCTGAATATGCAGCCTGGCAGGCCAGGAAAGGGAGGGACAAGCTTGTGCCCCCCTCTCCTGAACCATATCAGGCCACATGCCCTTAACATGTGGGAGGTACTTTGCATGGGGTGAGGTTACTTTCTCTTGTTGAAATGGACAAGGACCTGCAGGCATTGGTTTATTGAAAATTGGAAGCCCCCTTTAACAATATGGGGGCCCCAAGATAACAGTACATACCACCCCTACTCATTCACAAATTAAATGTCACCTAAAAATAAAAACACAAACACAGTTTTTGACCAGTTCTTTATTAAGAAATCACGTCATCCATCCTCAATCACAACATCCAACGATACAGGTCCACATCAATCACGATGAACAATAGCTGCTGATCTGCACAAAAAACCTGCTTAGACCTCACTGATCCCATTGCTTTCCTTGTGCCGAATGGCATTCAGAGTGAGAAAAGCAATGGGATAGGTCAGGTCTCGGTGGGTAGTAGGCTTTTTTATCTTTCAATCATCGTGATTGACGTGGATCTACAAAGCTTCATGATTGACGATGGATTACATCGAGGGACATTTACATTTTTTTTTTAAATAAACGACTAATTGTAGGTTTTTTTTTGTGAATAAGTAGGTGTACCCCCTAAAAGGAGAGGGGAGGATCTGGGGGCCCCCGTATTGTTAAAGGGGGCTTCCAGATTCCAATAAGCCCCCAGCTGACTCCCACAACCACCAGGCCAGGGTTGTGGGGAAGAAGCCCTTGTGCTCATCAACAAGCCCGCCCCCCCTTCCCCATGCCTGCCAGGCTGCCAGCTCAGATAAGGATCTAGTATGGATTTTGGGGAGACCCTTACATTTTTTTTCACCAGGCTCGAACATGTTACATGTTACACCCTAAATATGGGTGTAACATGTTCAGAAAGGTAAACTTATCCCTTAACCTCTTGCCGACCGCCCACCGCAGATATACTGCGGCAGGGCGGCTCCGCTGCACAAAATCAACTGCGGGAGGAGCAGCAGAGATTGCTGCTGGCCTCCTGTTATTGTCAGAGAAACTGACAGAAGACCCGCCTGCTTATGTAAACAAAGCAGGCGAGTCTTCTGTCACACAGGCAACGAGAGATCAGGAGTTATAGCTGAGCTGAAACCCCAATCTCTCTGTGCCTGTTACAGAAACCCCCCCCCCCCACAGTTAGTAAGCACCAACAGGCATACATTAACCCCTTTGATCACCCCCAGTGTTAACCCCTTCCCTGCCAGTATCATTTATACAGTAACAGTGCATATTATTTAGCACTGATTACTGTATTAATATCATTGGTCCCCAAAAAGTGTCAAAAATGTCAGTTAGGGGTCCGATCTGTCCACCGCAATGTCTCCGTCCTGCTAAAAAATGCTGATCGTCGCCATTACTAAAAAAAACAAAAAAGAAATCCCAAAAATCTAGTCTATAGTTTGTAAACGCTATAACTTTTGTGCAAACCAATAAAACTACGCTTTTTTTTTTTTTTTTTTTTGCTAAATACAAATTGGCCTAAACTGATAAAAAAAATTGGATTTTTTTTTTTTTTTTTTTTGGGGAATGTTTTATAGCAGAAAGTAAAAAATATTTTTTTTTTTTTCAAAATTGTTGCTCTTTTTTTGTTTATAGCGCAAAATCTAAAAACCGCAGAGGCGATCAAAAATACCACCAAAAGAAAGCTCTATTTGTGGGGGGAAAAAAAGACATCAATTGTATTTGGGTACAGTGTCACGCGACCGCACAATTTTTCGTTAAAATAACGCAGTGCCGAATCGCAAAAAGTGGCCTGGTCATTAAGGGGGTAAAACCTTCCAGAGCTGAAGAGGTTAAATATAAATAAGGACAAAACTTTTTTTCTTTTAGTTTTGGACAGGGTGGGATTAGAACACCTGTCAAGTTTTTATAGCTGTAAAATAAATGGTACAGGGCGCACACCTCCAATACCAATAACAATAGTGTAGCTGCCCCTTAAAGATGTGCATAACACCTTTGAGCAAAAAATAAGATAATAAAGTGCAGGCGCTTCTTTTTCTAGGCAAAATCTTGTAACAAAACAACGCTTCACCATAGTAGATTTGCATACATCTGACATATATCTCACAATAAAAATTATATACATAAATACTTGAACCAATAAAATATACAGTCCAGTGCAAAATAACTTAATAAAGAAATTCCGATATTGGTTAGTCCAAAACCAAATATAAGTGCCAATTGTGTATCTTCTTATCTTCTTCAGCCTTGGCATGCATCCACCACCATGTGATAGAAAGAATTCCTCACTCACCAAAGATCAATGACCTTTTTTTAAGGAGGTTAGCAGGCGTTTAGTCTAGTAAGCAACCCAGTAAAAGGGCTTTCAAACATAGGTTCTTCTGTTAATCTCAGCCATATCCTCATAGGTAACCACAAAGAAATGCCAAAGGATAAAAACATGTATATAGTGCAATATTTTATTGCAACTTAGGGTCCATCAAAAGATAAAAACCGACATGACTCACAGAAGGGCCTGGGATACCGGCACTAGTATGTACAGCATTATTGATGTGGAACTGCTACGCTGCTCCGATTGCTATAGCCAGTGTGCATTCCTGAAGCCCACACCAGATGTGACGTCACTATAGGACCGGATGTGATGGCAAGACACGCCTCAATTCACCAATCAGGTGTCTTCACCTTTATGAAACGTATTTAAAATGTTGTGATGTTTATTAAAATTATGCATTTCTTATGGTTCATTTTATTTTGTTAAACTGCAGTAGATTTGCGGGGCCTAAATAAAGCCATTAAAATTCATGCTGGTGTCTCTTGCTGTTTTATTTATATTTTCTGATATTTATTAGGATGGTGCAGTCCCAAGTTATTACTATGCACTCATTCACAAAGCACAGCATGACTCAAATATGCGCAGTGGGAAGCTTCTAGGCATGCCGGTGCCAGGGACAAAAAGCACCAACGCAATTGGAAGTCCTACGAGTTATACAGTCACAAGCTAGAAGAAGGGAACTATTCCACTATTGCACATACATTCTCCAAACATCGCCCAATGGATTTAAGCTCTTTAAAATTCAAGATATGTATCAATTATATGTATACCAAAATTATGTTCAAAACTATAGGATAGAAAAAGGTGTGCCTGGTTGATATGGAACATGTTCATTCTCTCTGAGAGAGGGCAGAAACTGTTGTGCTGTGATGTTCCCCATTGAGCGACCTGATTCCCTCCTATCCCCCCCCTTTTTTTTTTTTCCTTTCTCTTGCTTGCAGCTTCCTATGCCTTTTTCTCTCTTTCCTTCCTACTCCTATATCTACCTTTTTCTGCTTTCTACCTCCAGATTCGCATCTATGACTCTACATTTTAGTTGGAGTGCAGGGAAGGAGGTGGCCAATCCCAGGTACCTTTATTTGTAGGTGAAGGGTTGTTTTTCTTTTCCTCATGGCTGCCCATCACCTAATGGCCTCTATGTATTTCATTGCATGTTTATAATGGACTCCACTAACCTGTATAGGTGGGTGATGTAGCCAGCTTTGTTCCTATGATAATATTTCCGGGCCACCGTCACCCCTGCTACCCCTTTCTTCTGTTGAATATCTGGCATTGTATACGGTTGTCTTATACTGTCTGTTTTTTATGTGGTTTTTCTCTTTCTGTAATTCTCTGCATACTTTAAATAAAATATTTGCAAAAAAAAAAAAGAAAAAGGTGTGCGCCAACTCCCATTAATATGTAAAGGTCATCATCTTTAACTGGACTTGAATGTAAAATCCACAAATACACACATAACAAGGCATATAAAAACATATCCCTGCTAATTGGCTCCCTCTTGAACCTGTCTTAGGTAAATCAATGGTTGCATTTTAATATAGATAAACTGAACATATAAGACAGGTAAACACCAAGTGGCTAGTCAAGTGAACAGAAGTCGTTCCTTCAAACACCATATTCCTCATGAATTCCCCTTTAGACTACGTGGCACTGGGCAGGTTTTATGTAGGTATACATAGGAGGATCTCTTCCAGTTAGACTCAAGGGTAGATTAAACCCACAGCGGATTAGTGGGTATCTCTATAAGCAACACTTGATTTTTTTCCCCTCAAATCCAGGTTTGGTGAGATCTAGGGTACAATTGGTTCACACTCATGGTTCAGAGTAGGTATTGAGACATAAGTATATCCTTTTCAAAACTCCATGATATACACTGAAGTGAAGTCTCCACCTCCCTCACACGGGTGTGCGTATTGGAAAGACAGCCCCAGTGTTATACACAAGGCGTTTGTGACAGACAGTCCCAGTGTTGTACACAAAGCACCTCATTTATATTGATCCTTTTATCTGCAAAATTCATCAGCAATAGATTTCCAATATATTGCATAGTATTACCGTGACCCCAATCACATATATTTATCTTCATCCAAAGGAGTGTATTGTTTGTATTATATATCAAAACACATTCCTTCTATCATCATTACAAATGTCCATATATTCCAGTACATTTTTCTAGGATTATAGAGGGGTACTTATCATTCAAAAAAGGAAGCAGAGGATCCTCTCTGATCGCCATTCCTTTGAAAGAGCCTCCACTGGTGCATGGTGGATACGGCACTGGTGTAGTCACTTTTTTGGGGGAGTCAATAGTCGGGCATCTGCCTATGCCTGACCGGTTTTGCCGGGGGACCCAGCTGCTTTAGAGGCTAGGTGCCAGGGACCCGAAGACCAGTGAAAAAACAAATCAGGTGAGGACAGCATGGGATCCCTGGACAAGTAATTGTCTTTTTATTAAAAGTCAGCAGCTACGGTATTTGTATCTGCTGAATTTATTAAATTTTTCTAGAGACTGAAGAACTTCTTAAAATAATATACCGTAACTGAAGGCAAAACTTATTTTTTTTTGGTTTGGATAGAGTAGAGAGGAATAAGACACCTGTCAGGTTTTTTTTTGCTGTCTGCGCCCCCCATTAACCGGTTGCCGACCGCCGCACGACTATATATTGCGGCGGTCAGCCCCGGCCAGGCAGAGTGACGTATCGGTACGTCACTCGCCTGTCACTGACTTGCGAGCCAATTGCGGGCGGGCGCGCGCCCCCCGCGGCTCGTTCACAGACAAGTCAGTGCGTGTGACCAGCGGACTCGATGTCCGCCAGTCACACTGCGATCGCTCCTGTGAAGGGAGAAAGACAGAGCGGCTTATGTAAACAAGCCGCCTGTCAGTTCTCCCTGTGTAAAAGTGAAGATCTGACCGTTCTACTATGTAGAACCGTGGATCTTTGCTTTTACACCAATAGCAATGTCCCTGCACAGTTAGAAACACGCCCCTAGGACACACTTAACCCCTCCCTGTCCAATAAAGTTAACCCCTTCCCTGCCAGTGTCATTTTTGCAGTAACAGTGCATATGTATAGCACTGATTACTGCAGTAATGTCACTGGTACCCCCAAAAGTGTCAAAAATGTCAGTCAAGGGTCCGATCTGTCCGCCGCAATGTCGCAGTACCGAAAAAAAAAACCGCAGATCGCCGCCATTACACGTTAAAAAAAAACACCAAAAATGACAAAAATCTTTCCCTTTGTTAGTAAACGCGATAACTTTTGCGCAAACCAATCAAAATACGCTTTTTGCGATTTTTTCTACCAAACATATGTAGCATAAAACAAATTGGCCGAAAATGTTAAAAAATTTTGATTTTTACATTTTTTTGGGGGGAATTTCATATAGAAAAATGTGAAAAATATTGTTATTTTTGCAAAATTTACGCTCTTTTTTTGTTTATAGCGCATGATCAAAAAATCGCACAGGTGATCAAATACCACCAAAAGAAAGCTCTGTTTGTGGGAAAAAAAGGACGTCAAATTCGTTTAGGTACACGACCGCGCAATTGTCCGTTAAAGTCACGCAATAAAAAATTGCAAAAAAACCCCTGGTCTTTTAGCAGCCAAATCCTCCGGGGCTTAAGTGGTTAAGGAGATTCACCCTCTCTATTTGTCCTGATTACGGTTATCATTGAAAGTGAAAGTAAAAGAAAATGCCAATTTTTGGACTGTCCCCAAAAAAGTAATAGAGGGGAAACCTTCCAAAGGGGACACTTGTTCTGGTGACCTGGGGGTCCTTGAGGAATTCCCTTAATTTGCAGGGATTTCCTCTCACTTCCTGTTTGGCTATGGTACAGAAAGTAAAGGGAAATCTCCAAAATGGAAATGCGAAATAAAATCTGACAGGAGGTTTTATTTATTTATTTCACGTACTTCTATAGCGCTGTCAATTTACGCAGCGCTTTACATATACAGTACCTGGAGTTCCATTGTAAACCAGGAAGAAGAATTGGTTTGCCGAGTTGGACTTTGCTGAATAATAAACATTCTGTCTAGTACTGGGATTGCTGAGTGCATACAAAACTAAGGCTGGCCATACACAGAGCAAATTTCTTTCCTTCAACCTCAGGTTACAATCCCTCCTGCCTGGCCATTGTCTTCTCCCAGGTGGGGGGCAGCAAGGGAGGGCGGAGGAACCCGCCCCGCCAGGAGAAGACAGTGATTATTGCTAGCGGCTATAGCAGCCACTAGCAATTACCGCAGGTAAAACCCAGAGCAGGCTGGTTTTACCCAAGTTGATTGATTAACCACCTTTGTATATTCAACTTGCCCATACACAGTTTGAATCTTGGTCAGCTTCTGCTGAACTGGCCAAGGTTTGAGCTGTGTATGGCCTGCCTAAAGCCTTCCATACAAGGTGCAAATTTCTTTCATGCAACCATAGGTCCCAGAAAATAAATTCCCCATTAATACAGACAGTGCTGACAGGAGAATCAGCAATTGTCTTCTCACGGCGGGGAAGCCCACCCTCGCTAGCGGCTATAAAAAAATAATACAGCTTTCCTCCAATTGCCCAAGTAGCGTTTTGTTATTTTTTAAAAGGTTCTCTGCAATTAGCAAAGATTTTTTTTTTTTAGGAATCATTTTTCATGGAGTTTATCCTCAACAATAAGCTCCACTATAGAAGTATGTGAGACAAAGGTAATTCCTGGGCTGCAGGCTTGCACTTGTTTGCTATACTGTTCTTAACAGAAAATGGAAATACCTTTCCTTTTTTTGGTCAATAAAATGCAGCTGAAAGAGCAGGCTGGGAAATAATCCTGGAAACAGCTGCTATCCTGCATAGGTGGCAAGGAGCCTAGAATGTGCTATTCTTAGATTAAGAAAATAGAAGTGGGTCAGGTTACAATGAACTTGTCATCATAATCTCCTTTAAAATCAAAATCAACTGGCTGAAGGGCAGACAGGACTATGGCTAATGTATATATTTAAGTGGCTTTTCTTATCATTGATAATCCAATGAAAATTATTACTTTTCCTTGCTTGCAAAGTTCATAAAGTTTTCTACATTGTCTGTAACTATATAAGTCTTCTCCTTAAAAGAGCAATCCATCCTAAGCTGAATATTCAGTTTTGTGTGGACTTCTGAATTTAAAGTGGTTGTAAACCCTTACATATACCAAGTGAAGTGTGATACACAGAGATGAAACAGATCCTTCTACATAAGGTGTACCTTTTATCTGCAGTCTTCTCTTCTCTACATCCATTCAGAATTCCAGAATTTATAAAGGTTGCCTGAGCTTTCAGAAAAAAGGCAGAAAGCTGAAGTTACACTCTGCAGAGCTCAGTGAGGAGAGCTCTGAGAGCTGATTGGAGGGAAGGGACACCCCCCCCCCTTTACACACTGTCAGCTGATGGTCCCTCCTCTGTCACCTTTTTTCTCTTGGCGTCAAGAAAACTTGCCAGAAGGGAACTGATAGCAGAGTAACAAAGCAGCAGACAGAAATTACACTTAATGCTTTTAATTGAGACAAGAACACACTATAGAGGGATATATTTTGTTCATATTTCATGTCTGACATTTACAACCACTTATAAAAGTCCTCACCATCCCAAGCTCTGACTCTGCTCACCTATAGCAATTGTGACAGACTCTGCTATACAATAAATCAGTTCACTAAGGCTTGGAAAAACGAGCCTTCATCTCTCAGATGCACCTATGACTGCCTGTAGTAAGATCCATTCCTGCAGTAATATCTGATACAAGAGTTGGACACTTGTACATGTAGGATAATAGGTTATTGGTTGCTAGAAAGACATTTGTTAGCTGACCAGTTTGTGGACCAGGCTTTCTCAACCAGGGTTCCTCCTAAGCATGCTAGGGGTTCCTTAAGCAATGAGGCTCTCTGATGAGTTTAGCTACACTATATTACCAAAAGTATTGCTTTTACATGCACATGAACTTTAATGGCATCCCAGTCTTAGTCCGTAGGGTTTAATATTGAGTTGGCCCATCCTTTTCAGCTATAACAGCTTGATCTCTTCTGGGAAGGCTGTCCACAAGGTTTAGTTGTGTGTCTATGGGAATGTTTGACCATTCTTCCAGAAGCACATTTGTAAGGTCAGGCACTGATGTTTAATGAGAAGGTCTGGCTCGCAGTCTCCACTCTCATTTATCCCAAAGGTGTTCTATCGGGTTGAGGTGAGGACTCTGTGCAGGCCAGTCAAGTTCCTCTACCCCAAACTCGATCATCCATGTTTTTATGGACCTTGCTTTGTGCACTGGTGCAGAGTCGTGTTGGAATAGGAAGGGGCCATCCCCAAACTGTTCCCACAAAGTTGGGATCATGAAATTGTCCAAAATGTCTTGGTTTGCTGATGCCTTAAGAGTTCCCTTCACTGGAACTAAGGGGCCAAGCCTACCCCTGAAGAACGACCGCACACCATAATCCCCCCTCCACCAAATGATTTGAACCAGTGCACAAAGCAAGGTCCATAAAGACATGGATGAGTGAGTTTGGCATGGAGGAACTTGACTCGCCTGCACAGAGTCCTGACCTCACCCTGATAAACACCTTTGGGATGAATTAGAGTGCAGACTGCGAGCCAGGCCTTCTCTCCAACATCAATGCCTAGCCTCATAAATGCGCTTCTGGAAGAATGGTCAAACATTTCCATAGACACACTCCTAAACCTTGTGGACAGCCTTCCCAGAAGAGCTGAAGCTGTTATGGCTGCAAAGGGTTGGCCAACTCAATATTGAACCCTACAGACTAAGACTGGGATGCCAATAAAGTTCATGTGCGTGTGTTTTTGGGAATATAGTGCATCTGTAAGGGGGAGATTCTTCCCAATGATCACAAATGTAAGGAGCATTCATCCCACTGACCATCACACTACGGTACGATGAGCTGTACATATAGTATGCTGTATATTAGCAGGGGTGCCCTGAGACTAGAAAGTTATTTTAAGGATTCCTCTATGTGTAAAAAGGTTAAGTGCCGGGTCACACTTGTGCGATGCGGGAAGGCTGCGAATTCGCAGCCTGTTCCCGCATCGCACCCGCACATCTGGCAGTTCACACTGCCATATGCGATATGCAGGGGGTGTCAATGAAATGTTAACGACACCCCCAGTTTGATCGCATATCGCAGTGCGATCTGACAGTTCGCACAGGATCGGATCGCACAAGTGTGAACCACTGTGCGATCCGATCCTGATGCGGCTGAAAAAATGCCTCATGTGTGACTTTTGTGCGGGTGCAGTGCAAATTTAGCCATTAATAGTGTATGGCTGAATTCGCACTGCACATCCGATCGCATGTAACGAAGGAGCAGTGCACTCCGATATTACATGCGATCGCCGCACACGCTATAGTGTGAACCGGCACTAAAAAAAGGCTTCACTAGAGTAATGCATCCTCCTTATGATGTTAACAAATATCTTTCTAGAAACCAATAATAGCTTTTTTCAGTGATCCTACATATACAAGCCTCTGCTGTCTTGTTGGATTTTTCAGCATCATGATTTAAACTATATATAAACCCTAACTAAATGGCATTAAGCTTGTTAAAGCCTGAGCAAGGACCTTAATGGCATGATAACCAGGTAATATTTCAATGAAGACTGCAGATTTGACACTAATAAAAATAACTTTTAAAACCCCATTAAAACTGGGTTAAAGCTAGAGAGATTTAAAGCTGGATACACACTATCCAACTTTTGTGGTTAGATTTCCTTCAGATTTACCTTTTCTATGTAGTGCAATGGCCTGCCAGATTGCATATAAATTGAAAGTGTTTAGGTTTGACCTCATATTATATGGTTTTGGTAAGTCTAAAGGAAAAAGTCTTCAGAAAATCTTATAGTGTGTAGGGCCCATTAGTGTCCCTGATTGCCCCACTTTTTTTCCCTTCCTGCTGGTCTGTGGTGGGCAAGATGGGGTGTGACATATTTACACCAACTAAAGATGGGGGAACTGTCAAGTCCTTTTCGCAGTTGCATCAAGAGCTACAAATCCCGTCCCGGTGGCACTTTCAATACTTGCAGTTCAGACACGTCACAGAGGCACAGTTTGGACTTTGTAATGTGTAGTTTATTAATTCTAAACTTGAGCAGGCCCCCCTCCATCCAGACCACACGTTCCTTATCTCCACATATTACTTCTTACTCATGGAAAAACAATCCTCCCAATTCCTTAAAATGCAAACCCTCTGGTCCACTGGCATTCCTAACCTTTCTTCAGAAGATTGTCAGGAATTGTTCAATTCCTACTCTGGTACGGTAATTTCAGCTAGAGACAGCCTCATCCAATTACAATATCTATACAGGGTCTACTACACTCCGCAAAGCTTGTTAAAAAAGAGGGTGTCCCTAATTCATCATACGTGTGAGGCTGAATTAATTGGGTACCTTCTTACACATGGGTTGGAGCTGTGGTAAGGTTAGGCCCTTCAGGTCCCAAAGACAGCATTTCTGCTACTTTTGATCTTCCCAATTATTTTAGCACCAAGTTGTGCCCGCTTGGCATTTTCAGAGATATAGATATCACTGCAGTGAATCCAATGACCAAACAGTTTCTCTGACTTTTATTGTTCTATGCTTGGAAAACGATAGCTTTGCAGTGGATTCACAACAAACCTTTACAGATTGGTATGTGGAAGAGATTAATCAACCAAAATGTACCACTATATAAACTAACTTACAGTATGAGGCATAAGTTTGCCCATGGAAATTCTATAAGATCTGGGGTCCTCGGCTGGATACCCAGGATACCAGTGATTCCCACCTTTCATTGATTTCTGTCTCTGAGCATAAGAAACCTATTTAATATGTGTGATACTATCTTAAGTATAGACTATGCTCCAGAAATAAAGAGATTATTCTCCCACTCTACAAGACTCTGGTCCGGCCACATCTGGAGTTTGCCGTCCAGTTCTGGGCACCGGTCCTCAGGAAGGATGTGCTGGAACTGGAGAGAGTCCAGAGAAGGGCAACAAAAATAATTAGGGGAATGGAGGACATCAGCTATGAGGAAAGACTACAAACACTGAACCTATTCTCTCTGGAGAAGAGACGCTTGAGAGGGGATATGATATCAATGTACAAATACTGTACTGGTGATGATCATAGCATAAGGTACAAACTTTTCAGAGAAAGGGAATACAATAAGGCACATGGCCACTCACTAAAACTAGAGGAAAAATGCTTTAACCTTAAAATACGTAGGGGGTTCTGTACTGTCAGAGCAGTAAGGATGTGGAATTCTCTTCCACAAGCAGTGGTATCAGCGAGGGGCATTGATAGTTTCAAAAAACAATTAAATGGGCACCTTAACCACTTTAGGTCTGCTCACATTGATGCTACTGCGGCAATGTGGCTCGTTATCGTCCAGCGACGTAGTTCTACGTCGCTGGACTCCTCCCCCTGTAGGCTGCGCTGTTTTCAGTCACAGCGGGAGTCGGGCCAAGGGAGCCGCTGCTCTTCCCCGATCGTCAGGGAATCGACTGTGAAAAACCACCCCCTTGTGTAAACAGAGCGGGCGGATCTCCTAAGTGACAGGCAGGGACATAGCATAGCTGAACATGCGATCTGTCCCTGACTCACTCAGTCACTTCCCCCCACACACGCTAGTAAGCACCAGGCATACATTAACCCCTCCCTCTCCAATAAAATTAACCCCTTCCCTGCCAGTGTCATTTTTACAGTAACAGTGCATATATATAGCACTGATTACTGCAGTAATGTCACTGGTACCCCCAAAAGTGTCAAAAATGTCAGTCAAGGGTCCGATCTGTCCGCCGCAATGTCGCAGTCCCGCAAAAAAAATCGCAGATCGCCGCCATTACTCGTTAAAAAAAAAACACCAAAAATGACAGAAATCTTTCCCTTAGTTAGTAAACGCAATAACTTTTGCACAAACCAATCAAAATACGCTTATTGTGATTTTTTTTTACCAAACATAGGTAGCAGAAAACAAATTGGCCAAAAATTTTAAAAAAATTAGATTTTTACATTTTTTGAATTTCATATATAAAAATGTTAAAAATATTATTTTTTTCAAAATAAACGCTCTTTTTTTGCTTATAGCGCAAAAAGTAAAAATCGCACAGGTGATCAAATACCACCAAAAGAAAGCTCTATTTGTGGGAAAAAAAGGACGTAAATTTCGTTTGAGTACGGCGTCGCACGACCGCGCAATTGTCAGTTAAAGTCGCACAGCGCCGAATCGCAAAAAGTGGCCCAGACGTAAGACAGCAAAATCCTCTAGTGGTAAAGTGGTTAAAGACCACAACATAAAGGGGTATACAAAGTACGGTTAACAGACACACACACATCATAGGTAGAACTGGATGTACTGATGTCTTTTTTCAACCTCACAAACTATGTAACTATGTATGCATGTGCCATGTTTTAGATATTGAAGTGGTACCACAAGACTTCTAAACGAAGAAAGAAATGTACATTTTTTGGTTAAAGTACTTTATTTCAGTTCAGGTGAACATAGCGACGTTACATAATACTTAATTCTCCCTGGTCCCGTTTGCGTGACCATATGGATGTATTTAGCAGCAGGTAGTGATTTTATGGAAGTGTATTTATATATTTATATTTTTATTGTCCCCAAGTATTTTTGTTCCTGTTTTTCCTCATTTCGGGTGGTTTATGGGTAAACTGCCAGTATCCAATATGGTGGTTTAGCCTATTTAAACCCCTGACCTCGCACAGTGCCGCCTAGGACCAACCACCAGAGGATGTGAGTTATCACGAAACATGTAGGGGCCTGGTTTGTCCTGACGGCGCTAGAGTTCGTATTGGTCCCTGGTGTTTACATGGATCATCAGCGTTAGCTCTCCACCATGCTGCCGGGTGACCCACGATCCAAGGAGGAATGTTCTGCAGGAACGCTGCGGCTGCATGTCATTGTTTGTTCCGCTGACATACAAAGTTTTTACATGTGAGTGCATCCCTTTTTATTTATTAAAGTTATACATTGGTAATGCACTATGGGAGTGTTTCCCCTTTTTATTTCCATGGTTATACACTGGATATCCCTGTGACCTATGATTGGTTGTCCCCGGAGAGAGTGACCTATGCTCCTGCCTGGCCATTCCACTCCATTGGAGGATCTCTCTTTCATATGAGCGTTCTGCCACCTATAATCTAGTGGCAAGAGCTATTTGGTAAGGAGCCATCTCTCACTATATTGTCTGGTGGATTCATTTCTACTCCTGGGCACACCTGATCTTCACCTTTCTTCATTTGTTTGGAGCTTTTCCTTTCCTGGGAATCTGTTTCAGCCAATATCTTCCTTTGCGGACTTTTTTAGTGTTCATTTTTTGGACTGTATATGTTAACATCATACTTTGATTCAGTATAGGTGTTTGTCATTCATAATCTAGCGCTACACCATTCTGTTTTTATTACATAATAAGCTTAAATTGGGCAGTGCAGGTTTGTTATGTTTAGTTCTGGGAAAATGGTGCAATCCTATTTTACATTCACTTATGCAAGGCATGTCTTCTGTTGCCTTACTTTGTATGGTTGGATCTTTACTATGTTATCTCTTGTAGACGGCTCTCAAATTATATCCAAAACAGAAACATCATATTGTTACCGTATGTCAAATTCTGTGCACCTTTTCAATAAAACATTTTAGTGTGGGTTTTAGCATGGATTTACAAATGTTTAAAGAACATATTCCCCCAACAACTACTGATGAACACTGAGGGCCCTATATAGCGTAAAATCACCAAGACAAATGTTCAGAATAAACATTAAAAATTTGTTTCGGTGATTTTACATTGTATGTGGTGTCTGTTTTCTTTCTCTTTCTAAATGAATGTGATGGATAGATGGATGCGAAACCTTTGCTGAACCATGTTATCTGTGAACCCTTCTCTGTAAATCCAGAGAAGCTGCGGGAGAGATGTGGCTAGTTCAGTGTTTGTCAAACTTATTTATCTTCCGGTGCACCAAAAAAATCTAGAAACCTTTGCGGCACACCTGACAAGATTACCCAATTTTTGTGGTGAAGAACTTATTTATTTTTATTTAGGTGTACTGATGGGGCATGCTCAAACCTTGGCATCCAGGTGTACTGAGTGCCCCTCCCTGTCTCCATCCATAGCATGCCCCTGACTCAGTGGTGGGATTCAGCCGGTTCGCACCGGTTCGTGCGAACCTGTTACTAACATTTTACAAGTTCGCCGAACCGATGCAAGAGGAGATCGGGCCGGTCCATTCTCTTATAAAAATGCTGCAGCACTCAGCTTGCCCTTTCCTCTATGAGCTGGAGACAGTGCATGCAGACTTTGCTTCCTGGTTAGTACTGACGTACCCCCCCAATAGAAAGCTGGCTGGGCTGAAACTCAGCTACCTATTGGCTAAGCAGGAGGTGGGCTGCACCACCTTCCCTTGCCTCTCAGCCAATAGGTGCATTGCCCATTACTTTTCTATGCTCCGGGGTACTCGATCAGTAGTAGCATGTGGGGGAGAAAGAAGGCTCCAAATAGTGTGGTAAGGTTTAAAGAAAGCAGTCTTTATTTCCCCATTACTCGGGTAAAGTAAGTTAAAAAGCTGTTACACATCACTGGTGGTCTAGCGGTGCGAGCTGCTCGTCCTCCTCGTGGAGCAACAGACTCATTTCCGGCTTGCGTTCCACCTCTATCGTGACGTAATGACGCTGTGCGGTCCAAGCTGATGCGTTTCGTCTCTTCCGGTGACGTCTTCAGAGCTTCTGCTTCAATGCCTCTAGTGTGTTCTGTGAATAGAACATTACCATGAATAAATGGCCAAGATCCCAGTAATCAACGATAATCACAAACAAAAAAGAAAAAAGGCGGGATTTTCAAGGCCGGTAAAGGAGGGATGATCATGAATGCAACAATATTTGTATAACATTTTTTTATTAAATCATAAAGATAAAAGAGATATACATATTCATACAAATTTTTTACATAAAATAACCATATTTTTTGTATCATTGATACAAGATTCCAAATTGGCAACAATTATGTCTCATACTGGGTATAGTCTGTAGGTCCTCAAAGAGCCGATGCGTTTCGCCAAAGGCTTCTTCAGGGCTAAAGAGACCTTCAAGACATTTCTTCTACAAAAAAAATATATATTTATTACAAATCCCATACCAAATAGATGTATATAACACCACAGCACATATGCATATAACAATACAGACACATGTACTGCGATGAATGACTGTCATGATTGGATAGAGTCATCATTGCTTTCTCCAATCATGACTCTGACAGTGCTCTGTGCCCTGATTGGGCAAATCTTTCACTGCTTCAGCCAATCAGGGCTTTCAGTCCGGCGGCGCAGTGCATTGTGGTCATTCGGCGGGGTTGAATGTCTGATAATTTGAGTGTTCATCGAACAGCCAATGTTTGGCCCGAACTCATGCTCAGGCCTCACCGTTCGCCCAACTCTACTTCTAAAGAGTAAAACAGCCATAACTGTAAACTTTCATAAACCACGCAGAGTGTTTAATGGAGCCTTTCTCAACCTTTTTACCCTTGAGGAACCCTTGAAAACATTTTAATATCCTGAGGAACCCCTGAAATAACTTTCTCATTACAGCACACTTTATATTAGTGTGATTTGCGAGCTGTAGATGTAGTAATAAGTATGTAGATATTACAAACACAAACACTAATGAAATATAAAACAGAATTACATACTTACAGATGGAATATCTGAATAACAGTAAAAAAAACCTCAGAATTTGCATTGGTGTTCAGTAATAGCAATAACTTTTCATTGGTGCTCACTGCAAAATTCCACTTTGAATTTGTGCTCAGGTTAAAAAACTTTACTTTTGCATTGGTGCTCAGAGAAAAATATTTGAAAGCCTAAGTTTAGTCAAACACAAGTTTAGTCAGCCAAAGAGACTACTTTTACTCAATGTAAAGTGCTGCTGGTTGAGATTTTATTTGGAATCTAAAGTCCTGTGCCAGCCATAATCTTCCTATGCTTTGGGGTTAATACAAGCCGAGGAACCTGTCATAGGTATTTGGCTAGAGTGCCGACTATGCCTGTATTTTACGTCCCCTTCCTCCAATCATAGAATCTATAGAAGCTGCACTATAGCTGCTATCAATGAAAAGTTATCTTTGAATAAAGGATGGCCATTTATGTTACTTTGCAGTAAAGCCAAGGAAGCAGAAACCTCTATAGTATATTAATGTGCTTTACCAAACAAGAATGCTGTATGTATAAACTATTTACAACTGTATAAAAACAATACAAGACAAGACATACAGAGGTTGATTTACTAAAACTGGAGAGTGCAAAACCTGGTGCAGCTGTGCATGGTAGCCAATCAGCTTCTAACGTCAGCTTGTTCAGTCAAGCTTTGACAAAAAACCTGGATGCTGATTGGTTTTTGTGCAGAGCTGCACCAGATTTTGCACTCTCCAGTTTTAGTAAATCAACCCTACAGAGTATTACAGATAATTGTACAACACACATGCACACACTACCTAACTTTCCTAGCAAATGAGCATTGACAAAGGTCTGTGTGTGATAAGGGTACACTGAAAAGTTACTTAGCTTGGGGTATAGTTCGTGATTTCCATAACAAACAAGGCACCAGGCTAAAGTGATTGATGCAGGAAACCGGTCCTTTAAAGTCCCCCTTTCAGCTTGTGCTGCTGGCCCTATATTTAGAAAGTTTGACCATTCCTTCATTAGGCCCTTTCTATCCACTTACTCTTAAATATTTTCTATGAGGGAAAAAATTCCTAACTCCAACTCTAGATGGCACTGTTGTGTCATGCATGCTATAGGTAAAATATGTTAACTGCTTGCCGACCGCTCACATTGATCGTACTGCGGCAAAGTGGCTTGTTATCGTCCAGCGGCGTACACCTACGTCGCTGGACTCCTCCCCTTGTGGGTGGCGCACGCACGCTGCTGGAGGCTCGCTCCCGCTGTATTCAGACACAGTGGGAGTCGGGCCAAGGGAGGAGAGGCGGTGATCACCGCCACTCTTCCCCGATCGTCGGGGATTGAGTGAGGAAATCCGCCCGCTTGTGTAAACAAAGCGGGCGGATCTCCTCTGTGACAGGCAGGGACAGATTACAGGATTCAGCATAGCTGAACCTGCGATCTGTGCCTGTGTCACTCAATCCCCTCCCCCCACACACATCAGTAAGCACCAGGCATCCATTTAACCCCTTGATCACCAATAAGTTAACCCCTTCCCTGCCAGTGTCATTATTACAGTAACAGTGCATATGTATAGCACTGATTACTGTAGTAATGTCACTGGTATCCCCAAAAGTTTAAAAAATGTCAGTTAGGGGTCCGATCTGTCCGCTGCATTGTCGCAGTCCCGCAAAAAAAATCGCAGATCGCCGTCAGATCGCCGCCATTACTAGTTAAAAAAAAACTATAAAAATGACATAAATTTCCCGTAGGTAGTAGCTGCGATAACTTTTGCACAAACCAATCAAAATACGCTTATTGCAATTTTTGTTACCAAAAATATGTAGCAGAAAACACATTGGCCTAAAATGTTAAAAAATTTAGATTTTTACAATTTTTTGGAAGGAATTTCATATAAAAAAATGTGAAAAATATTGTTATTTTTTTTTACAATTGTCGCTTTTTGCTTGTTTATAGCGCAAAAAGTAAAAATCGCACAGGTGATCAAATACCACCAAAAGAAAGCTCTATTTGTGGGGAAAAAAGGACATCAATTTAATTTGGGTACAGCATTGCACGACCGCGCAATTGTCCGTTAAAGTAACGCAGTGCCGAATCGCAAAATATGGCCTGGTCAGGAATGGGGTAAAATCTTCTGGTCTTAAAGCGGTTAAAAATACGCTCATTGAGAATTTTTTTGTCAAAGACATGTAGCTAAATACATTTTGCACTAAATATATGACAAAAATTTAATATATTGGATATTTTTTAACTGTCAAAGTAGAAAAATATTGTTATTTTTTCAAAATTGTTGCTCTTTTTTTATTAATAGCGCAAAAAATGAAAAGCGCAGAGGTGATCAAATACCACCAAAAGAAAGCTCAGTTTGTGGTAAAAAAAAGGACGTAAATTTCGTTTGGATACGGTGTTGCATGACCGCGCAATTGTCAGTTAAAGTCGCACAGTGCCAAGTTGCAAAAAGTGGCCTGGACATAAAGCAGGAAAATCCTCCGGTGGTAAAGTGGTTAAAAGATGAAGCCATTGTTAATCTCACTTTCTGGACTGCTGCTGCCATTCTACAGGAGCTGTTCTGTGGATCTGTGTTCCATCAACTGTAGGGGAGTAATTCTGCTGTTGAGCACCACCTACAGTGGAAAAAGTGGACTACATCTGCCTACAAGCATACGTGGAATTCAAGAAGTTGTGAAAAGAGATGTCCAACAGATAGGCGGCAATCACAACATGGAAGCTTAGATAATGGAGTGTCAAAAATAACTATTATTTGCATTACTATTACAATGCTGATGTTATAAAAAATAAAAATGTATTCTGTGACTATAGAACTCTTAACACTGTACTAGAAAATATGGGTTTACCAATGTTTGGAAGTTGTGCTCTTTTATTGCCAAGTAAAAGAAGAACAAATTTGTTTCTTGCTGATGTTTTTTAAGAGGATGCCTGAATACCTGAGTAAAAATATGTAAAGTGGGCCAGTACACAATTAGGCCACAGGAACACTTGAATTCATAATATGTTACCTGAGTGATGGTGGACAGGATCCTAAATGTAAGGTACACAGTTTAAACCTGGTCAGATTGGGAGCGGTAGTTTGGCTGCACTGGTTGAGCCCTAACCTGGAAACACCAGGCCTTAAGTCAAAAGTATTTCTGATCTTCTATTTTTCTGTGTTTTTATGGACTAGGGGAATGGTTTGCAACCCACCTTCCATACACATGTTAGCAGACTGTCTGTGTGGCTTTTGGTGCGGTCACAGACTAAAACAGGATGCCCCTGGATAGCCCCGTACTTCTTTAGTCACCCAGTGGTATAACAACTGAGTGAGACAGCTGGCAAGTGGCCTACATGCAAATACTGTGGTTGAAGAGACAGCACATAGTGGCATTGTAAAAAGGATTATGTAACATCTGTATAAAGATCACTAAATTCCACTCTTGACGCATTATTCTAAGTAAGCTAATTTAAGGTATTACTTTTTTCTTTGCAATAATAATAGTGCGGTATTAGTATTTAAAAATCCCGGTGGTCTGGGAAGAACATGGAAAAGTTAATAACCACATAAGGTATGCACAGGATTTTGCCTTTTGGCTTTTCATCAAAACTGAATGAAATAATAAAGCATGATAATAATTCCTAAGACACATACTGTACACTGTAAGATAGAAACATTTACTCGTCATTTTCAATCAGACCATCATAACTAGACACCTAATAAAATTATTATTCACACTTCATTAGTCTTTAGCTATGCTAGTCCATCTATGTGATAGGCTTTCCCTTCTCTATCAAAAGCAGTGAGGGTTGTGGATATACTGTACTAGTAGTGACAATGTCACCAGACCAGTGTAGCTAGCAATAATGTTCGTGATCAGTAGCCACACCACTGCCAGTGTCACCAAAGCCAGTGCAGCCACCAACAGGGTACCTGATCACTACCACATCAATAGAGTGTCACCAGAGCCAGTGCAGCCAGTATCATCTGTTGCCTCTTCTTGCCTCCTGTATTGACCCTTGCCTGTTTATTGACCATGTTTCTTACTGCTGTCTGGACCAATCTGTTGCCTGTTTGCTGACAATGTATCTGTCTTTCGCCTGAACTAACACATCTGTGCACCCCACCGAATCCATTCTAGTGAGACACCAGTCCCAGCCATCCCCTGTGGACAACTGCACTCCTGGGACCACAGAAACCCTTTCGTTCTTCCTTTCTTCAGTCACCTGTTCTTCCTGGGGAGTGAACATGGCATACCAGGGACAGCCACATAACCGTAGGCTAGACTTTATAGAAATAGGCACAGGTATATTTCCTGACCACTTGTACAGAGGCAAACATTACAGTCCACTGTTTTTGATACAATTGGTTGATTTTTTTGATACCCAAGATACAATGTCCAGGGCATAATCAGCAATGAAAAAGTCTCACACATGTGGTATCCCCATACTCAGGAGGAGTAGCAGAATGTGTTTTGGGGAGAAAGTATGGCCATGCTGTGTGTGAAAAAATATCTTATTAAATTGACAACTTTGTGTAAAAAAAATAGGTTTAATTTTCTTTCTGCATTTTTCAAAAACTTGTGGCAAAATAATGAAGTCTTCAAAAGACTCAACATGCCTCTTACAAAATATCTTGGGATGTTTACTCTTACATTTTGTGGGTGTTTCTACTGTCCTGGTGTTCCAGGGCCTCCAAAAATGTGAAGAATAGTCAGGAAATAAGATGCATAATTTATGCCACTAGAAATCCTGAAGGTCCTCCTTGAATATTGGTAGCACCATACTTTGGAAGCATAGCAGAATGCATGTATTTCTAAGTATGCCAATGCTGTGTGTCTTGAGAAATGTCTTGTTAATTGACAACTTTGTGTAAAAAATATATTTTCATTATCATTTCGCATTTTCCAAAAACAGTGGTGATTAAATATTACCAAAAGAAAGCCCTATCTGTTTAAAAATGATATAAAATTAAATTAGGTACAGTGTTACATGACTGAGCATTTGTCATTCAAAGTGTGACAGTGCTGAAAACTGAAAAATGTCCTGGACTGGAAAGGGTTTAAACATGTTGGTCTTCAAGTGGTTAATAAACATGGTGGTCTTCCATTGCATAGATGAGAAAGTTAACACAGCCTAGTGTACTTTTAGTCTTTTTGCTTACAGCAAATGCTACGTGACTGTTCATCCGAAGGTCCAGAGGAATATTTGGAGAGTCAGCAATGCTAATTATAACCTGGAGCCCTACATTAGATATGTGATGGGCAGGAAATACTGGCACAGCTGTAGTGAAAGGTTAGAACCTTAGTCAATGCCAAGAATTATGAGTATCAACATAAGAAATATCCACCATGAACTCCAGCAGATATATTTACTTTCAGATTTCTTCCTCTCATAAATACAGTACATTTGATATTAATTTTCTTCTATAACATGAGTTTATTCTTTATTAAATGTGATCTACGTTTTTTTTCTCCTCTGGAGGTACTAAGCAACATCTTACCATCTTCCTTTCCATTTCACCTCAATCTAGTAAGTGTTGCTTGAACAGCAGGCTAGGCAGGCCAGCCCCAATGTCCTTGGCCACAACATCAACCCTTCCTGGAGGATTCCAAGGCAATTCCAACTCTACTAAGAAATATAATGCTTCCAGTGCATTCAGGATCTGTTCTGGCTCCATCCTAGTTGAAGTTGGTTGGAATAATTCCAGTGAAGTGGAGCATCTGCGAGAACTAATGACAAGGCAGTAGGAAAATGTGCAAAAGCATTTGACAGGTTGTCAACATATGAAAAATATTAATTGAAGCTTTACCTACATAGTACTCCATGAACAAATCCTATGTAAAGTAGTGGAAATTAAAACTCAATGAAAACTCATATGAACAAAGTGAATTTCCAAGGAATAAAGAAACATACAAATTAATGCAGCTCTGTACTTATTTTTCATGCCTAAAAGTGAAGTTCGGGAATACAAAATAAAGAAACAATCATACTCACCTAGCCTTGATCCCCGCTGCAGCTGTCCCACAATGGCCTCACACTGAGAACTGAGCGATCAAAAATCACTGATTGCTCAGTTCTCAGTATTTAAAGATTAATTCTGGGTATGGAAATTTTTACAAAGTTACATTGGCCAAGCTTGGACCAATGTAATCATGCATACATCATGCCTGTGGGATCCCTCACTAGATCCTTTAGTAGACACCACTACTACAGGGATCTCTGCTTGCTTCTGGATCATACGCCAAGCGGTTGCCCTGCTGCATTGTGAACACTGGAGGTCGTCTGCTCAGCATGGATGCCCTGCACAGAACACTTTGCATTTTTTAAATGACTGTAAAACATTTTATGATTGGAGAAGGTGGAGAGTGCGATGTCACTGCCCTTTTTCTTCACCTCATACAATCAGAGAACAATTTGTAGCCTCTGAGAAAATGCAAAGCGATCTCTGAATGGAGCCCATGCTCAGTGAGCAACCTCCTGTATCCACAATGCAACAGGCCAGCCTATCGGCACAGGACCCAGAAGTAAGTGGAGATCACTGGAGTAGTGGTTTCTTCAACAGTGATTTATAGCATCCGCAGAGATTCCACAGGTATGGTATATGCCTTTCAACATTGATCCAAGCTGGACCAATGTAACTATGTAAAAATTTCCAAATCTGGAATTCTTCGTTAAGCTTTTAGCAGTCTTCAGCAACATCACGTGATACAATGTTTGTTATTAGGTCAGAACTTCTCAATTTTCTGGGATGAGACATTAGATAGAAAATTGCTGCAGGAAAAATAAGCATGGCAGAATTTTGAATGGCGAAATCATACCACAGTGGCGGTATGCTCTGTAAATGTGTTGGGTGCTATTCAAATGCAGGAAAATTAAATAAAGGTAAATCTCTAATAGAGCCCTGGATGGTGGTAAAAACCTGACAGGGGTTCTAATATTTCTCCACTCCATCCAAAAAACAAAAACAAAAGAAGAGCTTTGGCTTAACATACACTTTTAATAATAGTAGTTGTGGAAATTAGACTTAGTATTTCTGTATTATGCCATATTTTGTAGTTGTAACAATCTAGTAAAGCCATCTGCAGCACCAAAGAACCCAGACACCTATGTCCCTCTTACTTCCTCCTACTAAACCACATACAGTAAATTAGAGATCAGTTCATTGTTATCTCTTATCTTATAATGAGACTATTCAGGCTGTGAATGTTTTTTTTTGTCAGCATAAGAAATAATTGTGTGATAGCAGGTGCTGACTGGCTTTGTGGAGGTTGCAGAGATTAACAATTCAACACAGTTCAAAATATATCAGAGCACCAGGGCTAGATTGCCTTTACTATGCTCTAATTTGATACGAAGAGCTCGTTAACACACATCAGCTGTTGTGTTGCAATGCAGTGACTGGTGTGTGGTGCGGTGATGATGTTCTGATCTGGGGCATTGCACACTTTCCTTTTTTTTTTGTTATTCAAACTTTATTGAGATGTCACACAGACATCCAATCAAGTTCAATTTGCCTCAATTGCCTCGAACTGCGCTGTGCTGAAAAATAGTACCGCATGCAGTACTTTTTTTCAGCATGCACCACTCACACACCATCACAATGCAATGGTGTGAACTGGGCAAGTCGGACTGCACTGGAATGTGGTGTGAATGGACCCTAAATGTTATTTTGGTTCTGTCTTTTATAGGGAAAATGTTATTTTATTGTAGGATTATAGCGAATTATGTTCTCTTATATGTATTTCATAATGTGGCCTAAAGCTGAACTCCAGGATAGACATGTAGCACTACCCCGTGTCCCAGGTCCCTACTTCTGCACAGGCAGCCACACAGCATTTCCTTCAAACATTCCAACTAAGAAAATAGTCCTTGGCTTGTTTTTGATGTTTTATTAGGGGTTGATAACTTGGATGGGGGAGGGAATTGTGGTATGCCCAACTTGAAAAATGACCAGAACTATGAACAAAGGGACACTTTCTCCATATTTACAAAAGTCCTCTTCTTCTTTCCTCCTGCACACACTTGGTTTTCTACAGCACCCGCTGATCACTGCTGAAGGAACTACCGGTAGCAGGATCTTGCTAGCTCAACAAAGGCCCATCACAGGCATAATTGAAATAAACGCGAACGGGATGTCCTCAAAATTAGAAGTGAGAACTCAATTGAATTAAATGGAAAATTCTTTATTTATACATGAATAACATGGTAGATATCCTAAAATTAGAATATTTAATCCGAAACCTCTTCTAAGATTATATTACTGGTAACCAATAGGAACTTAACAGGAAGTATAAGAACAACCGAAAATATTGCCGCTGGATGACTTCCTGAAGACGCCACTTCCGGTTAAATGCATTGAGGTCTATCACAGCGGTATCATTTCCGATTCAAGTTACTTCCGGTCGAGGTGGAATGCAAGTGGAGCCCACGCAACGGGAAGTGGCGTTTCCCAACCTCATCCACACAAGCTCGTATAGTTAGTGCTACTGAAAGCACTTTTAAATTTGAATGATTTTATTTACTACTGTAAACAGGCTTAATAAATGACATTGATATTTGCACAATGAATTACTTTTATTTATTTTATGGGAACACTGAGTAAAAACCCATGATCGGGTCAGACATTCTGGATTGCAAAGACAGCTCATCAAATGATTCAGAGTGAAACATCTTCAGATTAGAGGAGGCATGTTATAGTTGAATAGGTCCTGGGGGTCTGCTTTATTCTGGTAAGTGGCCATTACTTACCAAGGTGGTGGAGCATGGAGCACATACTTACTAGCACTTTATTGGTTTGGAGCACAGATCACTTTTGGGGACACGGAGAAGAATCTCCTTTTTTGCAAGAGACTAATGAACTGCACGCTTTTATGAAAAGTTTTTTTTATATACGGTAATTGTTTGAACATTATATCACAGCAATTTTTTTCTCTTGAGAAGAGATTAAAGCGGAGTTCCGGGCACAAAATTCAATTTCTAATAATTACTGCATTGTATTCCTTACCCTCCGCTGAGTCAGAATTGGATATTCCCATAGTTTTTTTTTTTTCACTTACCTGTTTACAGAGGTTTGTATACTCACCTTTCAAAGGACTTCCTCCCTCCTGCGCCTCGGCTCTCCTCGTCACTTCCGTGCCGCAATGTGTCCTGGGAGCTCTTCCTCGGCGCTCCCATGATGCACTTTGCAGTCACATGGGGGCGGCCGACCACTGTTCTCATTTCTTGACTCACAGGCCTACGCCCACTGGAATCAGGAAGAAGGGAAGACATTTCCCCACAACGGACTCGGCAATCCACAACAAAGATGGCGCCGCACATCAGAAATTATATAAAGTAAGATTTTATTCTTGCAAACTCATTATTTCACCATTCTAACCAGGATTAGCGGATGTATCGATGTGTAAGGGTGATTGTTAGGGGGAGATTGAAAAAAAAAAACGATTCTGTGCCCGGAACTCCGCTTTAAGAGGGGATATGATCAACATGTATAAATACATAAGGGGTCCATATAGTGAACTTGGTGTTGAGTTGTTCACTTTAAGGTCAACACAGAGGACAAGGGGGCACTCTGTATCCTTAGAGGAAAACAGATTTTGTCTCCAAATACAGAAAGGTTTCTTCACCGTAAGAGCTGTGAAAATGTGGAATAGACTCCCTCCAGAGGTGGTTCTGGTTAGCTCACTAGATTGCTTTAAAAAAGGCCTGGATTCTTTACTAGGTGTACATAATATAAATGGGTACTATAATTTTTTTTAGGTAAAGTTGATCCAGGGAATATCCAATTGCCTCTCGGGGGATCAGGAAGGAATTTTTTTCCCCTGCTTTAGCAAATTGGATCATGCTTTGCTGGGGTTTATTTTTGCCTTCCTCTGGATCAACAGCGGGTATACAATTGTGTATATGGGATTGTATGGTTGAGTTTTCAATGCAATTTTTTTTTTTTTTGGGTTGAACCGGATGGACTTTTTTCAACCTGACTAAATATGTAACTATGTAACTATGTAATTTTAATTTATATAACCTATTGAGTCAACACGATATTTTGTTTTGCACAGGTACTGTATTTTCTGGTTTATAAGACTACTTTTGAACTTCAAAAAAATTCCCCAAAAATGGGGGGTCGTCTTATACGCCGAGTATAATATCTCCAAGGTAACCTAAGTATAAGTATTACTGGTAGATGTAATCTCTCAAGACGCTGGCTGTGTGGGAATCCTATACTGGTATACCGTATGTACCGGAGCCAATCAGGGAGAGCGATGTATTATATTATTGAATGCAAAGCCTGCTCGGATTGGTGGAGTAACATCAGCCCGCCTCTCTGACTCTGCCAATCCGAGCAGGCTTTGCATTCAATAATAGAATACATCGCTCACTGTGATTGGCTCAGCACGGTATACTGTATGTAGCTGAAGCTACGGTAAATACGGTATACCGGTACAGGATTCCCGCACAGCCAGCGTCTTGAGATTACATATACTGGTAATACTTAGGGTACCTTGGAGATATTATGAGAGATTACATGTATTACAGTGCTTGGGGTACCTTGGAGATCTATGAGAAATCTGATGTTTTTCAATGGTGTTGCCTTGCTTCGGAAGTGGGGTAGTCTTATACAGCGAGTATAGACCAAAACCTATGTTTTAACTTGAAAATTAGGGGGGTCGTCTTATATGCCCAGTCGTCTTATACACCGGAAAATACTGGTATATTTATTTTTGCACATAATATTTTCACATATACACTTTTGAAGCACGATTGCACTTTAAAAATTAGCATTCAGCCATTTTGTATATAGTTCTTTCCAGTTACACTTTTTAACCACCTACCGCAAACTGACGAAGATCTATGTCGGCAAACTTTGCGGGGGTATACCGGGGTGATGCCTCTAGCTAGAGGCACCATCCTGGTACCGTGGTTAACAGCCGACGGTCGGCTTTCTGTCAGGAATGGCCGATGCGGCTCGGGAGCCGCTCGATCGTTACCCGGGTGACCGGGAGCCCCGAGCACCCAGCCGGCAAGTCCGCCGACTGGATGGAGTCCCAATCAAAGCCGGAAATGGCTTTGATCGGTTCTCCGATGACGTAACCCAGAGGCGGCGTCCATGACGTCACTTCCGGGTTACTCTGCTGCAAAAGGCGGCAAATTTAAAAATGGCTGTATGCAAAAACGCAGTTTACAGAGCACTGTTACAGCTGACAGTCTCTCCCTTTGTGTAGTCCCTGCTCAGTGCTGATCTCTACTCACTGTCTGTCCTTTGCTCTGTCCCACTGCCTCTCCTTAGGGTATTCCTTTAACTGCCTCCTGTGTTGGGATGCTTCTAGGCAGCTATCCCAAGCCTCCAGCCCGAGGTGTCACCCCCCCCCCTGCAGGGGGTCTCCTCAAGGGCCACTGACAGCTTCTCCTCAGCACTCCATCTCCATCTTCCACCTGACTCCTCTGGTTAAATAGCCAATGTTTGTTTATGGGGTTGTCTCTGCCCCCTGCCAGCCCACCTCTGGGGATTAGTTGAGGCCCCATAAATATTCAAGGCAGCTCCTGCTAACCCCACCCTCTAATTCTAGAAGGTGCTCCAACCTTCCAAACACCAGGGGGAGACATCAGAGAGCTGCTAGGATGAGTCACCCAGCACTTAACTCTAGCGAACCCTGACCCAATTAAGGCTCAAGCTTTAACATGAGTCAGGTAGTTTTTTCCTACACTGCCACTACTAATAGCACATACTAGAGGGTGCTACAGACAGATAGGGGGAAACTTACTAAAACTAGTATCAGTTTTCAGAATCTGGTGTGACCAAATCTCCAGACCAAGGGCGATTGATGGTTATTTTGTATTTCTTTCATTTGTGAACGATCGCTCCAAAATTTGTCTCCTTCAAACCAAGCTTCTTGCTGATGGGCTTGTAGCCCATTCCAGCCTTATGCTGGCCTACAATCTTTTCTCTGATGTCCTTTGATAGCTCTTTGATCTTGCCCATGATGGTGAAGTTTGAATGGAAGAAAGATTTTGTGAACAGGTGTCTTTTATACACATAACGAGTTAGGAGCACCTTCTTAAATTGACAGAACTAATCTGTGTACAGCATGAGCACAAACTGTAGCCAGTCTGTGGAAGCCAGAATTAAATATCGGTTGGTAGGAAATCAAATACGTATTTTACTCACTGAACTGCAACTCAATTTATAACATTTGTATCATGTGTTATTTCTGGATTTTTGGTTGATATTCTGTCTTTATCATTTAAAATACACCTAAGATAACATTTCTAGACCCTTCATTTCTTTGTTACTCAGAAGAACTTTTACAGCTGTCAAAAACTAATTGAATGTCTTAACACAGAACACTGTAGTCACTTTAGTCTTTTTAGCTTCTAGCAGTGCTCCTTGAGTTTGCTCTGGTATGGGGCTCCGCTTTATTCCTACTTCTTAGTTAGCCTCCATTAATACGTTTAACCAAGTAGAGGCTGAAGTCTATTCTTTAAGTTCTTTAGATTCCCTTTTTATATGCTATTATCTATTCTTTGCTGACAACAACCACTTGTAGCAGCCTTCTGGGTAGGTGCTAGAGAGAAAGTATAGTTTTGAGTCCTGTCTGCTTACCAGAAGGACTGCAGGTAAATCTATATTGTTCTCTGCCTACCAGAGAGCAGGATCTGTTAGTAAGGTCTGCTCATTGTGCTCGGGTGCAACTTGTTCTGTCTGCAGAGTGTTTTGCACTGGTCCAATAGGGAGGCATATTGGACAATGGGATGAAACCTGACAAATGAGTGCACAGGCATTTGATATAGCCCTGGTGATCTGACAGAGGAAAAGTGCCTCTGTGCATGCTGGGATACTGTATGAGAGCCAGGAGTACATGTGCTTGGGGTCTTTTGGCTGGCTAGTGGAGTCCCAGAGGGAGGAGGCGGCTGTCTCCTCCTCTGTAGAGGTACCATGCAGCCTCAGGTAGTCGACCTGAGGGCCCGGAGTTTGCTAGTGAGAAACTGAACCCGGAAATCCTTTGAAGCTGACTGAGAGGGGAGACACTGGAGGATCTGATTCTGCAGTACAGTGAGTACAGATCTGTGTCAAGGAGCCTGAACTGAGGGGGGCCACCCCTGCAGCTAGAAGAGTTAGTGGACGGGTGTCAGTAAAGGGGATGCTAGTGAGTGCCCTGAAGAGAATGTAGTTCACCAAGTCTATTGCTGGAGAGAAAAGATCAAGGAGACTTAACCCTTTCCATACATGTGGCAGTAGGGGTTAAGCAGTGCAGCTGCTTCCACAAGCAACCAGGTGAGGCCAAGTGAGAGTTGTCCTTATACATTGTGAATAGTTACAGTTGGAGTATCCCATTATTCCCTTCTCCCATCCAAGTTCCAAAATAAACACTAAAAACCAACACCCCTGGACTGTTTATTGTGTGACGAGCCATCAGGAGTAAGGAGGGATGTGTGAACTGTTCCCTAAGTCACTGTGTGCTGGTAATGAAAGTAGGCCCAACAAATCATCATACAGGAAGCCCTACGGGACAGTGCTACACACTGATGTTATCTTGTGTACTGTTGTCATTGCAGTATTCTGTTGCCCTTTCATTGTCAGTGTGCCACACATTTCAATAAAAATGTATTCTTTAAAAAAAAAAAAAAGAAAAAGAATCCACAAAGTGTTATCAGCACACTGAAACCCAGAACGTTTGAATCAGCCCTTCGTAAATGCGTTCACACAGTGTCGCCTGCTATAGCCGGCAGTGCTAATGGGTGAAGTCATCCCGCTGTCGGAATACAATGACTCAGTTCTCGAATGTGTGGATGGAGGAATCAATTAATTTACTTTTCTTCAACCCGCTAGTTGAATGAAAGAAAATCAATCATATATGACCTTCATTACATAGGGCTTACATAGGGCTAGTTGGTATTGTAGAGCCATTTCGGGCCCTCATAAACTCACAGTTTTCAAAAATCTATGTTAATAACAAGCATCTAGCAGCAAGCATTAACATTCTACAAGTAGTTTGGTACCAGACACATTTGGGCTATCACCTGCAAAAGGCAGATTTACCACATTCCACCCTGTGTATGATCTAGATATCTAGTGTAGATAATTTGTAGTCTGTATGGAATGGTAAATGAATGTTGCACAATATGTGAGTTATAAAATTGTTCACCTTTAGTAACATGTTACATCCATATTTAGAGTGTAATATGTAATATGTTGCTAAATGCAGCAGCCTTGCTTCCCCCGAGTGACAGCAGGCAGGGAATCCTCTCCCTGCACCGGCTGTCACAATATAAAAATAGGGCAGCTGTGCAGAGCTCTGCCCACATAGCTGCTTCATTTATTCACAGTGATCTGCGAATGAATGAACTACAAGTGCCATCTGCCACAGGAGCATGTAGTTCTCAATGAACTGTCAGGGCACTCATCAGGGCCCTTGTAGTTCAATGATGCGTCACACAGCTGAGTAACTGTCTGCTGTCAGGAGTGTCTGCAGGAGCATGACATTGCACCCATGATCTACTGATCGCGGGTGCAATGCTTTGCAGGCTCCATGGTAAAAAAAATAATAAATGCACATTTTTTACATGTACAATCATGTGCATTTATTTATTTATTTTTTAGAAGAGGTGAACTTAGCCTTTAACCCTTGTAAATGGGTAAGGAAATGGCTCAGTGACTGAAGATCCACAAAAAGCTGTTGCATTGGCAATCTGGAGCCCTACTTTACCATCAAACAAGGAACATCTTCCCAAAGTCTTATTTCCTGAGAGCCAAAGCTCCATTTCATGCCCATTGACTAAACTTTTCCAGAACCAAAGAATCCAGGACTTTTGTTAAGTACTTTTAATCTTACTCCCTTTTTGTTCTGCTGTTGTAATTGTCTTTTTTTGTTTGCACCATTTTTTCTTTGTTTTCATTAAACAATATTTTAAAATCATTGAAATTGTCTCTTGTGCAATAAGCCAAAATGTAAAGAATCCCTGTCTATTTGAAGAGCGGTACTACATTGTAAATCTCTAAAATATTGTGGTCTGTCATGACTGTGCATATTAAGCCTTTATGCACACTGGACATAAAAAATTAAGCATATGGGGGGCGTGGCCGCCGCGTAACAGCATGGACGTCTGAGCACAGAGCTCCGCCAGACCAGGGAGAGAATCTACTACCATCGGCGCCCTAACACCTCGCAAATCGACCTGCTCCTGCCTGTGTGATTGCCGGACTCGCCCTGCCTTCGATACCGATGGCTAGGAAGAAGAAGGATACCTGCCAGCCACGGCAGCTCCAGCACTTCTTTATGGCCCAGGACAAGCAACACAGCCAAGATGGTGGCGGCGGCGGATCTCCGGCCTCATCCAGCGGGACGTCTCACTCCTCGCCTAGCCCTCCACACACCTCGGCACAGAAGGCGGGACAACCTAGGTCCCCGGCGGCCTCCACCCCGATGTCCAGGAGTCCTGTCAAGAGTAAGCCCAGACTATCGGGAGACATGTCGGCCGTGGAGGTAAGGGGGGACCTTTCATCCACCAACACTACCCGGGAATTGTCCCCTAACATAGACACCTTCCCCGCCAGCGAGAAGCCGGTCTCTGAGGTCAGACTCAGGGACATGATGATGTCCCTGCGGGCTTCCATGCACGCGGATATGATGGAATGTGTCGCTGCATTTAAGGTGGAGGCGCAGGCCCTGGGAGGACGCATGGACAGGGTTGAATCCAAGATGGGGGAGTTTGCAGCTTCACACAATGAACTGATCGATGCCCACTATACCCATGAGGATGAGATTGACAAGCTCAAATCAAAATTGGCTGACATAGAGGATAGGTCGAGAAGGAACAATGTAAAGATCAGGGGGGTCCCAGAGTCGGTGCACCCCGGTGCCCTGGACCAATATGCACGAGACCTTATTTTAGCGGTCCTCCCGAACACACCACAGTCTGAACTAGTCATTGACAGGATTCATCGCCTCCCTAAGCCTTCTCACCTACCGGAGGAGATCCCCCGAGATGTTATTATGAGGATACATTTTTATCATGTAAAGGACAGCCTCATGTCAGCATTACGAAAGAGGGACCCTGTACCGGAAGCATACTCCAGACTCCAGCTTTTTGCTGACTTGTCACAATACACCCTGCAACAAAGGAGGGTTTTACACCCACTGACAAAAATCCTCAGGAATCATTCCATTGTCTATAGGTGGGGGTTCCCTGTGAAGCTTACAGTCACGTACAACAACAAGCCCCACGTTATCACCACCATGCAAGCTGGCCTGGACTTGCTTCAGTCCTGGGGTCTCCTCCCGGACCAAGACAACACCCCTCCAAGGCCATCCGGGCGCGTATCCCCATTACCTGAGGACTGGCAAACGGTCATCCATAAGAAAAAGGGGAAGAAGCAGCCCAAAGGGTCGCCACCTCAAGCTATTCCACAGAGACCCTCTCCCTGAGCCTGGCCGTAGTGCCCACCCAAACCTCCCCCCATGACTATGTGCAGTAAACCTGCTCACGAGTTTGTTCTCAATTTTTTACGCATATTACGAGCATTTCACCTTTGCTCCTATGTTTTGTTGTTTCTCTTTTTTTTTCTACTCCCTTTTGGTCAGCAGATTAAAACCATGGACTACGGACACCTCGCATGGACACATGTTGCGGACGGCCCCTGCCTTCTTCGCTCACTGTGGCTCCACGGATGGTTATCTCTGTGCTCCCTACGAAGTCGTACTGGATCAGGTAACATCACCTCCGCCTACACACTTAAATGATGGCTATCACAATCACCTCCTTCAATGTACACGGCCTCAACCATCCTGCCAAACGAGCTTCTATGTGGAATGAGGCTCTACAGTTGAAAAGTGATCTCCTATGTGTACAAGAGACTCATTTTATGCAGTCCTTAGCCCCAACGCTGTCACACAGAAGTTTCCCTCATATTTACACAGCATCGGACAGTTGTAAACGCAAGGGAGTTCTGATAGCAGTGAGAGACTCTGTAGCCTTTTCCCTACACAGGGTTGTTTCAGATCCGCTGGGAAGATATCTTATACTGCAGTGCGAACTGAACAATATCCCCTATACGATCTTGAATGCATATGCCCCCAACACGCGTCAGATACGTTTCTGGCGAAGGATGTTCAGACTATTGGACAAGCACAAGTATGGTTCCTTGGTAGTATGTGGGGACTTTAACTCAACGGCGGACCCCGTGTTGGACGTCTCCTCCTCGCCCAAGCGATCGCCTCCAGCTTTACAATCTATATTTCATGAGGTGGAGATGTTTGATGTGTGGAGATGCCACCACCCGGGGAAGAGGGATTATTCATTCCACTCCTTGAGACATAATACCTACTCCCGCATTGATATGATACTGGTTGACAAGCGTCTGTTACAATTGACGCAAACCTCGAGCATTCATAACATCACGTGGTCCGACCATGCCCCAGTATCCATATCTGTGCGGGAAGATCGCACCCCGGGCCCAGCGTATCTCTGGAGAGCGAATGCACAGGTGCTGGACTCTCCTCAATTTGCCTCTCAGATAGAGCGACATCTTGAGGAATACTTTTTGCATAATGAGGGTTCGGTTTCTGACCCCACGGTGATCTGGTGTGCCCACAAAGCCTTTATTCGGGGGATAATTATTAAACTGTGTGCAAGGCTTAAGAGGCAGAGGACACGGCAGCTAGACCACCTCATGGCAGAGATCAAGCGCTTAGAACCCCTAAATAAGAACACCCCCCATCCTCACTTGGCCCAACAATTACTCAAACTTAGATCGGACCTGAGAAACCTACTGGTTGAGAACCAAGACAAATATTTTAGAGCCTTTAAACTCTCCCACTACTCGGCAGGTAATAAGGCCGGGAAGGTATTGGCGAATAAACTAAAGGCTAAACGCGTCAAAAACAGAATTGCCTACCTCCTAGATCCCGCCACAAACTCAAAAATCACGAACCCGCAGGAAATAGCAGACGCATTCGCTAAATATTATGGATCCTTATATAACCTTAAAGATGACCCTTCCACCCCTCAACCAACCGATCAACTTATTTCTGATTTTTTGGCGTCCATAGACTTGCCGACACTTGACCCTTCCACCCTGCAAGCCCTGAACACCCCAATCACGACAGCTGAGGTGGAACGGGCCATACACACCCTTCCCTCCGGTAAATCCCCGGGCCCTGATGGACTCCCCAACTTATACTATAGGAAGTTTGCAAAGACGCTTAGCCCTCACTTAGCCTTGATGTTTGCGGCTGCTGTGGCCTCTGCCTCCATGCCAGGGGAGTTACTCCAAGCATATGTTGTTACATTACCTAAACCTGGCAAGGAACCTACTTCTCCCCCCAATTTTAGACCGATATCCCTGTTGAACACGGATATCAAGCTGTATGCTAAGGTGTTGGCCCTTAGACTTCACCCTATATTGCCAAATCTCATCAACCCGGACCAATCCGGGTTTGTTCAGGGACGACAGACGTCGGATGCCACAAGAAGGGTCATAGGGCTTATAGACAGGGCAGGGTCCGGTCGGGTGCCTTCTCTGCTGCTCTCTTTGGATGCGGAGAAGGCATTCGACCGGGTCCATTGGACATATATGACCAGGGTGTTGCAGCGGTTTGGCTTCCAGGGACCTATCTTGAGTGCGATTCTGGTGCTCTATTCTAACCCTTCCGCGAAGGTGTACACCTCTAATATGCTCTCAAAAGCTTTCCTAATCACCAACGGAACGAGGCAGGGCTGCCCACTCTCCCCCTCAATTTTTAACCTCCTTATCGAACCTCTGGCGGAGGTCGTTAGATCCTCTCCTCACATCAAAGGCCTTGTGACCCCTTTGCGCTCCCATGTAATAAACCTGTTCGCAGATGATGTTATAATTTTCATGACGGACCCAGAAAAATCCCTAGCGGCTACACATTCACTGCTGCAGCGGTTTAGCCTGGTTTCCTACTATAAGGCTAATTTCGCGAAGTCCTTGATCCTTCCCCTGGGCTTACCTCAACAACTGAGTCGTAAATTACAAACTCTGTACCCATATACATGGAAACGAGATTGTATACCTTATCTGGGGATCTTACTGACCCCAACGGTAGATAAATTGGCTGCTACGAATTTCCCCCCTTTGGTAACTAAAATTACGCAGGAGTGCCAGAGAATCCTGAAAACTGAACTCACCTGGTCGGGCCGCCTTGCCTCGTTCAAAATGCTTATTCTACCCCAGATCCTCTACATATTTAGATCCTTAGTAATTCCTGTCCCCCGTCAAATTCTCGCATCGCTTCAGACAGCACTGAAGGGGTTGGTATGGAAGGGGAAGAGGCCAAGAAGTGCCCACTCCCTTCTCTCTAAACACTGGACCGCAGGCGGAATGGGCATGACGGATGTCGGTGACTATCTCCTCGCCTCGCATTTGGCTCAATTAAAGCACTGGGTGGCCCCAGGGTGCCATACAGTGTGGAGTTCTTTGGAGGAGGACATCTGCTCTCCCCTTCCCCTGCGGACGGTGCTCCTGGCAGATGTATGGCGCCCATTGCCGCTAGAGAAGTTACCCATCTCTGTCAGGGCCTCGCTGCTGGCTTGGCGGGCGTTCACGACTTGTGCGCTACCGTCATCCCAAAAAACGAGGGTCCCTATCCCTACGGGAGTATTGGAAATAGTTATCCCTCACTCCTTCAGAGTTTGGACTAATAGAGGCATTACAAATATGGACCATATTCTGATAGGGGACAACATCAAATCCTTTCAAACCCTACAGGCGGAATACTGTAATGTTCTGGTACCTTTGGGTACCCTAATTACTCTTTCATAAGTGTATGCGCCCCACCATTCTCTTTTGGTAAGGTGCGCATACACCTTTAAGACTGATGCTGTCATCACTGAGCGCCGGACTGGATGGCTATTTAGATCGCCGGCTCTCACTCACATGTGTTCGTTCAAACTGCTTTGTGCCTTAATGCTAACCTGTCTTGAAGCTCTCATGCTTGCAAGCATACCTCGCTGTCGGAACCACGCTGCGCTGATCCCTGTATCCCGCTACCGGATCATCCGCTCTTGCCGAACCTCTCCTCTGCTACATTGCTATTAGTGATAAGTACCCCACAGGGGAAACCTCTATAACCTTCATACTAAAGCTTACACTATCTAGCTCTGCATACTAAGGACTATTACTACATCTGCATTATCTAAGATTGCTAGCTCTTGAGCCTACTACCACCTGTTCTTGCACTGGGTTGATCTCTCCTGTATGTCCACCTGCTACTCTGTCATCTGCTACCATACATGATTGCTAAACCTATCTGCATCCCATCTGCTACTATCTTACTTTCAAGAACATTTCCTTTCAAGTGTCTGTCATCTACCATTTCTACCCAACCTATCTCTTCAGCCTTTCATCACTGTGTTACTATATACATAAGTCACTCTAGGAAACATCTTATTGAGTGTGTGTATTTACTTGCTGAATTGAGATCATCCACACATGATGAGTCATTGGGAGTTGGGATTGGTGTCTCAGCGTTTCTCTACATGACTACTGAAGTGGAATATTTCTGCAGCTGAAAATCCACATCATACATAAAACGCAGGAGCGTTACAGATTGAATGAACCACAAATGGATTCAGCAGAAATAACCACTCAGATGACACAATTAAAACAGCAAGTAACTGCGTTAATACACGCACTTGCTGAATTAAAAGAAGACAATCAGGCTCTGTCGCAGCAGGTAATTAGACTGACACAACTTACCACTGCTCAGTCCCCTGAACCCAAAATAAATCCTCCTTTGGTATTTGCGGGCGATCGCAAAAAATTTCGCGAATTTAAAAATGCATGTGAGTTACTTTTCTTGTTAAAACCCCGTACCTACCTTACTGATCACATTAAGGTTTGTACTATTATTTCTTACCTAACAGGCGATCCTCGGGCCGGGCAGACTCTCTTTTTGAGAAAAGCGATCAGCTTCTCAACTCCTATGCCTTGTTCCTAGCAGAACTCACTAGCCTATATGATGATCCCAATAGGCAGAGTACTGCCGATCTTCAATTAAGATCCTTGAAACAAGGTGGGAGACCTGTAGAAGACTTTGTCGCAGAATTCAAGAGATGGACCCTTGATTCAGAATGGAATGATGCACCTCTGAAAACCCAATTTAGGCTTGGCCTATCAGAGGCCGTTAAAGACGAGCTCGCCCGAGCGGATCTGCCAAAAACCCTGGATGCATTGATACAACTCAGTATCACCATAGATAGAAGACTACGAGAAAGAAAGGCTGAGAAAATGGGAATGCCATTATCCAGTTCTTCTCGGATTTCGGCCGTTGACCCCGTTCCTATGGAGGTAGGAACCATACGCCCACCTCTATCAACTATGGAAAGAGCCAGAAGACGATCTGGTAATCTCTGCTTGTACTGTGCATCCCCGGATCACAAGATAAACGTCTGTCCCCTAGTCTACAAAAAGAAGGGTGAGTGTTCACATGTCCTCCTAGGGGGATTGACAACTTCAATCACTAACCCTTACCTTTCTGTTTGCTTAACATTACAGTGGGACCAGAACAGGATTACTACTAAGGCCATGATTGACACAGGATCTTGTGAAAATTATATTGACATACGTTTTGCTGCTTTAAATAAAGTTCCTATTATTTCTAAACTTAAACCTGTCTCAGTGAGTCTTATTAACGGTGTTCCTTTATCCTCTGGTCCGATCACTGATCAGACACAGGCACTCCTAGTCACTACTAACGGGTCTCATATGGAGACCACTACCTTCGATCTAATACCTTCACCCCACTTTCCCATTGTTTTGGGACTTCCCTGGTTGCACACACATCAACCAACCATAGATTGGAAGGAACGGACCCTGACCTTCCTCTCTTGCTATTGCGAGGGTACGTGTAACCTCCCGTCTTTCGGGAAGATCCTGTCTGTGGTGACAGATGAGATTGCACCACTATGTTATCAGGATCTCTCTGAGGTTTTTCTTGAGAAAAATGCTCAAGCACTACCTCCCCATCGAGACTATGATTGTAGCATTGATCTACTCCCAAATAGCAAATTGCTGTTCGGTCATGTTTATCCTCTTTCACAGGATGAACTTTCCCATCTCAAAGACTATTTGGATGAGAATTTGGAAAAAGGTTTTATTAGACCTTCCACTTCTTCCACAGCAGCAGGACTCTTTTTTGTCCGCAATAAGGACTCAAGTCTCAGGCCTATCATCGACTATAGGCAATTGAATGCTATTACAATAAAAGATCGCTATCCTCTACCGCTTATCCCTGAGCTCATTGAGCAGGTGCGTGGAGCTACCTATTTTTCAAAATTGGACCTGAAAGGAGCATACAATCTCATTCGAATCCGTGATGGACACGAGTGGAAGACTGCATTCAGAACCAGATACGGATTGTTCGAATATCTTGTAATGCCATTCGGGCTATGCAACGCCCCTGCAGTTTTTCAACGATTTATAAACGATATTTTCAGAGACTTACTAGATGTCTGTGTTGTGGTATATCTGAACGATATACTTATATATTCACGATCCCTGTCTGAACACATAAGATATGTAAGACTAGTATTATCGAGATTGCTTGCACACAACCTTTATGTGAAACTGAAAAAATGCTTGTTTCATAAAGAAGAGGTACTGTTTCTAGGCTACATCATATCCAAAACAGGAATCGAGATGGACATGAGTAAGATATCCTGCATTCAGGATTGGCCTACACCAACCACACGCAAGGCGCTACAGCGATTCCTTGGATTTTCGAATTTCTACAGGAAGTTCATTAGAAACTTCTCTGCCATTGTGAGACCCCTCACACAGCTCACTAGCATTAAAAAAACATTCAAATGGTCAGATGAAGCAAATAAAGCTTTTCACCTGTTAAAGACAAGGTTTACTTCTGCTCCCATACTACGCCATCCAGACCCATCCCTCCAATACATTCTGGAAGTAGATGCGTCAAACATGGCAGTAGGAGCAATACTCTCCCAACGACCAACTAACACTTCACCACTCCATCCAGTCGCCTTTTTTTCTAAATCCCTAAGCAGTCCAGAGATAAATTACCCCGTGGGTGAAAAGGAACTGCTTGCTATAAAATTGGCTCTGGAGAATTGGCGACATCTACTCGAAGGCACCCAATTACCAATACTTATATACACGGACCATAAAAATCTCCAATATCTTCAGACTAACAAAACTCTCTCTCACCGACAGGTACGATGGTCACTATTCTTTCTAAGGTTTAACTTCCTAGTGACCTACACACCTGCAGATAAGAACAAAAAGACGGATGCACTATCACGACTAACTGAAGAAAACTACTTCGAAATCCCTTCCGTTCCTATAATACCTCACAAACGCATTATTGGAGTTGTCCGTTCCTTGAAGGAAGAGGTTTTGCATGGTATAAGTTTGGATTCACCCCCACCACAACTAAATACTGATGCAGAAGGCTTCCTCTACTACAAAGACAAACTTTACATACCACCTACCATACGCACCAAGATCTTGGAATTATCGCATGATGTGCCTATGGCAGGACATATGGGTATGACAAAGACTCTTAATCTGATTACCAGGCAATTCTGGTGGCCTGATATGAAAACATCTATACAAAAATTCGTCTCTTCATGCAATGTCTGTGCCAGGTCCAAAATTGACACTACGAGACCATCCGGTCTACTATGCAGTCTACCAATACCCCAAACTCCATGGGAAGTTGTGTCCTTGGACTTTATAGTGGAATTGCCTCCTTCCAAAGGATTTAATACCATCTTAGTGTCAGTGGACCATCTGACAAAAATGGCACATTTCATTGCTATTCGCAGACTACCTTCGTCCAAACAAACGGCAGAACTCCTGATGAAACATGTCTTTAAGTTACATGGTATCCCGAAAACTCTTCTGTCTGACCGTGGATCACAATTTATTTCCAAGTTCTGGCAAGAACTATGTCACATACTACGGATCGAGCGGAAGCTCACTTCTCCTTACCATCCGCAGACCAACGGACAGACTGAAAGAGTCAACCAATGCATCGAGCAATATTTACGTTGTTACACTTCTTACCAACAGGATGATTGGGTGGATCTTCTCCCTCTGGCAGAATTTGCCTACAACAACGCAACCCACAGTACGACCAAGCAGAGTCCGTTCTACTTGAACTATGGGTTTCATCCCTCTATTCTTCCACCACGCATCCTTCCTTCAAATAACCCAGTAGCTTCAGACTATCTTACCCAAATAAAGGACTCTCTGGGTTTGCTTAATACTACCATTGCACATGCTCATAGTCAACAAAAGAAGTACTATGATCTTCGCAGAAGACCTTCTCCTCAGTACGCTATCGGGGACCTCGTTTGGCTCTCAACAAAAAATTTAAGACTGAAAATCCCTAGCAAAAAGCTTGGACCTCTGTTCTTGGGACCTTTCCCAATCAAGAAACTTATTGGAAAAGCTGCAGTACAGCTTACATTGCCAATAGACCTCAAAATACATCCCATTTTCCATGTGTCGCTACTGAAGCCCCATGTTCCTGACCAAGGAATAAGGCCTACTATCCCACCTCCTCCTCCTGTACAAGTTGAAGGTGGAGAAGAATATGAGATAAAAGAGATTCTGGATTCTCGTATCCACAGAGGAAGACTTCAGTACTTGGTTCGATGGAAGAACTATGGGCCCCAAGACGACACCTGGCTAAACACCTCTGACATACATGCCTCTAGATTAATCCGCAATTTTCATGCGAAGTACCCAGACAAACCAGCTCCAGAGGCCTTCAGGAGCCGGCCTTAAGGGGGGGGGGGGTACTGTAATGTTCTGGTACCTTTGGGTGCCCTAATTACTCTTTCATAAGTGTATGCGCCCCACCATTCTCTTTTGGTAAGGTGCGCATACACCTTTAAGACTGATGCTGTCATCACTGAGCGCCGGACTGGATGGCTATTTAGATCGCCGGCTCTCACTCACGTGTGTTCGTTCAAACTGCTTTGTGCCTTGATGTTAACCTGTCTTGAAGCTCTCATGCTTGCAAGCATACCTCGCTGTCGGAACCACACTGCACTGATCCCTGTATCCCGCTACCGGATCATCCGCTCTTGCCGAACCTCTCCTCTGCTACATTGCTATTAGTGATAAGTACCCCACAGGGGAAACCTCTATAACCTTCATACTAAAGCTTACACTATCTAGCTCTGCATACTAAGGACTATTACTACATCTGCATTATCTAAGATTGCTAGCTCTTGAGCCTACTACCACCTGTTCTTGCACTGGGTTGATCTCTCCTGTATGTCCACCTGCTACTCTGTCATCTGCTACCATACATGATTGCTAAACCTATCTGCATCCCATCTGCTACTATCTTACTTTCAAGAACATTTTCTTTCAAGTGTCTGTCATCTACCATCTCTACCCAACCTATCTCTTCAGCCTTTCATCACTGTGTTACTATATACATAAGTCACTCTAGGAAACATCTTATTGAGTGTGTGTATTTACTTGCTGAATTGAGATCATCCACACATGATGAGTCATTGGGAGTTGGGATTGGTGTCTTAACGTTTCTCTACATGACTACTGAAGTGGAATATTTCTGCAGCTGAAAATCCACATCATACATAAAACGCAGGAGCGTTACAAATACGCGCTCCCCTCCTCTGAGCATTACAGGTATCTACAGCTCGCCCATTTCCTCCGCTCCTTGACATCCCCTCATATCCACTTGCCCCTAAGAGGCTGGACGTTCCTGCTGGGTAATCTCCGCTCGATTAAAGGAACCTCCCTTTTCTACAACCTTTTTCACAACAAGTTGGATTACTGCAAAATTGTCCCACTTACAAAATGGGAGGGGGATCTGGGGGACTCATTTACTGATGAGCAGTGGAAAGCAGCCTTCCGTTCGGTTAGACAAGCCTCATCTTACACTAACCACTGGGAACTGTCCCAGAAGATCACCCTGCGATGGTACCTCACCCCATACCGCCTTTCTAAGTTCGTACCAAACTATTCACCCCAGTGCTGGAGGGGGTGTGGCGAAGTAGCCCACCTTGTTCATGTGTTTTGGTCTTGCAAACACCTGACCAGTTTCTGGAACAAGATATTCTCCATAATCTCAGAGATTACTGGGGTGATAACCCGCCCATCTCCAGCACTGGCGATATTGAATATAGGGGTTGAGAGGTTCCCTATAGAAAGTAGCTCCATAGTTACTCACATACTACTGGCCGCCCGCGGCCTGGTGACAAGACGATGGAAATCAGATATTGTACCCAACTCCTCAGAGGTTATTGCCATGGTCAAAACTAATTCTGTTTATGAGGGCATTCTCGCACGCAAAGCTGGTCGTAGCGCCAGATTTGACCGTGAATGGTCCTTGTGGTCCTCTTGGATCTCGACTAAGGGTTATTAATCTTACTTTGCTGATAATTTGATTTTGGATTACTCTGCTGACCGGTTATTCTTGTTTTTGTTTTTCCTGTTACGTTTAATTGTTATCCCCTAATTTCACCAGTTCCTTACTTATTGCTGGATATGGCTGTTGAACACGATGTTATGATGTTTTGCAGACAACTCACACACTAGTTTCCCCTCCCCCCTTTTTTCCCCTGTTTTCTGACCCTGTGGTCTCCACAACCCTCCCCCCCTCTTCCTTCCCCTCCTCCTCCCCCCTCCCTCCCCCCCCTTTCTCCCTCTCTTTTCTCTTTCTTCCCCTCTTATTACGTTTTTTTTTCCCATCCCTTCCTTCCTTGTCTCCCCTTGCCGCTCCCCTCCCCCCTACCCTTTCCCTTCCCCCCCCCCCTCCCTTCTTTCTTCATCACTCCTTCTTCTCCTGTCCCCTCCTCCTTCTTTCCCCTCCTTCCCCCTTTCTCCTCTTCCTTCCTTCCTATTTCGCTCCCTCCAACCCTTCCCTTCTGGCCCCTTCCCCTCCTCCCCCTACCTCCTTCCCCCTTCCCCCCCCCTCATCTCTCCCTCCTCACTCTTCTCCCTCTTTCTCTTCCCCCTCCTTCCTATGTATCTCCGGCCTTCCCTCCCCGTTCTTCCTTCCTCCCCATTTCTCTCATGCCTCTCTTCTCCCACTTCTTTCCCCTCCGCCTCCCTCCCCCCTCTCTCCCTATTGATGCCCTCATCCAAATCTTTATGTGCACCCATGCTGGCGGACGTATACTGCAATAGGTGACACAATACACCCCGAAAGGTCTGCCCAAGACTCTTAATGGTATAATTATATGACAATTCTAACTGCTGTACATATCCGTGTTGCAATTTGTATACCCTTTCTTTGTTATGCTGTGTCATAAAATGTACTGTTCCTTTTAAATCTAATAAAAATTCTTTAATGGTAAAAAAAAAAAAAAAATTAAGCATATGCAGGCATTTGGCGTTTTTTTATTTTTTCAGCCTGTAAAAGAAACTCTATGTTATGTCCATGCACATTTTGCCATTTACAGGCAAATTTGAAGAGGAGAATTTACAGGCTATAAAAAAAAAAAAAACATCGTAAGCACGTTTTTTGAGAGGAGCTTTCGGGCAGAAAAAACGATTGACACGCATAAACACAACGTTTAGATGCATTTGGCGTTTTCAAGTGTAAATTTATTATAGTGAAAAATGAGAAGAGGGGAATGGTTTGGGGAAAAAAAACACTAAACAATGCAAACACACTTACCATTTTTTCAGGTGCCTAGTGTGCATGGACATATCTTAAAAGTCATAACTGTTAACCACTTGCCGATGGCCCGTCGCATATTTACTGTGGCAGGCTGGCTCGGTTGCGCGAAACAACGTATGGGTATGTCGGTTCCCAGGAGTGGTGCTTGGGGGGACTTCTGTCCCCATCAGGCAGTGTGGATGCCGATCCTCAGGGCCATCGGCCACAATTGCCGACGGGCACCCGCGATTGCTCCCCACTGAGAGAGGAGGGGCAGCTGTTGTAAACACAGCTGACCATTGTTCTCTCTGAAATGATTTACAGGATGCCTGTGATCCTTCTATATAGGATCACAGGTCTCTGAGGTCATTTCACAAGGCCCTCCCCCATACAGTTAGAAAACACTCCCCTAGGCTCACACTTAACCCTTTGATCACCACTGTGTTAACACCTTCCCTGTGTCATTATTACAGTAACAGTGCATATTTTTACGTGAAAAAATAGTAATATAAAAAACATTACCAAAGTGCGCTAAATAAATTGTGAAACAATTGTTCAAAAATACATGGATGGTGTCTGGGTTGACACCAAAAACATATGCATTCAAATCCAAACAAAGTGCAAAAACTATAGAAAGTCTTTCTTTTCAAATTGGAGTGAAGGTAAGGGAGTGTTGGGAGGTGGGTGGGGCCTCGTCCCAAAAGTAGTGATCCAAAGTGGTTCTCAGTGACCTGATATACACATGTGGACACCCAGTGATAGGAGTGGACTCTTACCACAATGTGGAGAGATGTGAGCATGTACTATGTTGTGTCCAGAAGTCCCAACTGATCAAGCTGACAGGGATGGCTCTCGGAATGGACCGGAACAATCAGCTGCTTCCAAAGTGGGGGGGGATCTATAGGCTTCCAAACAGTGGAAGATGCCAAGAAAGATCGTACCCAGAGAAAAGAAGAGGACTATAGTGCATTACCTTCAGCTTTATTTATGAATTGAATGAAGAGACACTTACACAATCCAGACGAACAGACAGCAAATACAGGACGGTCGCGGATGTCTGCAGTACAAACCGGGACCTATGACAGCACGGCTGGCTCCCCCCGACGCGTTTCCACTAACAAGTCGGCTTCTGAGACATCCGCGACCGTCCTGTATTTGCTGTCTGTTCGTCTGGATTGTGTAAGTGTCTCTTCATTCAATTCATAAATAAAGCCAAAGGTAATGCACTATAGTCCTCTTCTTTTCTCTGGGTACGATCTTTCTTGGCATCTTCCCCTGTTTGGAAGCCTATAGATCCCCCCCCACTTTGGAAGCAGCTGATTGTTCCGGTCCATTCCGAGAGCCATCCCTGTCAGCTTGATCAGTTGGGACTTCTGGACACAACATAGTACATGCTCACATCTCTCCACATTGTGGTAAGAGTCCACTCCTATCACTGGGTGTCCACATGTGTATATCAGGTCACTGAGAACCACTTTGGATCACTACTTTTGGGACGAGGCCCCACCCACCTCCCAACACTCCCTTACCTTCACTCCAATTTGAAAAGAAAGACTTTCTATAGTTTTTGCACTTTGTTTGGATTTGAATGCATATGTTTTTGGTGTCAACCCAGACACCATCCATGTATTTTTGAACAATTGTTTCACAATTTATTTAGCGCACTTTGGTAATGTTTTTTATATTACTATTTTTTCACGTTTAATTATATTTCAGTGCTGCTTTCACTTCACTTTCCTTCATTTCAGGTTCGCGCACCTATTTTCTTTCACAGTGCATATTTTTAGCCTTGATTACTGTAGTAATGTCACTGGTCCCCCCAAAAGTGTTAAAACTGTCAGTTAGGTGTCCGATCTGTCCATCGGAAATGTCACAGTCCCGCTAAAAATTGCAGATTGCCACCATTACTAGTAATAAATAAATAATGATGTGAATGTACAATGTATATGTAAAGCGCTGCATAAATTGACAGCGCTATATAAGTACCTGAAATAAAATAAATAAATAAATAAAAATGATATAAAACTTTCCCCTAGTTTGTAGACGCGATAACGTTTGCGCAAAACAATCAAAATACGTTTATTGCAATTTTTTATATACCAAAAATATGTAGCAGAATACAAATTTGCCTAAAAGGATGGAACATTTCGATTTTTACATTTTTTTTGGCAATGTTATATAGCAGAATGTTAAAAATATTGTTTTTTTTTTTTTTCAGAATTGTTGCTCTTTTTTGGTTTATAGCACAAAAAATAAAAATCGCATAGGTGATCAAATACCACCAAAAGAAAGCTCTATTTGTGGGAAAAAAAGGACATCATATTTATTTCGGTACAGCATCGCACGTCTACGCAATTGTCCAATAAAGTAACCGAATCGCAAAAAAATGGCCTGGTCATTAAGGGGACAAATCCTTCCGGTCCAGAACTGGTTAATGTATGTTGTAAAGCACTGCACAAACTGTTGGAGCTAAATCCTGCATGATAATAATGCAGATATTGTTAATGGTTCGTGTTCTGATAAAAAGACATGATGGTAGCTGTTTGGATATTTAACAGGTCAACAGAGTTGTTTAATGACCCCAGTGTAGGTCACTTTCACTCTGCTGGCACTTAGATTGTGCTCCAATGAGTTGGAAAATCTCTGTGCCAGGTAAGGCTGAGATCATCATTCTCACATATTTGTGCCAGCGTGGTGTGAGTTTATCTCATGTTTATCACATTACTATTTGGGTGGCTATGCCCCACCTTTCTGCTAATAGAACGGTTTGCCTGCTGGGTGTCAGTGCGTTCATATGTCTTAGTTCTGTAGGTCAAGTGCCCAAACTACAGGACTGTTTTTTACCTGCTACCCAGAAGTCCAGACCACACAGTTTGTCTAATTTCTGTAGTTCCATTATTGTCCTTCAGTTAATCTACTATACTTGGCATTTCCACCACTACAGCCATCATGTTTATGTGTATTTCACAGTTACCACTACCAAACAATTTTTTTTTTTTTTTACAAATAAAGTATTGCAATATTTTGCAATGCTACACTTTATCAATAAAAATCTGAAAGGGAAAGACTGTGCTAATGTGTTCTGAAGGGCAACTATGAATCTTCTTAAGTGGAGAAGCATGAATTACAGAGAAATCCTCTTCTGACACTTGTGCTGAGTGTTGACTCATCAGTGTGATTTATGGATCCTTAGCATCTGTTATCTTCACAACACAACAAACCGCACTGCATTGCTGGAAACATCCCACAGCCTAAAGTCTACTATATATTAAACTACACTATATTATCAAAAGTATTGGGACGGCTGCCTTTACACTCACATGGACTTTAATGGCATTCCAGTCTTAGTCCTTAGGATTGGATATTGAGTTGGCCCACCTTTTGCAGCTAAAAAAGCTTCAACTCTTCTAGGAAGGCTGTTCACAAGGTTTAGAAATGTGTCTATGGGAATGTTTGACCGTTCTTCCAGAAGCGTATTTACCAAGTCAGGCACTGATGTTAGAGAGAAGGCCTGGCTCGCTGTCTCCACTCTAATTCATCCTAAAGGTGTTCTATCGGGTTGATGTCAGGAGTCTGTGCAGGCCAGTCAAGTTCCTCCACCCTAAACGTTCTCATCCATGTCTTTATAGATCTTCTTACAGGTGGTCAAGAACAATTCTAGATGGAAATCATATTTACTTGTACATGCATCATGTTAGGAAGGCATCCCAAAAGACCAGTAATAATGGCACTCCTGCGCCTTTAAACTTTCACAGGGGGGCAAAAGAGAGAACTCCCCATGAATTAGTATTTATTACATTTATTCAAATTAGGTTAAAATCACAAATCACACTTACATAGATAAAATCTGTTCCAGCATTTAAAACAGCCTGAAAACTCTGGTTTGTGCTCCACCTGTGTTCCAAAATGGCGGAAGTGATGCGTCACGGTAGTCCCACTCCACTGGTATATGACTCTGACACTTTTGTATATAATTTTTCCAGCAGTTACTGACACCTGATGGAGATGCAATGCAGCACTTGGTTCTTTTCTTCACATTTGGTGCGGTTGCCCCTTTTAAACTCCTACTGGAAACTGGTCCACAAAAAAATTGTGACTGTTACTACCTATCCACTAAATTTCTCTCGACTTCAATACCTTTTGCATCACTTTACAGTTTTTTGGAAACAACCAAGGATACCGGCACTGACAGACTGGTGTTCATGCTTGAATAAAGTGGAGGAAATGGAAGAGCTTATTAGCATATCCCATGTGTGTGTTTCAAAAATGTTGGGCACCTTATAAAACAGCTGCATATCATTGTACTATTATGTTCCCCAGGTCCTTCCTAATTTATTAGCTGATGACTTATATTTGTTGTAATGCTGGAGGTTTCTGGGGGACTTTGGTGCTGTAGCTGAGTTTGGGTGGTTCACGAATGTCAATATAACATTGTTTTTTGACTATGCTACACTAACGCTTCTGGATCCACCTATGCCTCTGTTAGGAGAATACCTGTAATGAGTGGAGACCAATGGCGGACAATGTCAGGCAAGCTCAGTTCTCAGGTCTGCAAGAGATAAGAAACTCTGAATTACTAGACCAATAATCTGTGTTGGGGTAACAAGCCAAGTTTGGTGCAGGGGAGAGTTTCATAGTCGGGGTCACAAACCAAAGTCGTTTTCCAAACAGCAATATAAGTAGCTCAAGTAGTATGCAGGATCATACCACAATAATCTGGTGACAGGGAGTGCAGAGGCAAGGCTTATATAAACCAAGTTCATTGGAGGAGCAAGGAATTCAAGGGTCAATAGAAATCAAGACACGAGACAGGGTTGTCCAATAGTGAAAGTGTGATAGTATAAAAACTAATAGCAGCGCAATTCCTCTGTGGATAAGTAATAAACCGTGTTTAAAAATTATTATTTAAAAATCCCTCCAGTGTAATCATACATAGCCTTATTGTAGAAAAACAGGTATAAAGCAAACAGGTGAATAATATGTGTAAATATGCCATAAAAAATAAAGTGCAATAGTTAATGGTGGAAAAAAACGGTCCAAATGCAAATAAATTGCAACAACTAATTGTGCAAATAATGTCCAGATAATAGTAAAGTGCATGAATGATGATTGCCAGTCGTTTATAGTTTCTTCAAGGTGCAACAGTGCGTGGATCCTTTTCACAAGTGCAAAAATGTGAAGTGCTATATACCCAACAAGAGTAATGATGGTGACACCCTCTTTGTATTAGGTATATGATAAGAATGCACACTCACCAGCCGTTGTTGACCTCTAATGCCATATGGCAAGAAAGGTCAAATATAGCTTAGAAACGATTGTCCAGATCTGTGTTCCAGCCTTCCGGAAGTAGGTGGTCCTAAGAGGTGATGTATAGGGACACAAGAGACAGACTCCTCATAGTGTAGTAACTTTTGAACTCTGGTATTTATTAAAAGTTTGCAAAAATAAATAAAAACAGTTGTGGTACATGTGACGGTGGCGGGTATCAGACACCTGGCCTTCTCATCCAACTCATGACCAAAGACCAGGCAATCTCACACCCTGCCGTCACTTGCGTAACAATGCCACTCTCAGCTGCACCCGGCACACAGATTGTCCAGCTTGCCAGACCACAATCTAGATGCCAGCAGGCTGAGAGCGATTGTCACCGGGCTAATTAAACCATTAACCCTTTCTCTGCCACCACCTCTACGTTATGATGAGCCCAGAGGATGCTCGTAATTTTAGAAATACCAATTATGACTTCAGAATAACCGTCTGTAACACGCGCTGTCACCGCAGACAGGAGTGCCCAGAAGATTTATTCTATACAGTAGCGCTCTTCAAGAGACAGGTTCTTGGGCTAGCTTGCGTTAAGAGCTTAGAGACAAAATTAACACTTTTCAAAATAAGGTTTAATTATAAAAAAGGTTAAAATTGGTGCAAATAAAAATATTTACAGAAAAATGGGTTACAAAGAAATAGAGACACAATACAGCAATTTAGAAGAATCGATAAAGAATTAGAAATGAAAATACTTGCATTCAAAAGTCCTGGGTGTTTCAGAGTTTCCGAGGTCTGAACATGTGTGATCGGTTCTTCCCTTCAGCGATGTTACTGCTTGATGTTAAAATTGAGAACTGACAGCTCTATCAGCTTCTCTCCTTTTCTCTGACCCACAGGGGGTGTCACCAGAGATCCTTGACCAATAAACACTGGGGCCATGGGCGGCCCTGAAGCTTACCAAAATGCCAAGAAACCTCCTACTTAGACAGATTACTAACAGAATTCATATCTCGAAATATGTAATGGTTACATTCTTGAAACTGATATATTCTTGTGCAGTATTGAATTCTATTTTCATAGACACCAAACACAGGTTATCTCCTAATAACCTCTGACCCGAAAGGCATCTGAGAGCTAGCTTGTCTTCCATAGGATCGAACGTGATCAGGTGTGATCTTAATTCGATCTGTATTTTATTTGGCATTCAAATATATCCTTTCTAGAGACATGTCATATTCGGGTAAAAAAGTTATGAATTGGGTATGGATTTGTAAGATGTAGGTGTTACATTTTAATTAACAACTGGGCTTGTGGAATTTACAAGGCAGCCTCCATGGCCATCTGCTCAGACCTCTGTCTGCGTTTGAGATAAGATCTACTCGTTTATGACCTGGCATCTGCCTGGGTCTGTTAAGATAAAGCTGCTTTGAGGCTTGCATACTAATTAGGATAAAGTGGGGGGCTAATTAAGCTTGAGGGAAAGAGATGGGGAAGGAAAATCTCTCTGAGTACACATCTGCTGCTGCAGCTTTAAACAAAATGGTCGCCTGTGTCACTGGACAACATGGATGCCCGTGATGACAAGATGGTGTCCCAGCGCACGACACCATTACAGTACAGTGTACCAACCACAATAAATCTAGCCCGGAGAGTTCCTGGGTGGATGGCTCACACAACCGGGTAGCTTGCGCCGCTACCAAGACTTCCTGGTGCAGCGTGCGTTCCAGGACAAGTACCACAATGAGGCTACATGCGTTCTAGCTTGACACATTCCGTTGTCAGAAGTGATGTCTTCGGAAGCTGGAAGCACGCTGTCCCGTAGCTCATATGCACCCACAGACAGAGATCATCCCTCCCACTACACTCCCCTATGCGTACAAACAACCCTATGCGGATGGCACTATCCTTATGGTCCAGTTGATTATACCTAACGGCAAAAAAACCTTATATTAACCCCTAATTGTGTATTTTCCGTGATATGATGCCGCACCATCAGAACACTATGTTGCTAAGTATGGGGCTAAACCACATCCCGAACAAATTATTAAGCCAAAACTATACAGACACCACTACTTGAATAATGTTACCCAAGCAGTGAAAAATCTGTAATAGTAAAAAATATGATATTAAAAAAATATTATAAAAGAATATTATATAAAGTTTTAACATAAATGAAATGGGAATGTACTAACATATTATTGCAGCAGAAGTAAATAAATATATATGTATGACTGTGCATACAGCATTTGCTGCTAAAATTGAAAAATATAAAAAAGCTATAAAAGGTTGATTCCTCTATTGCACAGACACCCAGCAACAAAGGAGAATTAACCCTCATGTTGAATAAAAAGAGACTACAGTATATGATAATCATTGATATAAATCATTGACAAAAAGTTAGTGGGATAAAAAATGCAAATGGATGGATGCTGAGTGGTTGATCCGTTACATAAAGAAATATAAAATGGCCACAACCTAAAATCAATATTTAGAAATAAAACAATTTATATCTAGTTCTATGTTCATACCCTGGGGTTGGAGTGTACATAAATCATATATCCAGCGGGTCTCATTTTTTGAGACTGCCACACACATGTCTTTGTCCCTCCAGTGATTATCTATTTTGTCTATCCCACAAAAAGTTAGAAGACTCGGGTTTCTATCATGTTTCAGCCTGAAATGGTTTGAAATGCTGTGCTTTTTAAACCCCTTTTGATGTTGTTATGCTCTCCTACCCTCACCACGAGCTTACGTGTAGTGCGGCCTACATATTGTAAGCTGCATGGGCAGGAGAGCAAGTACGTCACATGCATACTTTGGAATAGGATATTCCTTCAGGGTGATATTAGATTTGAATTTAAGTTGTTCTCTGATTCAGTTCCTGATTGTTCGGCAACATTTGCTTCTGCCACAAGTATAAAAACCAATAGATCAGGCAGGGAGCCGTCCAGCATCCCAGATAGCTCAGCGAGAAGAATCTGTGCCAGAGTCAGAAGAGGTCCCAGGTTTGAGCCCAGTTCCTAACAGTACTCCCCTCCTCCCAGGATGCCCTCTGGATGTCTTAGGGCAAGGTATTTGAGGGAATCCCTGGAGAAATTATGTTATTAATCTAGGGGCATGAACGTGCTCCTCAGGCTCCCTAGAATCCTCCTGTGGTCCAAAGCCTTTCCATCTTAATAGGTATTACAGTTTATCATGATGCATACGGGAGTCAAGAATTTTATCAATTCTTCTCAATTTGAATTCTTCTTCCCCTTGCAGCTGGATAGGGTCTGGTGGAGGATGTGAACGACCAGAAAAATAATTACTTCTGAAAGGCTTCAAAAGAGCCGTTTGAAAAACAGGATGGATCTTCATAGAAGGTGGTAGTTTAAGTTTGTAAGTCACAGGATTCATTTGTGCAATTACTTCGAAGAGTCCAATGAACTTAGGACCAAGTTTCTGAGAAGGAAGTTTAAGTTGTAAGTGTTTAGTGGATAGCCAGACTTTTTCACTTAATGAATAGGGAGGAATGGTTTGTCTGGGTCTATTTGCAATTACCTTAAAGCAGAGTTCCAGCCATTTTCGTGTTTATTAAAAGTCCAGAGCTACAAAAAGTGTAGCTGCTGACTTTTAATAAACACACACTCACCTGTCCCATGGTCCAGCGATGCCGCTGGGTCAGAGCCTCGGTTCCCTCCATCTTCTCCCGCGGCGCCGGCATCTCTGGCATGGGCACTCGGCTGTGACAGCCGGGTGCGCACTGCGCAAGCACGAGTCATGCTGCGCGTGCTGAATGGACAGGCAATCTTCTGGGACCTCTGACGTGTCCCAGAAGATTTCAGGGTGGGAGGGGCAGAGGAGAACTTCCGCGCGAGCCGCCTAGGCGGCCTGAGCGGAAGTGGGAGCGGGTACCTGTCAAATCTAGGTATCCCCCCCAAAAAAAAATGGCATCCCAAATGTGGCATGTCAGGGGAGCAGGACCACTTAAAGCGGAAGTTCCACTTTTGAGTGGAACTCCGCTTTAAAGGATTCTTGGACTTTGTGCAAAGTCTTATTCAGTAATTCCTGATTATTTTGTAAAGCCGACACGCTTGCATTTACAGTTGGTAAAGATGATTCTATGGCTATTCCAGGGATAAAAGATGGATGACCCATAATTGGTGAAGAATGGGCTTTGAGAGATGGAACTATGGCAGGAGTTCTTGTAAGCAAATTCTGCTAACAGTAGTCATCCTGACGATGGCAAATGAAATAACGAAGCTATTGCTCTAAAGTTTGATTCATTCTCTCAGTCTGCCCATTTGATTGTGGATGAAAGGCAGTTGATCGGTTAACTTTAATTCCCAGAGTAGAACAGAATATCTGCCATAGTCGTGATGTGAACTGGACTCCTCAATCTGATATTATTCCATCTGGGAGACCATGCAGTCTGTAAATTTCTTGTATTAATATTTCAGCAGTGTCTTCAGCTGTAGGAATACTAGTGATGGGCACAAAATGAGCCATCTTAGTTGAACAGTCCACCACCACCATGACAGTTGTAATTTCCTTGGAGGGGGGTATGTCTACAATAAAATAAATGGAAACTGATCCCCATTGTCGTGATGGCACAGGGAGAGGCTGTAGCAGACCTACGGGGAGAGAGCTTGGTACTTTGTGTTGGGCACAGGATTCACATGAGTGAACATAGTCTTTTGCATCTTTGTGATAGGAAAACCACCAAAAGGTACGAGCAAGGAGGTCTACCGTATTCCTAAATCCTGGGCGAGCAGCAGATTTGGAATCATGCACCAACTGAAGGACCTTAAGTCGTGCCTCTTAAGGGACATACATTCTTTTTTCAAAGGTCCAGCGGCCCTCATGAAAGTCCATGTGAAAATTTCCTGGTGGATTGTTTAAGAGTGGGTCCCAATCATAGGTTTCTTTAATCTTCAAGAGAAGCGCTGCAGGGTACGTTACTCCTAAAAAGTGTCTGTCTTATAGGATAGTACTTTCTGGTTCTAAGTCGGTAGTAGAGTCACCAGACATTCTCAATAAAGCATCTGCTTTTCTATTTTTCCATCCTGGTCTGTAAGAAATGACAACATTGAATCTTGTAAAAAAAAAAAAAAATGAGTCTCTTTGTGGAATAAATAAATTCAAGATCTTTGTGGTCAGTAAGAATAGTTACGGAATGTGTGGTGCCCCCCAGAAGATGTCTCCATTGAGTGAAGGCTTCCTTTATTGCTAAAAGTTCCTTGTTGCTGATATCATAGTTTTGTTCTACAGTTGTCATTTGGTGGGAAAAAGATGTACATGGGTGTAATAAAAAAATTTCACCAATTCTCTGAGAAAGAACGGCTCCAATGGCTGTATTGGAGGCATCTACTTCTACTATAAAGGGAAGTTCTGGGTTAGGATGTACCAGTACAGGTGCAATGGTGAATAAGCTTTTCAGATGTGAGAAAGCATTTCTGCCTCTGTGGACCACTGGAAGCGTGCCTCCTTCCTTGTCACATGAGTAATGGGGGCCAGAATTTTTGAAATTTTAAAAAAAATTATTGTTAAAAGTTTGCGAACCCCAAAAACCTTTGCACATTGTTTATGTTCTTGGGGGTCGGCCAGTCTAGGATGGCTTGAAATTCATGTTCAGCCCTTCAAGAGATATGATGTAGCCCTGTATACGGGTCTGTTCGGAATCACATTTTTCCAATTTAATATATAATTTATTTTGCTGTAGTTGTTCCAAGACATTACGGATATGATTCCGGTGTTCCTGTATATTGGTCAAAAACATAAATATATCATCCGGATAAGCTACCACAAATTGGTCTAACAAGTTTCTGAAAACATAACTTATGAAATGTTGAAAGGTAGCTGGTGCATTACAGAGTCCAAATGGCATTACTAGGGATTCATAATGCCCATATCTTGTTCGAAAGGCTGTCTTCCATTCATCTCCAGGTCGAATGTGAACAAGATTATATGCACCCCGCAGATCAAGCTTGGTGAAAATCTTTGCTGTTCTTAGTCTCTCGAGTAGTTAAGGAAATGAATGGAAATGGGTAAAGGTTCTTGACTGTAATTTTATTTTAATTATTTGTAAACAATGCATGGGGGCAGGGTTCAATAGTTTTTTTAACAAAGAATAGCCGAGCACCAGCACGAGAGGTTGAGGGATGGATAAACCCCCTTTCTTGAAGGAAGTCCATTAACGCCTTCAGTTCTGAATCAGAAAGATTGTAGAGGCGACCAAAAGGAATTGGGGCTCCTGGTACAAGCTCTATTGGGCAATCATATGCCCAGTGGGGTGGTAATTGGTCTTCATTTTTCCTATCAAAAATGTCTTTAAAGTCTTGGTATTGAGGGGGCAATTTTTCCAGGTTAGAAAATGTCACTCCGATAATAGTAGGTGAGATGTCTCTTTTTTCACAATACAACTCTTCTTCAATGTTCAGAGGAAAGACCAGGTTTCTGGCCTGCCAGTCAATAGCGGGGTTGTGAATTGATAGCCATGGAATTCCTAAGATAACAGGAAATTGAGGAGAGGAAATCAGATTGAAAGATATTAACTCTTGGTGTCCAGGCTCGATTCTTAACTGCAGAGGAATGGTCTCATGAGTGACTACTCCGGAAGCGAGTAGAGAACAATCCACTGTCTCCATATGTACTGGAGAAGGTTTGGATATTTGGGTGATGCCATTTTTTTCCACAAACTTCAAATCCATAAAGTTATCACCAGCCCCAGAATCCAGCATTGCTGAGGTGGAGAGTAACTGGTTTTTCTATTTAAGCGTGACGCTTAAAATAAAATGCGGATGATGACAGACAACCTCATTCCCCTCTGGTGTTACGGAAGACAAGGGTTGTGTAATGGATCCCACTTGCTCCCTAGATGCAGACAATTCTCTTTGACCGGCCGCTGCAATGGTTTATCTTGTTCATCTTGATTTATTTGGACACCTGAGGGCGTGGTGATCTGACTGACCGCAATAGAGGTGAAGATTCAGTTCAAGTCTGCGTCTCTTTTCAGCAAAGCTGAGATCTCCAATCTGCATAGGTTCGAGTTCAGGTTCAGGTTCAGGTTCATAGCTGGCAAACGATTTAGCCGTTGGTTGAAGATTGAACGAACAACTAAAGTCAACAGACCTTTGTTTCTCAAATAATCTCTCCATAAATCGTCTATCGATCTTAATGCTCAATTTAATAAAGTCATCAAGACTATTGGGATTATCTATTCTGGATAGTTCATCTTTTATTTTCTCAGAAAGTCCTTTTCTAAGGTGAAAGCACTTTGCACTGTTGTTCCAAGTGGTATTAGTTACCCATCAACGAAATTCGATTGCATATTCAGCGACAGGACGTCTCCCTTGGCACAAGTTCAGTAAAACAGTTTCAACAGTAGTGCTGCGATTCTAATCATTGAAAAATAAATTCTTGGTTATCGTAAACCCCTCAAAATCTCTTAGAATCTCATAGTCTTGCTCCAAGTATGGGGAAACCCATGCCATGGCCTCATCAACAAACAGTGTTATAATAAAGCCTGTCTTGATGCGTGGGCTTACAAATCGGCAAGGTTGCAGCTAAAAGTGCAGTCGACATTGATCCAGGAATCCTCTATAGAGTTTAGGATCCCCATTTAATTTATCAGGCAAAGAGAAGCGGTTTGAATCACTGTTAGTAGCTGTTTGTTGACATTGCTGCGCAAGTTGTGTTCGCAATTCAATTACTTCTCCTTGTAACTCTTGCACTCGTGTTTGTAAGCCTTGAACAACCTCAGTTAGCGAAACAACATGTTCACTCAGTATTTGTTGAGTTGCGACGGTCTCCATGTTGTGGCCAGATTACTCTGTTAGGAGAATATCTATAATGAGTGGAGACCAATGGCCAACAATGTCAGGCAAGCTCAGTTCTCAGGTCTGCGAGAGAAAGGAAAGTCTGAATTACTGGGCCAGTGATCTGTGTTGGGGTCACAGACCAAGTTCGGTGAAGGAGAGAGTTTCGTAATCGGGGTCACAAGCCAAAGGTTAATGCAGGAGAAGGGTTTTGTAGTTGGGCTCACAAGCCAATGTAATTTTCCAAACAGCAATAGAAGGCGCTTGATTTACATATCTACCTTTGTTTTAGTATTGGCTTCTAATGTATTGGCTGATATCGTGTTTTGTTTCCTATTTTCCGATTTTCGAACACGGCTGTATGCTTCTCTGTTAAACATTTACGTAATAAACGAATGGAAAAAAAAAAATAGTACCTACTCCCATTCCACTTGTGCTGTCTAGATAGAGAGCACACTAAAAGTGTTGAAATACACATAACCAAGTTTGGGTTGCTTTGGTAAGAGGTGACCAGACCAGCTTCTTTTATACTTTTTCCTCGACATAGTTTCGGCTCAATGTGGTATATGTGTGAGGCTGAGGCACTATTTGTCTGCTCAAGCAGAGGTTGCTGCTGTGTGGAGGTAGTCGTGTTGAAGAAGCTGTCTGCTTTGAGAAAGCCAATCCTGGTTCCAGAAAATATGTAGGCATTTTTGCTATGTGGTTTGGTATGCCCATACAGGAACCAGAGTATCGTCTGTGATACTTTTTTTTTTTTGCACTAACATCCACGTTTTAAGGACCAGCTTTTGGAGTGTGTCACTTTCTTAAAGGTCCAAGCACTAACATCCATATTTTTAGGATAAGCTTTCGGGGTATGTACCCTTCTTCAAGGTCCAAGCAGTACTTCTTGGACCTTGAAGAAGGGTACACACCCCGAAAGCTTGTCCTAAAAAAATGTATGTTAGTGCTTGGACCTTTAAGAAAGTGACACACTCCAAAAGCTTGTCCTTAAAATTTGGATGTTAGCACAAATAAAAAAAAGAATCAAGGACAGTACTCAATTGTTCTTTTGTACTAATACAGCTACAGTCACATCAAGTATGCCCATCCAAAACCAATTACTTCGTTTTGACAAGACTTTAGGGTTTTACCATTAGTTAAATTGTGATATCCCTGGACCCTGTAAGATCATGTAAAGGAGAAACTGCTGAAATCACAGGACCTCCACCTGCACACATTACACTTAACCCAAACAACATTGGAATAAAAAGACTATGCAAGAAATAGCTGTGGTAAATCATGGTGGATTATCAAAACAAAGTTAAACCAAAACTGAGTAACTACTTTTTATAATGTTAATCCTGGAATCTGACTTAAAGCGGAGTTACGGGCACAAAAACAAATTTTTTTTTTGTGCCCCTCCGCTAGGAATGCCTCACCTGAAAAGGAATTTGATAGTTAATTTTTTTTTTTGTTTACTTACCTTGCAATTGAAGATCGAAGATACTCACCTCAGAGTACTTCCTCCCTCGGAGCCGCGGCTCACCCCGTCACTTCCTGCCTCGCTATGATTCCTGGGAGCTGAACCTCACAGCTCCCAGGAATCAATGCGACGGCACCGGCCCCGCTCGTCATTTCCGGGCGACGCCGCATTCCCCTGCTAAACAGCTTCTGGGCATGCCCAGAAGCTGTTTAGGAATGCGGCGCCGCGCCGGAAGTGACGAGAGGGCCCGGTGCGGCACATTCTGGGACAAGAAGACGCGGAAGAAGACACAGAAGAGGACCGTGCCGGCTTCAGCTGCCCACAAGAGAGATGGAAACGCTGTGGAAGAAATTTTCTAAGTAAGTATTTCTTCTAAAAGGTAAGTGCGAACCGGGACAGATCAGAGGCTAGCCATTGTGGAATGTGCTAGCCCTGACTGTCCCGGGGGTATGTTTATTAAAAAATGACATCTGTGCCCGGAACTCCGCTTTAAGCAACCCTAACAGTCTGTAGCTTTGGTGGTCCCAATTTCTGTATTTCAAAGCCTTGTAGGAAATGCTCTTGTTTTTAACCACTTAAGCCCCGGAAGATTTTACCCCCTTCCTGACCAGGGCCTATTTTGCGATTCGGCACTGTGTGACTTTAACGGACAATTGCGCGGTCGTGCAACGCTGTACCTAAACAAAATTGACGTCCTTTTTTTCCCCACAAACAGAGCTTTCTTTTGGTGGTATTTGATCACCTGTGCGATTTTTTGATCATGCGCTGTAAACAAAAAAAGAGCGTCAATTTTGCAAAAATAACAATATTTTTCACATTTTTTTATATGAAATTCCCCAAAAAAATGTAAAAATCCAAATTTTTTAAAATTTTCGGCCAATTTGTTTTATGCTACATATGTTTGGTAAAAAAAATCGCAAAAAGCGTATTTTGATTGGTTTGCGCAAAAGTTATCGCGTTTACTAACAAAGGGAAAGATTTTTGTCATTTTTCTTTTTTCTTTTTTTAACGAGTAATGGCGGCGATCTGCGATTTTTTTTGCGGTACTGCGACATTGCGGCGGACAGTTCGGACCCTTGACTGACATTTTTGACACTTTTGGGGTTACCAGTGACATTACTGCAGTAATTAGTGCTATACATATGCACTGTTACTGTAAAAATGACACTGGCAGTGAAGGGGGTTAACTGTATTGGAGAGGGAGGGGTTAAGTGTGTCCTAGGGGCGTGCTTCTAACTGTGATTGGACATGGCTACTGGTGTAAGAACAGAGATCAACGGTCCTACATAGTAGAACCGTCTGATCTCCATTCTTACACAGGGAAGAATGACAGGCAGCTTTGTTTACATCAGCTGCCTGCCTTTCTTCTGGTGTCAGGGACGATCGCGAGTGCCCGGCGGACATCAGGTCCGCCAGGCACATGTGTGGGAGGGTCCGTGACTGCGCGTGAGTGGGAGCGCGCCTCCGGCGGCCCGCGCTCGCTCCCTAGAAGCCTCACAGACTAGCGACGTAGGCCTACGTCGCTTTGCCTGTGAGGGGCTGACCACCGCAGTAAATACTCATGTGGCGGTCGGAAAGTGGTTAAAGATCTGTCATATTTCACCAAACTCTGGTGCTTTGTAAGATAAAAGTTCTCCACAGGGAGACAGAAGCTGCAACAGGCAGCCAGATTTCTAGTTAGTGCTCTGGAGTCTGGCCAGGGAAGAGTGGGCTAAAAAGCTGAGAAGCTAAAGGAGTTTTTTAGGGAGGTGCTATTGTGGAGTGTAGTGCTATCAGTGGCTGTGTGAGGCCAGAGAAATGTGTGGATCTGCTGGCCAGGAGGCCAAATTTTTTGTTTGCTGTCTCCCTGCTAGGAAAGAACTTTCTCCTGTTTATATCATCAAGAATTAAACTGGACAAAGAAATCTTAAACAAACCTCTAAGAGTGGACTATATTCTGAGATCCCTGCTGTTCCATACTAACCCACAGGATGTACAGTGGGTAAAATAATTATTTGACCCCCTGCAGATTTTGTACATTTTCCCACTAACAAAGAAATGAAGGATATATATATTTTTTATCATAGGTGTATTTTAAATGATCAAGGAAGAATTTTAACCAAAAATCCTGAAAAAATGGATAAAATGCTATAAATTAGGTTGCAGTTCAGAGAGTAAAATAAGTGATTTGATCCCCAAGCAAAACATTACTTTTTACTTGGTGGAGAAACGCTTGTTGGCAAGCACAGAGGTAAGATGTTTCTTGTGGTTAGTGACCAGGTTTCCACACATCTCAGAAGGGATTTTGGTCCACTCTTTTTTTACAGATCTTCTTTAGATCCTTAAGGTTTATTGGCTATCGCTTGGCAACTCTAAATTTCAGCTCCATCTATAAATTTTCTGTAGGAATAAGGTCTGGAGACTGCCTAGGCCACTCCATGACCTTGATGTGTTTTATCTTGAGCCACCCCTTTGTTGCCTTGGCAGTATGTTTTGGGTCATTGTCATGCTGAAAGACCCATCTTCAGTGTTCTGGCTGAGAGAAGAAGGTTCTCATCCAAGATTTTACAATACCTCCATTGACCCATCAATGCGGAAAAGTCGGTCTTTACCTTTAGCAGAGAAACAGCCCCAAAGCAGGGCCGGCCTTTGGGGTGTGCGAGCTGTGCGGCCGCACAGGGCGCCATGGGCAACAGGGGCGCCGTGCGGCCATCACAGCTCGCATATGATCAGGCCGCACAGTTGGAGGTAAGTGGCAACTGCGGCCTGGAGGTTCAGTGTGGGGGTCTCTGATGTAAGGGGGGCTCTGTGGGGGGGTCTCTGATGTAAGGGGGGCTCTGTGTGGGGGGTCTCTGATGTAAGGGGGGCTCTGTGGGGGGAGTCTCTGATGTAAGGGGGGGCTCTCTAATGTAAGGGGGTCTTTGATGTAAGGGGGGGGGCTCTGTGGGGATCTCTAATGTAAAGGGGTATTTGATGTAAGGGGGGCTCTGTGAGGTGTCTCTAATGTAAGGGGGGCTAAGGTTTTAGTGATCATAAAAAATGTCATATAAAGTGCAAGAAAATGTGCAGGGGGGGGCACCACGCGCGCAGTGGGGGGCACCACAGGATTAGCTCGCACAGGGCGCCTGAACACCTAAGGCCGGCCCTGCCCCAAAGCATAATGTTTCCACCTCTGTGCTTGACTGTAGGGATGGTGTTCCTATGGTCATAGTCAGCATTTTTCTTCATTCAAACACGGTGAGTTCCCCTCCTCATGAAGGCACATGTTCAGTCATACCAATGAGCATCTAAATGATTCAGAGAAGGATCGGGAGAAAGTGCTGTCGTCAGATGAGACCAAAATTGAGCTCTTTGACATTAACTCACCGTCTTTGGAGGAAGAAAAATGCTGACTATGACCCTAAGAACACCATCCCTACAGTCAAGCAAGAAGGTGGAAACTCTGCTAAAGGTACAGACCAACTTTGCCGCATTGAGGGGCCAAAAAATGGGGCCATATATTATAAAATCTTGGATAAGAATTTTCTTCCCTCAGCCAGAACACTGAAGATGGGTCATGGATGAGTCTTCCAGCATGACAATAACCCAAAACATACCACCAAGGCAACAGAGGAGTGTCTCAAGAAGAAGCACATTAAGATCAGGGAGTGGTCTAGTCAGTCTCCAGACCTTAATCCCATAGAAGATGTATGGAGGGAGCTGAAACTTCGAGTTGCCAAGAGAGTGGACCAAAATCCCTCCTGAGATGTGTGCAAACCTGGTCACCAACTACAAGAAACATCTTACCTCTGTGCCTGCCAACACGGTATTCTCCAAGTACTAAGTCATATTTTGATTGGATTGGGGATCAAATACTTATTTTAATCACTGAACTGCAACCTAATTTATAGAATTTGTTTTATGTGTTTTTCTGGATTTTTTGGTTGATATTATGTCTCTATCATTTAACCACTTTCCGACGGGCGCACGACTTTTTACTGCAGTAGGGCTACGTCGCTCGCCCAGGAGCCTGTAGGGGGTGAGCGCGCGTTGCCAAAGGCGCACTCCCACCCTCGCTCGTTCACTGTGATCCCCGCGCGTGTGACCGGCGGCTCCGATGTCCACCGGCCACTTGCGATCTCTTGCAGGAGAGGGAGAAAGGCAGACGGCTGATGTAAACACAGCCGTCTGTCATTCTCCCTGATGTAAGTGCAGAGACTATACGGTCCTTCTATGTAGGATTGTATGTCTCTGTGGTTACATCACAAGCCACGCCCCCCCACAGTTAGAATCACGCCCCTAGGAATACATTTAACACACTGATCACCAATAAAGTTAACCCCTTCCCTGCCAGTCTGTCATTCTCCCTGATGTAAGTGCAGAGACTATACGATCCTGCTATGTAGGATCGCATGTCTCTGTGGTTACATCACAAGCCACGCCCCCCCACAGTTAGAATCATGCCCCTAGGGATACATTTAACACACTGATCACCAATAAAGTTAACCCCTTCCCTGCCATTGTCATTTTATAGTAACAGTGCATATTTATAGCACTGATTACTGTAGTAATGTCACTGGTACTCCCAAAAGTGTAAAAAAATGTCAGTCAGGGGTCCGATCTGTCCACCGCAATGTCGCAGTCCCGTACTAGTTTAAAAGAAAATCAATAAAAATGACATAAATCTTTCCCGTAGTTAGTAAACGCAATAACTTTTGCGCAAACCAATCCAAAATCGCTTATTGCAATTTTTTTTTACCAAAAATATGTAGCAAAAAACAAATTGGCCTAAAATGTTAAAAAATTTAGATTTTTACATTTTTTTTTTTGAGAATTTCATATAAAATAAAGTGAAAAATATTGTTATTTTTTCAAAATTGTTGCTCTTTTTTTGTTTATAGCGTAAAAAAATAAAAATCAGACAGGTGATCAAATGCCACCAAAAGAAAGCTCTGTTTATGGGAAAAAAAAGACGTCAACTTCATTTGGGTACAGCGTCGCACGACCGCGCAATTGTCCGTTAAAGTCACGCAGTGCAGAATCGCAAATAAGGGCCTGGTCTTTGAGCAGCCAAATCCTCCTGGGCTTAAGTGGTTAAAATACACCTATGATAAAAATTATAGACCCTTCATTTTTTTGTAAGTGGGCAAATTTACAAAATCTGCAGGGGATCAAATAATTACTTTCCCCACTGTACACTAAAGTTTGCTAAACAAAAACAAAAAACATTTCTTTTTCAAAAATGTTGAGATTTCACTTGCCATGCAGAATGTGAATATACAAGTAAATAAAAATAAGCCTTGGCTTCAGCATGCTATGGTATATTTGATGTTGCAGGCCAGGAAAGTACTGTACATGCTGAGAGTAGACTGTATGGTTCTTCTACTAGCAGGAGGAATGCCAGATGGATCCTTTCAAGGCTCTTCTGAGAGGCTTTTGTCTTCTGACCCTACAGAGATAATTGCTGGCACTTTCACAGCAAGTTACACATTAATGTTATCAGGAAAAATACAGCAAACTCTTAATCTCTGTAAATGTTATCGCTAATATTACATAGACAGACACTGGAGAAGCCAGCGGATCTATATTAGGATTGATGACAGCAACAGGTGCTAGCATACTAATGTATTTTGTGATTGGTCTGTGCACAGGCGGTGAGAAAAGAAAACAGGCTTCTCTCAGATAGACAGGGAAAATTTATCTTTAATCAGCATTTGCCTCCTTGTCTAAATATAGACCAAAATATCCCATACCAAATTTATAGCGTGTGCCAGTACAATTAAAGGGGCATTGCACTTAAGCACTGGAGCTGACCATTAGGGGCTCTTCACACAGCACAGAAAATAAACATTGGTTTGAGGGAAGATAGAGACTACCCCCCCCCCCCCAGAGAAACCACAAGCGGTTAATAAAGCAGATACTACTAAACTTGCTGGTAGTGAAAGACATATATTTATTGATTTGCAAAAAAGTAAAATGTGATATCAATCTCTGTGTGCAATGTATACTCAAACAGGTACCCTTTCCCACCCATAAAATACATTGTCACCAATAGTACGTCCGGACCAAAAAGGGGGGGGGGGGATCAACTGGATGGCGTAAGCCTGCTCGCTTCCAACATCTCATTACTGAGTGACTTTACTGCAATCATTTGGGATTTCTTTTTTACTCTATACCCAAAGACTTTTCAAAGGGATATTCTCCCTCCAGCACAATTGCATAAGAAGCCTCTTACTGAAGATTGTAGTTCATAGTGACAGATGATTTAATATCATTGAGCCCCGGGGCCTATGTATACAGCGATACTTCAATCTCACTAGCGCTTGTCCCTTAGGTGAATTACAAGCTATACTTTGCACAGTTTTGCAGTATACATAGTTTTATTTTTTGGTCAGGACGTACTATTGGTGACAGTGTATTTTATGGGTTGATGACGCCCTGGAAGGAGGGGCGAAACGCGTCAACGTATTCTCCGGTAACGCCACAACCATTGACGTCACTTCCTGGTAGCCGTGGAATGCACGCTAGTCGGCATTCCCGGAAGAGTTGTACTCCGATTCTGTAAGCCGGTTCTCTACAAGCGGTTCTCTTTTTCATCAATTCTGTAAGTTTTTCCAGTATTGATTATTAAAAACGAATAATACGAACTTCACTGTGTGGGCTATTTATGCTTTTTGAGCTGCTCAAGACACGGGACATAGTGACTTTAGGAGCAGAGTATTATCATCAAGGGGATCTCGTTTGTATACCTGTTTAAGCTCATTTGACCCTTAGACTGAAACAGCTGAGGGTCCACCATCTCTGGTGAGTAGGGAGACAGGAGGGGAGTGAAGCACCCACACTCGCTGTACTGTTTGAAGCACCCCAGCACCTTGTGAAGCTCTTCAAGCACTTTTATATCAATTTATTTATTGCACTCTGTATGGACTTTGACAGCACTGATTGCACTTTTTAGAGATTTTGCACAATTTATGGATTAATTTCATATGCACTAGTGCCCCTTTTCATCAATCTATTTATATATATATATTTTTATATATATATTCTTAGCACACAATAATTTATACATAATTTTGCACATCATTGTATATACTTTACCATTATGAAATATGTTTTGTAAGCGCTGTTTTTATTATTAGTTACATATAAAACATTTAATAGGTGATACCAATGCAGCGCTTTCCATGCATATATTAAAAATATTCAATCAAAAATTAAAAACGTCCATTCTGTGACATGTTTCTTCAATACCTTTTCTCTCCCTTAGTATTTCTATTCATCCACACCAGTGCTTAAATATTGCATGTGCTCTCACCTGGGGCCCAAGACCTAACACTGTATGCAATGTCAAAAAGTGCTTGTGTTCCTCATATGTGGACTATGGGGTTCCAGCTGTTTATACTGATAACTGGTTTCTCCTAGCATTCCACAGTACTCTCAAAGATCAGCTTGCTCCACTGCAGTCTCTTATAAACCTTTAGAGTATTGTGATGTCATCAAGCCTCTCCCCTACACTTTACGCCTCAGGGTCATGTGGCTTCATCAGGGGGATATCCCCCACAAATAAGGGACACAAGCACTTTTTTGACTTTGCATATAGTATTAGGTCATGGGCTCCAGGTGAGAGCACATCTAGTGATGGTGGTAGCGTTCACAATATTTAACCACTTGCGGACCGCCCACTGTACATTTACTGTGGCAGGGCGTACCTACTAACGTAATCTAAAACTTCTAGGTCTGGGGCACGTGCGTGTGTGCCGCCGGTGACCCTGCCCCCGCTGTGATCACACACTGCAGGAGCCCAGCGGCAGATAACACGGACTCAATGTCCACCTACACTCGCCAATTACACAGAATAAAGGCAGAACAACAATCTGCTTATGTAAACAAGGCATATTGTCGTTCTGTCAGAAAGGAAGGCATTGATTCTGTGTTTCTGCAATACAGGAACACCAATATTTTCCTTCCCTAGTCAAAGCACCTCCCCCACAGTGAGTAAGCACAGGCTAGGCACACAGTTAACCCTTTGATCACCCCTGATGTTAACCCCTTCCCAGCCAGTGTCATAAGTACAGTGACAGTGCACTTGTCTGCCACAATACCACAGTCCCGCTATAAGTTGCTGATCACCGCCATTACTAGTAAAAAAATAAAATAAATAAAAAAACCTATAGTTTGTAGACACTATAACGTTTGCCCAAACCAATCAATATACACTTATTGGGGTTTTTTCTACCAAAAATATGTAGCAGAATACATATTGGCCTAAATTGCTGAATAAATTCGATTTTTTACATTTTTTTTTAATTGGATTTGTTTTATAGCAGAAAGTAAGTTCGTTTTTTTAAATTGTCAGTCTTTTTTTGTTTGTAGCGCAAAAAACAAAAACGCCAGAGGTGACCAAATATCATCAAAAGAGATCAAGTGGTTCAGCACTGGTGTGGATGAATAGAAGCACTAAGTAGAGAGAAAGAATTGAAGAAACTTGTCACAGAATGGACGTCTTTAATTTTTGATTATATGCATAGAAAGTGCTACACAGTTATTATCTATTTTTGTTTTGTATAACACATAGTATATGAGAGTGTAAAAGTGCTTTCATTCACTATTTTTGTTAAATAGCACATTGAAGTTTAAAGGTTCAGTTAAACCTAGCAGCTCGCAAGGTAAAATTATACATAGAAAAAATGTATTTTCTATGCGCACCGTTCGCACTGCAACGCAGCCCAGGGGTGTGGTGGAGTGAGCTGCGATAAAATGCAGACATTATGCATTTGATTGGAGCACACAGGAAGGCACCGCATGTCACTGCACAGCAGCACAATGCAACATGTTGCTCTGACATGAATCAATTGTCACTTTGTGGTCAGTGTGTAGTGGGCAGGCACTCACACATAACCTGAGCAGGACCCGGAAATCACAGATATCACTGTAGTAGCACCAACTACTACAATGATTTCCAGCTTCTGCAGCAGTCCATCAGATATGAGTATCGCATATTTATATTGTGCCCTGCTGGACCAAAGTGTGCAATGCAGATAATTCCTGGAGTTTAGCTTTAAAGACCTTAGATCAAATTAACAGCCCGTAAATTAACATTTCAGCGAAGGTAGCCTACAGGTTTTCTCAACACCAGTTTCCCTAAAAGTATGTGTAAGTCCAATAGCTAAAATCTTATATAAACCCTAGATGGTTATTTAAATTCAAAAGTCATTTTCAATAAATAAATCTGTAGCTTTAGCTAAAATAATACCTGGTGATCATGTCATGAAGGTCCTTGCTTAGGCATTTCCTGTTACAGGGTGACAACATTCTGTCTCCCAGTTCCCTTTCAACACATATTACATAGACATTGCCTGCTGTTGTCCATGTCATGAAATTAGCAGAGTTCTTCAGTAGAAACTCTAATTATTGCTGGAGGTAGAGGGGACAGCCAGCTAGTCTGAGACTCTATAAGAGCAGTCACAGTCCTTGTAGCAACCTCTGACATCTAACCCTCAAAGCACAGGCACATCTAGAGTCCTTGGCAAAAAGAACCAACTCACAATTCCCAAACACAAGTCAAACAAATATTCTTAACCCAGTGGCTGACCCCCCTACCCTATTTCTGAAAGTTTCATTCAGAGGCAGGCAGAAGCAATTAACCTCCAGGTTTAGGGACAGGTCTGGCAGTCTGGCAAATAAATTGCTGCTCAGCTGAGTACAGCAGAGCCAAAAATTTAATTTATCCAGCCTAGAGCAGGATGCTACACTGGTAACACAGCTGAACAGCAAGAGGGAGCCAAGGTCTGAGGATGAGCTGCCACCCCACTAGAGTAGCAGTACCCTGGTAGCAATCAGGAAGGTGTTCCCCACTGTAGCTGGGTCTTCTGGAGAAGCTGTGCCTGTGTTTGGTTACACTCTGGCCCAACTGCCTACAAACTAGTTCTGACAGTGGAGGGTGCCTCCCACCTGGCTACAGATCACTTTCCCAGCTACTTCTGGCTTATCTGGTGCAACCTCTCTGAGCAGAGAAACCTATCTTCCCTGGGTATGTTCAGGAAACTAGATGACTGTGGAAAAGGAGGTTAAAGTGGCCTGTACTGGCATCTGAGCATGGTGAGTAAAAAGGGACTCTGCTACACCCCAACCTACTTAAACTTGTCCCAAGAACGTTTGCAGACCATTTCAATTCTGTGCAAAGAGTACAGGGGGGGGGTCACATGAAGTTATGTCTCTAGAATCCCCTTAGAGGTTGAGTCTGGGTTCCATCTTCAGAAGTGTCAGTGTAAGGTTAAGCAGAGGGCTCCATAACACGTGCATAGACCTGAGCTCAGTAACCATTGGACTGTGAAATATTGTCAGGATTCATTGATTCCTCTGGACATCTTGGTGATAACAGTAGAAGAGAAGGAAGCAGTCATCACTTAACAGTTTTTAGGAGGTTCCTTCTCTCTGGATATCATAGGCTAGCACACCTGAAAGAAGCTTATTGTGAGATAACTCCAGCGATTTCTTCCCACAGCATGTGCAATTTTCCTTGCTGATGTGCACTATCGCTCTGTCCCGAGGTTGAAGGTCAAATTCTCCTAGTTCCACCCAGGACGGGACTTTTGGACTTCAGACAGGCATAATTTCCAATCCCGAATCCAGGGATTTAGAATATGTTCAAGTTCTTCTGTGGACACTGTGGCACATAGGTCTGTAAACCCTCTTAGTGTATGGCCAAACATAACATAGTAGGAGGAGAAGCCTATGGAAGATGGCCTTGTCTGGTTGTATTAACAGACCACTTCTGAGTGACAGTTTTGGCAGTCTGATTGCAGGTCAGTACTGCCACCACAAACCTGGTAAAGTGGTCCACCATACTGGTACATAATGATTCTGACATGCCTGACTGTAAAAAACCGATGGTCAGTTATTCCAGTGAAGCAGACTGTCAAGTGAAAGGAAGAATTTTGACCTCAGCGCACTTTGACACTGAACAGACCACACAGTATCTGCAGACTTGCTTAACCAACTGGAACAGATCCACTGACGTGGCTTGCCTCTTGAACCAGATGAACATTTTGTGAATACTCCAATGTCCTGTTTCCACATGGATTCTCTCTGCCACAGGGTAGGCCCAGACCCTTGACTTACGATCTGCCAGGTCACTGAGGAATCACGGGGGGGAACATTTTTCTGTGGTACAGTATACCATCCCTCAGGATAAGATAGGAGTACTTTTTGGTTTCCAGTATTAGCTTAAAGCCTAGTACACACCATTTGTTTTTTTTTTCTGTTCAACCCGCTGGGTTGAACGAAAAAAAAACCTGAGAGCTCTGGTTGGAGTCGATGTACTATCAATCTGATGCTAGTAAAGCGATCTCCCCTGCTGGGCTATTGTGTTCTCACAGGGGGACGCCAACTCCCCCCTCCAGAAAACTCTGGTCAGTGCTCTCAGCTAGTGGCTAAGAGCGCTGATCAGAAGCCGGTAGGCTGCTGGTTTTCCATCATGCTCGTCCGACAGAAGCTGGCCAAGCTCTGGCTTCTGTTAGACTGGCTGGCATACACACAGGCCAAATCTCAGACAGTTTTTATTGAACTGGCTGATGTCGCTCAACATTCGGCCCGTGTGTACTAGGCTTAAATCTTTCTTTAGGACTGATAAACTAACATAGCCATATTGACTCTAATAGAGGGCAACTACTGGCTCCTGCTCTGTGTCTCTACCCAGGTATAAACTTCCAGTACATGGATGAGGTTTACATGAAGCCTACTCTTAGGCTTACCTCCTCTAAAGTCAGGGATTTCTATTCCTATCAGATTCTTCATCCACATTTTTGGTTCATGAATGAGGAGTCACCCCACTGCTTGATTTCTGACAATGGGGTGTTCTAATATAATAGTTTTGGTTACACTGTGTATGGTTAAGACTGCCTCTATGGAGTCTCTTGGATCACTTGCTTCTGCCTCATCAACTGTGGCCTCTCTGAGCTGCTGAGGAATAGTTAAATATAGTCAATGCCTATTAGCAGTATACAGTACACTGCACATATATGCCATAGCTCTTTTACCCCAAAAATTATTTGTAACCATACCACTGTACCACAGGTAAGATTTTCACAGACACACATAGACTGAAAGGATCATCTTTAAAAAAACTTACTATGGACATAAAGTTGAAACTTTCTCTAAACTTTCATTAAAATAGAAAATACTGAGAATTTTATTTAAATAGAAGCTACTTAAATAAAAAAATGGAAACTACTTAGCAACAATCAACTGCTGAGACAATGAACATTTTGGACAGTAGTATGTAATGTATACTGGTAAGTACTTTGTAATTTAAAACACAATGTATAGAGTGCAGAGATCATAGTTTCCCTTATATTGCTGGGAAAAATGGCTGCTGTCCGTGGTCGATGGGAAGTGAAATAGCTGGCCTTGGTGGCCTGGGGGGGGCTGGGGGGGAACACTGGTGCTTGATGAGGCTAGGGTGGGGTACATTAGTCAGTGGGGGTCATTAGCAATCGGCAGGGGTTGCTGGTGTTTAGTAGATTACTTTCCCTATCCGCGCTCTGGGCCCCGCACTGCTGTCTGCCTCTGCAAGGAACTATTGTGTTCATGTTGGCAGGAGATCACTTCCCCTGACAGGGCAGCAAAGGAACTGAAGCCAGGTGCAGGAATTCCTACTCGCAGCTGGCAGCAGGACATAGCCTAGATCCACAGGACGCTGGGAATTTGTTAATATCCCCAGACAGTTGGAAGGTAGGAATGTTTTCAAAATGCATGCTGCCTAATTGGACCACAGTAGAGGTAAAGGAAGGAGAGCGAAGGCATGGGAGAAACCTTTGTGCCTTCTTTCTTGCCCTTGGCGTTTTTTTTTCTAAAAGCTGTTATGTAATCTGGCCATATAGAATATTTTGACATTTTCTGCAGCAATCAGATTGCCTAAAGCATTTCTATTGGAAGTTGGCCCGCCAACACCATGGTCCTCTATCATAAGATTGGGCAGAGAAGTGTCTGGATTCATAACTGACACAAGATTTCAGGCAGATTCCTATTCAAAGTTATTATTGCAGCATCTAGATCAAGACCAAACATAGTCGAGCTTCCTCCACTGCATTCTCCTCATGACTGTAGGACAACCTATGACATCTAGATGTGGCTTCACTGAAAATTCATTACAGAAACACCTGCCAATATATATCCCTAGCTGCGGACTGCTGTTCTATAAGCAATCACTGTGTTCTTCAACTTTCTAGAACCTACTCAGTACTGATTTATTAGTCTGGGTGGCTTCATCCTTTTACTGCATGTCAAGTAACTAGACACAGTACTCCACTTGCTGCTGAACTACTATAATCTTGATCCACATCACAATTTCACTTTTTTTTAAGTATGTAACTGATTGATACAATTCTTCTGGGAAATAAAGAAGAAGAGCTGTGGATATTTTCAGGATTATGTCCTCCAGAATAAATAGAACTCATGTTATCATGGAATAATATCAGTTTACTAATGAACGTTTGGCAATAACCTACTCCTACACGGGAGGCCAATTGTGCAGAGCAGGAGGGAGGCTTTTAAAAGGCCACCTGATCCAATTATTTGCTCTGTCAAGGGCAGTGCTTTAATTGTGTGTCAGAAAGAATAGAGGGATCTACAGTATCGAAAGTGACGTAGGTGGGCGGGTGTGGAATAAGCTCCTTATTTATAGGCAGCTTGGCCAGGGTTTAACGACTTGGTAAAGTTTACCACCTGGGCAGACAGTAACATGGACAGCGGCATTAGATGTATTGAGCCAGTAATGCCCAGTCTACAAACAATCAAATGATTGGATTGTACTGAGTAGTTGTGTGCTGAACTAAATTTTAAAACTAACTTGTTGAAACATATATTTTTCTATAATGTCAAATGAGAAGCACTACCTGGATGCAGTTCTTGCCTTATATATTACAGCAAGCATGACCTCATCAGAAACTCTGCCAGTCAACTTGGTGCTCCCCACCCTCTGGCTACTTTAGTCCCAACACAGACAGTTGGGAATCACATTGCATAAGGAGGTGGGAAGAGTCAAGTCAAACAGGAATTGATAACATCCATTGCCCCAAGGCTAGAAAATTCTGAGCAATTAGATAAGGTAACTTTCTTCTATTAGAGCCATTCATTTGTCTTATCTTTGTAATACTTAGCAAAGTTTTCTATTCTGGATATTTTTCATTTTTTTTTATTATGTTACATGGACAGTAGTTTACTGTCTGTAATCAGCCTCAGTTAGAACATTTCCTTCAGCTGTCAAGCATCTGTGCATGAATGGAAAGCACAAGTATCTAAGAGAACGTGAAAAGTTTGGCATGCAATGTCTGCTTTTCAAGTGCACATGTTACTGCTAAAATTAAATCTGTCATCAAGACTTTCTGTACCAGAAGTTTAGCATTATGGGTTTCATTACAAAATATAGGTATTCACTTGTATGAAATGCTTAGGGCTTTTTTTCTTCTTGATCTTTCTATAATTTAGGGTACAGTGCATGAAAAACATTGAATTAATAAGCTGTTCCCATGATGTCTGGATAAATATTTCAATCCTCCTTGGGGACACTATCTGCATGCTATCTGAGTTTCATTCTGCCTGTGTTTGCCAATAAACATTTTGATGGGTTAAACTGGTGAGCCTTGAGTAATCTACATCACCTGGTTCCAAGTCTGTGCTGAGAAATGAGGAGGGTCGGGTGTTAGGCTGGCCATACATGGGTCGAATTTCGAGAGTTTTCTTAAGAAAATCTTATCTAAAAATTTTCATTCGAATTTCGCACCATTAGTGGGTCGCAGCAACAGCCGATTTTCGTGCATCAAATTTGAGTGATCGGGCATGTTGGAAATTTTTTAAAAAAGGAACAATTTTCTAATCAATGATGTGAGAATCGTGCGAAAAATATAATCAAAAAAGAAATGCGCATGATTGCAAAAAAAGAAAATTCCCAGAAAGAAAAGAAGATTCCCAGCCACAAAATTTATTTTTTGTAGCAATATGAGGTGAAATTGAAGGCTTGGTTGGTCGAATTGGTTGAGAAATCAATGGTGGCACCATCGAATCACAAAACGCACAAAATTTCTGATTTTGGAAAGAATATTCTGTCTAAATTCAACCCATGTATGGCCAGCCTTAAGTTAGCAACCCAACCCTATACAAACTGTCATTCTACTGAAAGAGCATGATAAATACAGGTCAATGTTAGTGACCTAAAAAGTAATTAACAAGTTCACTTTCTGTTCCCTATACTGCATCTCTTTATATTAGACTGCTTAACAGAATCCTAGTGGCTGTAGAAGAAAATGGTTGACAATTATACCTAGAAGACATGTACAGAAAATAAAAATTGTTTTCCCATATATTGAAGGTTTTAGACTAATTAAAGAACTCTTGGGTTAGGCCAGCAAAGAAGGTCCTTGAACCAACTTTTGGGTTTTGGAGGTTCCATTCTTTCTACTCTGTAATAATAGCGGTAATATCTCTTTAGGGTTCAAGTACAATGATATACTAAGTTTGAGTTCAGGAAAAATGAAACATGGGTATGTTATCATGTAATACATGTAATCAAAATACCAGCTAAGCACCAATTGGTTGCCCAATGGAAATGTAAAATATTCAAGGGAACTCATAAAGAAGTTGGAAAATACTATGAATCATAATACTCTCTCATTCACTGGAATTCTTAAAGACAAATAAATAACCTTTACAAAGCATGTGGAGTGTGGCTTATTTGAAAGGTGGATGTGACTTTGTTGACAGGTGGGTGTGGCTAAGCAGCAGACGTTCTACTCATTTCCCTATAATATGTTGTACTTTCACTAAAGGGAATTTACAGTTTAGATTAATATGTTAACAGTTTAGATATATATGTGGATGTCTTCATTTTAAATACAATATTGTGGTATTCATTAAAACATATATATTCGTTGTCTTCATATGTTTAAATGGCTACATCAGTAATATATTGCTACATATTCAATGCATGCTGTATTTCGTGCTCAGTAGTGCAGCTCAATGGGTGTGTTATGAGACAAATTGATTAAGCACATTACAATCCCAAGATGTCTTTTACTGCAATTGATTTTTGATTGATCGAGGGGGCAAACCCAACAATAGAATGTATAGTGTGCATACTTACTCTTTTTCGCAGAATTCTATTTACATATGATCTACTTGTAATCAAATATAACTGACATATTATATGCCCTTGGATGTTATGTAAAAGCAATTAAACATCAACAACACAGCACATAACCTTATAGAGTTATATGTCTTGAGAAACATTTGTCTCGATTCCAGCTGTAACAGAAGAAAAAATAGCAAAGCTTAAAAAGGAAGCAGAAATGTTGAGAACATTTGAATACCAGGGAAACATTTTCCACTGAATGTTATATTTACTTTTTGTAATTGGTAAACTTTAGTGGCACTGCCAACCATGCATACACAGATGTGAATTTTGTTCTGTCTTGTAGACTGATTTTACATCTTTGCCTTGCAGTAACGAGAGATAAAATTTCAGTTTTTTCAGGCATTGTGGGGCATCGCCAGCCCATTCAGTGTAAATGTGCTGCCTTATTACAAATTTAACACCAAAAATACTGCGTGGTAATGTACATGAGAAATGCACTGCAAGCTAGGATTGAGAGGGGAGGGAGAATTAGATTATATTGGGTCAGAAAGGTGAGACAGAGGGTCAGTCCCTATTAATGGGTGGAATGGATAGATGGGCGGAGGGTTATGGCAGGTGATAAGGATGTTCCCATGTTACAAACAACCATTGGAAATGGTACTATTTGTACTAAATTAAAAAATTTGCACAATAAGTGTGCAAAATGTGACAATGAATTAATGTGTTTGTTCACCAATGCCTAAAGACAGCCAAGCAAAATAGGTGAGTTGGAAGCTTTGGTGCATGAAAAGAACTATGATTTAATTGGTATTGCTGAATATTGGCTTCATTCTACACATGACTGGGCTACTAATATTCCTGGCTATGCTCCCTTTCTTGGAGTCAGGGTAAAAAGGAAAGGCGGTGGTGTCTGTCTCTATGTGAGAAGTGATCTCAAAGTGAGTGTGAAAGAGGACCTAGTTGATGAAGAATGTGATGAGACTTAAGGGCCATACACACTATAAGATTTTCTGAAGACTTTTTCCTACAGATTTACCTTTTCTATGCAGTGCAAGGGCCTGCCAGATTGCATACAAATTGAAAGTGTTTAGGTTTGACCTCATATTATATGGTTTTGGTAAATCTAAAGGAAAAAGTCTTCAGAAAATCTTATAGTGTGTATGGCCCATTAGGCATTATGGGTGGAACTGCACATGGGTGTGCGTACTTCAAAGGTAATCATTGGAGTTTGTTATAGGCCACCCAATGTTAATGAGGAGGTGAAGACTCAGCTCCATGCACAGATAGAAAGGGCTACAAGGGCTGGGACAGTAGTAATAATTATTCAAATGTATAAATAGTAAAAAAAGTCAGGTCTGAGCATGTAAGCTGTTTACAAAAAGATCTAGAGTGGGTGACTGGGGACACAAGGAAAGCAAATTTATGAAATACCTTCTTCAGTTTTGTGTATACAAAGGAGCATAGGGGAACTTATGTCCATAATGAGGATGGTATTGACACAACCCCAAATGATCCACAATGGCTCAAAATTGATATAGTCCAGAAATGTTTTGACAGAGTAAAGGTGGATAAAGCACCTGGACTGGATGACATACTCCCATGGATCCTAAAAGAATTACGCTCTGTTATTACAAAGGCATTGTTTCTCATATTTAGGGACTCTTTAATGACTGGAATAGTACCCGCTGGATTGATGTAGAGCCAATATGGTGCCTTTATTTAAAAAACTTTAAAAAAATGTAAAAAAATTAAAAAGGAACCAAAGTCTTTACCAAAAAAACTATAAACCTGTTAGTTTAACTTCTATAGTTGGGAAGATACTGGAGAGTTTAATAAAAGATGATAGATGAGTTCTTGCTGGAAAAATAAATATTTGAATCAACAAACAGCATGAATTCATAATAAATCTGATTTCTTTTTTTGAGGAGGTAAGTAAAACCTTGGACAGAGGGGTGGCTGTGGATGTAGTATATTTAGATTTTGCAAAAGTGTTTGACATAGTTCCCCACACGGCTAATGAGTAAGGTAAACTCTACAGGGTTGGAAATGGATAGAAAACTGGCTAAAAGACAGAATTCGGAGAGTAGTGATTAATGATTCTTACTCTGAATGGTAGGGTTATTAGTGGTGATTCCTTTGGGATCAGCAAGGAATTTATCCCCTGCTGGAGCAAATTGGATCATGCTTTGCTAGTTTTTTTTTTACCTTCTTCTGGATAAACTGTGGGTATAGGATTGTGTATATAGGATTGTTTAATTATTTTCCCCTTTTATTGGGTAACTAGATGGACTTGTGTCTTTTTTCAACCAGACTAACTATGTAACTATGTAGTCAACATGGAGGTCTGAATGGGCCTAATTGTAAAATAAAATAAACCCAGTAAAGTGGAACTCTACAAATGTTTGTTTAGTTTTTGTTTGATTTCCTGGAGGATCTTCCCCTGCTATCACAGCAGGGAGATATCCCATTCGATGGCCATGGATCTGTTGTGAGCTATATCCTCCTGGTTCCTCTCTCTGGGATGATTCCCTGGGTAGAATCCAGTTGAGGGACAATGACTCATATTACTGGTCTAACTGGTATTTATAGGAACATATCAAGCATACATCCAGAGAGAGAGGCAGAAATAGTAGACCTCCCCTGTTACATCTTAATGGTTCAACTAGATGGACTTTTTTCAGCCAGACTAAATACGTACTGTAACTATGTAAACTGGGGATCACAGCAGAAAATAAACCCTGGAGCACCTGGTCAGGCTTTAATCAAAACTAATAAATAAAATGAGAAAGTCTAACCTTCTTTGTATGACAATGAAGTCTATAGCTGCAAAGCTATCCCATGTGTTATCCCCAGTGGGCAATATTCATTTTCTGCTTGTTCACAGCAAAATGGAGGGATTATGTGTCTATATGAATTTTCTATAGTAAAGAGGAGAAACAGACATGAAACAAATCTAACTGGACACATTTGAGTTGATTTACTAAAGCCAAATAGGCTGTTCATTTTGCAAGGGAGACTGCACTTTGCAAGATACGTTTCCCCAGAGCTTAGTGAATGAGGTGCAGCTCATGATTGGATATTGTTTGCTAAGTGAAATTTCACAACATTCACCAATGTCTGGGGAAAATTCCATTGCAAAGTGCAACTTCCCTTGCAAAGTAATGGCCTATTTGCCTTTAGTAAACATTGGTTGTATAAAGATCATTTACATGGATATGGAAGCTTAGTTCCTCTAAGTCCTGGGCACCAGAAGCTTTATAAGGAATCTCCCCTTACTAACTCAACAAGTGTGCCATCTAATGCAGGACGAGTCTTAGGACTGTATCACATAGCAAATGACTTGGTGGGACAGAAAGGGATCAACCAACAGAGCATACAGCCTGTAACAGTAATTTTCAGAGGTCACATTACATGTTAATATTAGGATTTTCTAGTATAGCATAATCACAACTGCTAAATATTTGCTCAAAGTTTTGCAAGTTCTGGCCTTAGAAGCAATGTGTCACTCATCATCGGAAGTCCTGAGATGGTGTATTCAGTTTCATATGAAATGTGTCAAGTATATGTAGCTGTGATTGCTTAAAGGGAGGAGGTGTTTTTTTTTGCTAGCATACAGAGATGTGACTATGTCTATAAACTATTAAAAAATTAAAGATAAATAGCAGAATGTGGAACATATTTATCAGTCAATGACTGTGAAGTGAATTCAAAAGCAAAGCAATCAGTCAAATAGCATTTTAACAATAAGGTAGCATAGCACCATATTTTTTGACAGGTTCTCTTTAGTGTTGGGATATTTAAGGGATATGTTGGCCTTTTTAAAATATATGCTCAGCTACATTTAAAAGCCATAACATCAAAGTGTTTTATCTATTCATGTTTTTTTATTGTTACACTGTATGTGGGCAGTCATAATTGCCTGATAAATGTTTAGGTTGTGCTTCCTGATTGGTAAAGGAGCACGGTGATTGTGTTTTACTCTTCCACTTACATTCAAATAGTATCCAAAAATATGTACCCACTATTAGAGTTGAGCGGACACCTGGATGTCCGTGTTCGTCGGGTTCGGCCGAACTTGAAAAAAAAGTCCGGGTCCGTGTCCCGGACTTTTTCCGAACTTTACCCGGACACCGAACCCCATTGAAGTCAATGGGGACCCGAACTTTCAGGCACTAAAATGGCTCTAAAAAACCAATGGAAAGGGCTAGAGTGCTGCAAATGGCAGCAAAATGTAGTTAAGAGCATGGCAAGTGCTCTTAAAAAAATTCCCCTTTAAATTTGTAATTTTTAAATAGCAGATTAGAACAGCAATCTGTAGTAAAATATAACTGAACGCTGCACACAACAGACTGATAAAATATATTTTTTTCTCCCTCCTCCTCCTCCTCAGTGGGCTCAAGTGAGGGCAAAAAGATCGTTCACTGCACCACCCCCCACACAGCAAAATCGATGTAGATCGCTAACGGACGATTGTTCTGTCCTGTGTCTCCTATCTGACCCTGCCTAATCTCTCCAGTCTGTCCCTAAAATGCTCAAATATCTTTCCCTGCCTACACTCCGACCTGTCCCTGCATTCTTTTCGGGCACAATTTTTCCCTGTCTGTCCCTAATCAGCAGCAGCCAGCACGTATGATGTGTGCTCTCTCCCTACACTACAGCAGACTGACGCACCGCGCTGTGTCTCTCGAGCTTATAAAGACATGGGTCACATGCTTCAGATGGCCAATCACAGCTACTAATACATTAGTAGGCATGGCTGTGATGGCGCACACCAGTTAAACGCTTGTTGATTGGCTGTTGAAAGCCCGCCATTAAAAGCGCGCCATTACATACAAAACAGGAAATAAAATTACCGAACACGGATTTTAAACCCGAAGATACAGTAAAGTTTTCGAGGCCGTGTCCGGGTAGCAAAAATCCAATTATCCGGTACGGACCCGAATAATACAGTCCGTGTTCGCTCAACACTACTCACTATATTTTCCATTTACGGGAGGGAAGCAAGGCAGTGGATCATGGCCCCAAACCATCAGGGACAGGGCGTAAGTTCAATTATTTCTTTTAACCGCTTCCATACCGGTCAAACTCTGGCATTCCTCTCCTACATGTAAAAATCATAATTTTTTTGCTATAAAACTACTCAGAACCCCCAAACATTATATATATATTTTTAGCAGAGACCCTAGGGAATACAATGGCGGTCATTGCAATTATTTTTTATGTCACACGTTATTTGTGCAGCAATTTTTCAAACGCGTTTTTTTCATGAATTAAAAACAAAACAAGTTAGCCTATTTTTTTGTATAGTGTGAAAGATGATGTGACGCCGAGTAAATAGATAAATATCATGTCACACTTTAAAATTCCGCACACTTCTGGAATGGTGCCAAGCTTCGGTACATAAAACTCTCCATAGCCTACGCTTAATTTTTTTACAGGTTACCAGTTTAGATTTACAGAGAAGGTCTTGTGATAGAATTATTTCTCTCGCTCTAACGTTTGCAGCAATACCTCACATGTGTGATTTTAACATGGTTTACATATGCGGATGCGACCTATGTATGCTTTCGCTCCTGCATGCAAGCACAAGGGGATGGGCGCTTTCATTTTTTCTTTTTTTATTTAAATTTTTTTATTTTTATACTTTCCCTAAATTTTTTTTTTTTTTATCTTTTTTATTCCTATTACAAGGAATGTAAACATCCCTTGTAATTGGAATAGGGCATGACAGGTCCTCTTTATAAAGGGATCTGGGGTCAATGAGACCCCCATATATCTCCTCTAGGCTGGAGAGCCTGAGAAAAAAAAAAAAAGGATCTCAGGCTTTCCAGCCGAATACACGGCAGTGTTTACAACGGCCGAGGCGTGACATCATAACATTGCGCCCAGCCTCTGAGAGATGACTGGGGACCATATGGTACTCGGTCAGCTTTATAGTAAACTTCTGCCACTGGCGTATTGCTATTCTGGCTCGCCAATCACGCGGGTGAGCTGGTAGAAGCACCAGAGAATGGTGTGGGGGGGGGGTGGATACATGACCAACCTGGAGGGGTAAGAGTCTGGCTTTAACTTGAATTATAAATCTAGTTTTTCAGCTGTAGCTGCCATCCGCTTGGCTGGGGACTGTAATCTCAGCTGAGGTCTTTATAGTGTTTCTTTTAGTAGGTAGCGTGTGACTGATAAAACAGGTAGGTAGGTCTGCTGGTTCTTCCTCTATGGCAGGCATGTTCAAAGTCCGGCCCGCGGGCCAATTGCGGCCCCTAGGCCGCTTTAATACGGCCCCACAGGTAATTTGGAAAAATCTATTGTTGTGGCCCCTGTCAATCTCAGAGTGCTGCTCAGGACCACTGGGATCTCTGGATCTTTCAACGTCCATGTACTTGTGAATACACTATTGTTAACACCCATTGCCTGTCCCCACCAGCTTTACATCCCTTGCTCAATATGGCCTCAGACTTAACCTGATAAGGGAGCACTAAAAAACACAAATAAATTTGGCGCTAGTATAACAGGACCAGCACCCTCTCCATGATAACTGGCATAGCACCTGTTTAGATTTGTCATCCATGTGACAAAATGAAAATGGAAAAGTATGCCATTTGCAATAAACTTTGCATAAAATAGTTAATTTGCATTTAATTTTAATGGTCCAAAGAATGTCAGATAAAATGGTCGGCCCTCACAAATGTTCACTTCATCAAATCTGGCCCTCTTTAAAAAAGTTTAGACACCCCTGCTCTATGGTGTATCAGATCCTCAAATTCTTTCTGTTTAAGATTGTATTGCTATAAGTTACAGCTCCTTGCAGTTTGCTATTTGCTTCATGTAATCATTGCATACAGAAGTTATGTAAGAGTTATGTTCTGTAACCAAGCTGGGTTAAACTGTTTGTGCCTATGCTGCCAACTCTATTTATAGTGAATGTCAGTGAAATCCTAATAAACCTGCATGCATATTAAGCAAGTATCACTGACTTCATGTACATAACTGTATCCCATGAAAAATTATAGATTATCTACGTGGTTTTTAAAGCAAATATAACAAGATAAAAATGACTAACCTATTTGTCCCTTTGTGAGTGCCTTACATCTTGCCAAGAAAAAACAAATTCCACATAATTTATAATGGTGTTGTATATGTGCTTTCTCCACAGGCTCACCTTTTAAGGCTTTTGTTGCAAGTTTACGGGGTTCCTCTTGGTCCACCAACCCCTCTACACTCAGAGAAGATGGAGCGATCTACACAAGAGCTGTTCCTTAACTTTATGATCGTGTTGATCACTGTACTGTTGATGTGGCTGCTTGTCAAGTCTTACCTAGAGTAAATGGACTACATAATGATACTTAGATGCACCTAAGTCTACATTTCCAGCCCCTTCAGTGCCGAAGAGCATTTTTTCACCAGTCTTCCTCCGCACTGAAAGGGCTGTGTGCCAAGTCAACGGCATCGGTACAGTTTGTACGTGACATCTCTACATTCAATTCCTTGATCAACCGCAACCTCACCTACTGGAAGCAAAGAGAGTTTTACCCTCGTGCACAACATTTAGCTTCTAGAAGATAAACACTGTCTAAAATTCAGTCAGCTGATGCATTTGAATGTCGTGAAAAGCCTATGAAGCTCTGTTGTACCGTGCTTTTTTTGCCCCAAGTCAATAATATAAACACCATCTTATCAGCTCTTGTCTTTGAGCCCCCATAAAAAATATACACTGGGACACAACATGTTTTCAACTGAATAAACTGAAAAGTTGAAACAACTCATGTGTTGTTTGTAATTTAGGATTATGAAGGGCATGACTTACACCCCAAAAGTCATGGGAGCTTAAAAGAGAAATTCATACTCCTTCCATTTATTTCTTTTTTTTTATTTCCTTGTTTACCCGATGCTGGGTTTTGCACAGTCCAGATATTCACACACCCAGCAGATCCAGTGTTGTCCTGCTGAGATCATCTTCTCTGCAGCCACTGCTTGGGTCCCGTGCCAAAAATCTTCTCCTGTGACATTATCGGAATGCTAACGGCTTATCCGGGTTCAGGATGACCACTAGACCCACCCTTCCTCCTCCTTAAATGATTGTAATGAGTGCTCCTAGCACCTCCTGGGATATGCACATCACATATTTCAGGAGGCACTGGGGGACTGAACACCATTCGCCTAGGCAAGGCGGGGGGATGGGACCAAAACCTATGCACTAAATAAAAAAGTAAAAAAAAGGAACAAAAAAGACAGATATTACTGTAGTGGAGTGGGGGAGGGATGGAGAGAAGGAAACTTCATGATGAGGGCAAAGATCTGCTTTAAAGTGTATTTCTAACCAACACCAGTTTGAAAAGAGAAGGCAATGAAAAACACCCCTGCGAGTTTTTTTTTTTTTTATATAGCTGTCTAAGTCCCATTGGAGGGGTTTTCTTCTTTTTACTGTACTGAAGATACAACAGGTGGTGAGAGTAAACTTCTCCAAAGTATTGGGAGGTACACTGTTATATGTTATCAGCGGAACAGGCGCCCCCATTGGAAGATTAGTTCTCAGCCCCTAAGCCAATGATAACTGTAAAATTTTGGGATTCCAGAAGCTCCCGGTCCTGGTGATGAACTGAGAAGGGTGAATCTCTCTAGCAGAAAAACAGCAACAAAAACATGATAAAAATTCGAACTACTTCGCTACTACTATTGGGTGGATAACAAAACGAATAGCAGTTCTGGCAATAGGGGTCAAGTTATTAAATACATTGTATTGCCCCATATTATGACTGCAGTCATGTATCCATTGAGAGTTTTTACCACATGCACTCTAGAATCCTTCATTAATAGCTAGGGCCCCTGGTTAAGGGAAGTCTAAGCTAAATTTCTTTGCATGCATTTAGAAAATTGAGTTAAACAAATCCTTTTTTTAGACATTTTACTGACTGTATAAATTATTTGCAATACATAAAATGAACAATGGGGAAAATGGGGGAAATGAGGGGCTGGGGGGTGGGAAGTGCTTCTCTTGAGCTAGAGATGCTCTTTCAGGAAAATATTTCTGTGACTTTAAACATAAACAAGGAATGTAATTACTATAGCCCATGTATTTCTATTGCACGTGCTGCCTTTTCAGGTTCAAATGGCTTAAAAGATGGGGACCCACCAGGGCTTCTATCCACAGAGGTGACCTATAGAGTGTAAAATAGAGGCTACTGCAACTGGTTTCTTGACTCCAGGAATGTCTATAGAGGGTCCAGGTCTGGATCAAGACAATTAAATGATCAGGGACGTGGCAGTCAATAGGGTTGTTGGCACAAATTTTGTCTCAATGAGTTATTTGTATAGTAATTGCAGGGATGTGAGTGATAAAGAAGTGATCATAGGAAGAGATTACAAGTGCAACACAGATTCTCTGCCAAGTCTTAACAGACACAAACACTGGACAAGTGAATAAAGCAAAATTATATGTAAGAGTTGAATACATATTTCTCCATTGTTTAGGCCATTCAGAATTGACTGGTCAAAGTAACAGGTGTGTAAGCAAATTTGGCCTATACTCCCCCAACACCCTAAATTATAAAAAAAATTGTGGTTCAGGGCAACATGACTCTGCCACCTACCAATGCAGCACTTTGAACAGCCAATAGCCAGACGTGAGCACTGTCACATGGGATGCAGTGAAACATGCATTCTTTGTGGTTTTCACAAAGTTGAAATTTACACTAAACTGCTGGGCACTCTGGATCAAAGCAACAGTGGTAAGGTTTTAAATGCTGGTGATAAACTAGATCTCTTTGTCAGCCTATCTTTGTTAATTAGCATTGCCAAATGCAAAATCCTTGGTGAATATGAACAGCTGTTAGGAAATCTAATCTCAGTTTCTTGACACGAGGCTGGCAGCGGAAGAAAATGAGTGGTGAGTAAGTGGTGACCTTTTCCAAGTATGTTGAACTATTTCCCTTCAAATGCACTTAGGGTTTTGCATTCAATGTATTCAGAATGAACAGAATTATAAAAGCGAATTATTTTTAGAACACATTGGGGGCATTCATAAATTTAATTCAGGTTGAACAATATGCAGTTTCTAGGCTTTGCTTATTTTTCACAAAGTGTATTTTTTCCTAAATTATTTAATTATAACTATAAAAGTTCTATTGAAACATACACTAAGACCTTTATCACACTGATGATCACCAAGTCACCAAAACGCTGCTGCCACTTTACCTAATGGATGTTGCTCTCTTGCTTACCAAAACTCAGCAGAACATTACTTGCAGAGAATACCTCACCTCAGACTTCCTGATTCCAGTCTTCCTGAGTTTTGAAATATGGGTGAACCCCAAAAGTGCGTCTTGAAGTTTCCATCTGTTGCTGTGGTCACACTGACTTTACTTGGAAGAGGACTTCAGTGCCAAGAAAAGAAATAGGTAGATTGTTGCACTCTAGAGGACAAGTGAGTGAGGGTGGGTCCTTGCTAATAATGACCTAAAGACCTGATGCGGCTTTGCCAGATTTTGGTGAGGGGCTGGTCAGGAAAGCTAACCTCATGCACAGGGCCGCTGTTAGAAATCATGGGGCCCCATACAGCCCACCTGATGGGGCCCCCCTCAACCAAACCCTTGACACCACCCATTGCCCCGCCCCCTGATCCCGACTCGAAACAAAATGCAGGTTTGTTGCCGTTTATATAAATGCTTGCGGAGCCAACGTGTGCGTTCGCAATTGCGCATAAGCATAAAGTAGTGGGGGCAGTTTAAAATTTAAAATTGTATTTCTATTAATTTTATTACAAAGAAAAAAATCGTATACTGTATCTTTACATTTTTTTTTCTTTTTTGCTATCACAAGGGATGAACAACATCCCTTGTGATAGCATGAGCCACCACAGGTACTCTTTATGGAGAGATCTGGGGTCTTTTAGACCTCATATCTGTCCAAAGCATCTGATCAAACCAAGATCAGTTTGATCAGATGCTTGTTCAAACTGGTAATGGCTACGAGACCGAAACTGGAAGTGATAAAATCCTTGTCGCTTCATGCCATACAGTGGGAGGAACGACATCCGCCCCTCTCACTGTGTCTCAGGAACTGGATGCTACTGTTTGCATCCTAAAGGTGGTAAAGGCAGGGATGCCACTGCCTGTAAAAGTAATCCATTGGCTTCTTAGCCACTAGGATTACTTTTACTGTGTTCAGAATCACTGAGGCAAAAAAAAAAAAAAATGATATCTTGTTCATTGCTGTAGTAATGACCAAGATATCACCCTTCCAATCCAGTGACATATTGGTATGTAGGGGATTGGTTTGGGGGGCAGTAAAAATGCAGCTCTGCTGCACATGTTAACTGCTCCCCCAACTGAAGTGTAAAGTAGCATCTCACTGTGTCCTATGATCATCACACAGGCAGCACAATAAGCAGGGGCTCTATCATGGCTCAGTGTCACATGGCTGTTGGATGCTAACTTTGTTATGGCTGTGCTGTGTTACAATCTGTAAAACTCAGTACATCTAACAGCCATGAGTTGACAAAGTCAGCACCCAACAGCCGTGTGACACAGAGACAGGATAGAGCCCCTGCTTTTTGTGCTGCTAATGATAACCTGCTGTGCTGTGGTATAATAGGACACAGTGAGGATTCTATCCTCTAATTCTCCACTCACTGTGTCCATTGCTGCAGCACTCTCCTTCTGCTGTTCGCTGACAGCCGCTCAACTGCTTCATATCTCCTCAGGACAGAACCCGGGAGCCGAACAGAGAACAGTAGTATCACTCCGCCGGCCGGGACTATTTGAATAGTGGGGCGGCATGATGTACTTGCGCCCGAAAATAAAGAAATAGTCCCTCCACTGCGCTCACCTCCTGGGCCCCTTTGTAGACCTGATGGGGGAAAATTATATAACACCACCCCATAGGCAAGTAGAAGTGGGAGAGTTTAGAAAGCTATTTTTTTTAAATATGCAGTAACGAACTTTAATGTGGCCGGGGCCGGGCCCCCACTGTGTAGCTGATGGCCGGGCCCGGTACAACAGGGCCGGTTGTACTGCCCTATCAGCGGCCCTGCTCATGCATAAGATGCATTCTTTGAAATGTAAGACATTGAAGAGAATGCAGCATAATTTGTACCATGGCAAGGAACTTCAGGTACAAAAAAGAGCTGATAATAAGGGTCTTCCACACCATTCTGTCATAGCTGTATGACCACCCACATAGTATTAAGTAGGTTCCCCTTGTGCCACCAAAATAGCCCTGACCCATTGAGGCATGGATGCCACTAGACCTCTGAAGGTATGCTGTGGTATCTGGCACCAAGTCGTCAGTAGCAGACCTTTTAAGTCCTGTAAGTTGCAAGCTGAGGCCTCCTCAAACCATTTTTGAACTATTTTTGCAGCATGGCAGGGCGCATTATCCTGCTTAAAAAGCCAAATGGCATCATGGAATACCATTTAAATGAAGCGGTGTACTTGGTCAGTAACAATGTTTAGGTAGATAGTTTTGGGTTGATTTACCTAAGGCAAATAGACTGTGCACTCTGCAAGAGGAGCTACTCCAGAGCTTCGTAAATGAGCAGAAGCTCTGCTGACTTCTATCATTCAATCATGTGCAAGTAAAAATGCTGTTTTTTAATTTTCCGTGCATGTGATCGGGTATTCTTTGCAAAGTGAAGCTTCACCTCATTTTCAAAGCCCTGGAACAACTGCTCTAGCAACTGTACTTTGCAAAGTGCATAGTCTTTTTGCCTTTAGTAAATCAACACCTATGTGTCATCCACTTAAATGGCAGGACCCAAGGTTTCCAAGCAGAACATTGTCCATAGCACCACACTGCCTCCTCCAACTTGTCTTCTTTCCTATACTGCATCCTGGTGCCATCTTTTTACCAGGTAGGTGAAGCACACACACAAAAAAAAAAAAAAACACAAGAGAGCACCTCTATCTAGGTGTAGGGATTTATTAAAAAAGCATAAAAGATAAAAAAAAATGCACTCACTAGATAAAAGTTGATCAAGGCTTGTCATAGACCCAAATAGACCTCCATAGGATCACTGTGAGGCTGCAGATTTCAGCAGGCATGTGGCTAGCGAAGTACACACACCTGCTCATCCACATGATGTAAAGAAAATATGATTCATCAGACCAGGCCACCCATTGCCCATTGTAGGCACTTCTGGCAGTGGACACTGGTCAGCATGGGCACCCCGATGGTCTGCGGATACACAGTGCCATACACAACAAACTGCAATGCCCATTTTTTCTGCTTTCAACTTCAAGGAAAACTTGCTGCCTAATATATACCATCTACTTTCAAATATCATTGTAATGAGATAATCAATGTTATTCTTACCTGTCATAAAGGTATCGGGGAGCGTTGTATATCCTATATTTGTTTTCCTTTTGCTCCAGTGCTGCTGTACCTCCCAACCACTCCCAGGGATCTGGGGCTAGAAATGCTCTACAAGCCATCTTTTGGAAGAAAAGCCCAGGTGGGACTTGGAAAAGCAGATCTATCATCAAAAATGTATCATGCTACAAGCATGTATTAAGTCACGTTTAACATTTACTGGTAATTATTACCTATCATAGAGATCAATGAACTTAACCTGAGAAGCCTTTATTTTCCTTTATCCCTAGAAGGCCAGAGCAATTTATTCATATATTCACAAATTTAAAACTCGAGAAAGTGGATTACTTTAAATTCAAAGAAGATATATATTTCACTGCAGTGAAAAGTAAGTGTGGCTACATTGATACATTGAATGGCTTAAAGCCGAACTCCAACCTTACCTTTAGTCTTGCACAGCTGTACAGGCTCCTCTCCTATACTGAAAATGCCTAGTCTGATTTTACTGCACACAATTTGCATTAGAAATGGAAGCAAGTCAGATAGAGCCCTTTCCTATTCAGCCTTACTGTCCTTGTTCCACCCCCTTTTGACCACTTGCCGACCGCTCGCCGCAGTTTTACTGCGACAGGCTGGCTCAGGCTGTGCAAAACGACGTAGTACTACGTTGATCGCGCGTGTGGTACTGGGGTCCTACTAGGCAGAAGGGATGCCGATGCATGGGGCCGGCGACTGCGATTGCCGCCGGGCACCCACAATCGCTATCCGCTGAGAGAGAAGAACGGTCAGCTGTTGTAACGACAGCTGACCGTATTTCTCTCTGATTTGATCATAGAGCGCCTGTGATCCTTCTATATAGGATCACAGGTCTCTATGGTCATTTCACAAGCCCCTCCCCCCACAGTTAGTAAACACTCCCCTAGGCTCACATTTAACCCTTTGATCACCCACTAGGTTAACCCCTTCCTTGCCAGTGTCATTATTACAATAACAGTGCATATTTTTAGCACTGATTACTGTATCAATGTCACTGGTCCCCCCAAAAGTGTCAAAAATGTCAGTTAGGGGTCAGATCTGTCTGCCGCAATGTCGCAGTCCCGCTAAAAACCGCAGATCACCGCTATTACTTCTAAAAATAAATAAATAAATAAAAATGACATAAATCTATCCCCTAGTTTGTAGACCCGATAACTTTTTTTGGGGGGGAATGTTATATAGCAGAATGTGAAAAATATTGTTTTTTTTTTTTTTGCAGAATCTTCGCTCTTTATTTGTTTATAGCCCAAAAAATATAAATCGCAGAGGTGATCAAATACCACCAAAAGAAAGCTCTATTTGTGGGAAAAAAAAGGACATTAATTTTATTTCGGTAAAGTGTCGCACGGCCGCGCAATTTTCTGTTAAAGTAACGCAATGCCCAATCGCAAAAAACGGCCTGGTCATTAAGGGGGAAAATCCTTCCGGTCCAGAACTGATTAACCACTTTACCATTAGAGGATTTTGCTGTCTTACGTCTGGGCCACTTTTTGCGATTCGGCGCTGTGCAACTTTAACATACAATTGCGCGGTCGTGCGAAGCTGTACCCAAACTAAATTTACGTCCTTTTTTTCCCACAAACAGAGCTTTCTTTTGGTGGTATTTGATCACCTCTGCGATTTTTACTTTTTGCGCTATAAACAAAAAAAAAGCGTTTGTTTTGAAAAAATAACAATATTTTTAACATTTTTTTATATGAAATTTCCCCCCAAAAAAATGTAAAAATCAAAATGTTTTTAAATTTTTGGCTAATTTGTTTTCTGCTACCTATGTTTGGTAAAAAAAAAATCACAATAAGTGTATTTTGATTGGTTTGCGCAAAAGTTATTGCGTTTACTAACTAAGGGAAAGATTTCTGTCATTTTTAGTGGTTTTTTTTTTAACGAGTAATGGCGGCGATCTGCGATTTTTTTTTGTGGGACTGCGACATTGCGGCGCACAGATCGGACCCTTGACTGACATTTTTGACACTTTTGGGGGTACCAGTGACATTACTAGAGTAATCAGTGCTATAAATATGCACTGTTACTGTAAAAATGACACTGGCAGGGAAGGGGTTAATTTTATTGGAGAGGGAGGGGTTAATATATGCCTGGTGCTTACTGACGTGTGTGGGGGGAGGTGACTGAGTGAGTCAGGGACAGATTGCATGTTCAGCTATGCTGAACACTGCGATCTGTCACTCCCTGTCACTTAGGAGATCCGCCCGCTCTGTTTACATAAGCGGGCGGATCTCCAAACTAGATTAACCGACGATCGGGTAAGAGCAGCGGCGATCGCCGCCGCTCCTCCCCTGGCCCGACTCCCGCTGTGACTGAAAACAGCGGGAGCGTGCCTCCGGTGGCGCGCGAGCGCCGCCTACAGGGGGAGGAGTCTAGCGACGTAGTACTACGTCGCTAGACGATAACGAGCCACATTGCTGCAGTAGCAGCAATGTGAGCAGACGTTAAGTGGTTAATCGCTGGATTTCAGTTTTTCAATTATGAAGGTTCAGCATCACACATGGGTGTTACCTAGAGAAGTCTTCATGCAAATACAGTCTGCCTAAGAATGCCCGCTCCCACCGACTGACATCCACTCATAAAGGTATTTTGAACCATAACCCCTCCGAAGAGTCTGTCGACTGCTTACATCTCAGCCCTTCAGAAGCGTACTCAAGCAGGGAGCTGTGATGTTTTCAGGGAGCTATGTAAAGCACCCTGCCAGTCCCTCCCACCAGCCATAATCTGCCTGCATTACATAGAAAAGTAAAGAGATCTAATGATGATGCCACTTGGTCTAAAATAAAGTATGTAATGAAAAATGAACAGAATCAGCTCGTCAACAGGGCCAGCCTTTGGGGTGTGTGAGCTGTACGGCCGCACAGGGCGCCATGGGCAACAGGGGCGCCGAGCGGCCACCACAGCTCGCAGATGATCAGGCACAGCGGGAGGTAAGCAGCGACCGCGGCCTGGAGAGGGTTAACACAGGCCGCACCCGCCGCTTACCTCCCGCTGTGCGGCTGTGCCTCGGTCTCCTATAGCTGCAGGGCTGAGCTGTGTATCTCACACAGCTCAGCCTCAGATCTGCCGCAGCTGACAGATCCCTCCTCTCCTCCTCTTTGCAGGGATGCCAGAGGAGAGATCGTCAGCTCCTGGCTGAGACAGCAGCAAATCACGATTGGCTCCCACTGCTTTCAATCAAAATCAGTCAGCCATTTAGGAGAGAGGGGGCCAGGTCACGGCTCTGTGTCTGAATGGACACAAGGAGCTGTGACTCGGCTCGGGTGCCCCCATAGCGAGCTGCTTGCTGTGGGGGCACTCAACAAGAGGGAGGGGCCAGGAGTACAAAGGTGGGAGCCGAGAAGAGGAGGATCTGGGCCACTCTGTGTAAAACCAACTGCACAGAGCAGGTAAGTATAACATGTTTGTTTTTTAAAAAGGAGACTTTACAATCACTTAAAGAAAAAAATTGAGGAACCAGAACTGAGATAGTAAGATTTCCCTCTGGTGGCAAATACACAAATATCTATGGTCTCATAGAAATTAGCAACCTTGTAAAAATGTCAAAGTCGTATGAAAGCAATGCAATATTAAACACTGCCATAATAACTCAAAAAATGCTCACTAAAAATATACCATGCTTCCACTTTGATTGGCCACTGGGTTGTATGCAGACCATTGCATTTGCATGTAGCAGGCTTTTCATAATGCCTCTGCAACAATGTGCACATTTTGTGATTTTCTGCTTGACCCACAAAATGAGGCCCTCTTCAGCAGTAGAACATGGTAGTAAGAGATTTTGTTGCAAGACCATTCATTTTGACAATTTCTTCCCATATAAGTTTATGTACATTTAACATATTTGATGCATGTTATTTACCTGTGAAAGCCTCTCTTCTGTAGAAATCCAAAAGCCATAAGACTGCTGCCTGGTGCTGCCATCTTGGATATGATGTCTGCAGCCCCAGCAGACTCACAGCTATGGCACTCTTTATTATTCCGCCTGCTGCCTTTATTGTTATGTAGGGAGGTGGAGGGCAGCATGGAAGAGTTAGCCCAGCACAGAGAGTCATAAGAAACTCTTAGAAGAGGAAAGGACTATGAGATCCAGGAAAGTGCTAGGGAACTTTACTAGGAAATTCCGGAAAAAATCAGACTAGCAAGTTTAGAAGCACATTACAGCTGAATAAAGAATATTTTTTGAAAGTAGGGATTTGAAATCCTTATTTTTTATTGACTTTTATTCACAATTGTTTTTAACCACTTGCCGACCGCTCACATTGAGCGTACTGTGGCAAAGTGGTTTGTTATGGCCAGCGCCGTAGGTCTACGTCGCTGGACTCCCCCCCTTGTGGGCGGCGCGTGCGCGCCGCTGGAGGCTCGCTCCCGCTGTATTCAGGCACAGCGGGAGTTGGGCCAGGGGAGGTGAGGCCGCTCTTCCCCGATCGTCTTTGTTTACACAAGCGGGCGGATCTCCTATGTGACAGGCAGGGACAGATTACAGGATTTAGCATAGCTAAATCCTGTAAGCACCAGGCATACATTAACCCCTCGATCACCAATAAAAGTTAACCCCTTCCCTCCCAGTGTCATTTTTACAGTAACAGTGCATATTTATAGCACTGATTACTGTAGTAATGTCACTGGTACCCCCAAAAGTGTCAAAAATGTCAGTTAGGGGTCCGATCTGTCCGCCGCAATGTCGCAGTCCCGCAAAAAAAATCGCAGATCGCCGCCATTACTCATTAAAAAAAAAAAAACAATAAAAATGACATAAATTTCCCGTAGTTAGTAGCAGCGATAACTTTTGCGCAAACCAATCAAAATACGCTTATTGCGATTTTTTTTACCAAACATATGTAGCAGAAAACAAATTGGCCTAAAATGTTAAAAAATTTTGATTTTACATTTTTTGGGGGGGAATTTCATATAAAAAAATGTGAAAAATATTGTTATTTTTTCAAAATTGTCGCTCTTTTTTTGTTTATAGCGCAAAAAGTAAAAATCGCACAGGTGATCAAATACCACCAAAAGAAAGCTCTATTTGTGGGGAAGAAGGACATACATTTAATTTGGGTACAGCATCCCAAGACCGCGCAATTGTCCGTTAAAGTAACACAGCGCCAAATCGCAAAATATGGCCTGGTCAGGAATGGGGTAAAATCTTCCGGTCTTAAAGCGGTTAAAATTACGCTCATTGAGAATTTTTTTGTCAAAGACATGTAGCTAAATACATTTTGTTGCTTTTTTTTATTAATATCGCAAAAAATGAAAAGCGCAGAGGTGATCAAATACCACCAAAAGAAAGTTCTGTTTGTGGGAAAAAAAGGACGTAAATTTAGTTTGGGTATGGCGTTGCATGACCGTGCAATTGTCAGTTAAAGTTGCACAGTGCCGGATTGCAAAAAGTGACCTGGACGTAAAGCAGAAAAATCCTCCGGTGGTAAAGTGGTTTAGCTGGTCACTTTAAGTGCAGAACTGGCATTGACTGGAGTGTACCTTTAAAATGGCAGTCAATTCATAATTTATATTCATGTCACAATTTTTTATGTCTCGCAGTAAATCTAGTAGTGTGAGGTCACAATCACCATGAAGGATTTTATGTTGTAGCCAATGCAACCAGAAGGTTAGGGACACCTCAATTGAGGCAGAAGGAGAAAGACCCCAAGGTCGGCACTGGGCCGTCCAATACCAATAAAATATAAAAATAAAGTCTATGACATGGAGATCTTGTGGCTGGAGTCCCAAGAAAGTCCAAAGAATCAGCAGATGACCTATCCTTCCACCAGCCTTCCTCTATAACTGAAATATCATTGCTGGCTGGACTACTGATCCCTTCAATTACTCACGAAGCCCAGTTCAGCTGCAATAGATGCCACTTGTGTTCAGAGCAACATAGAAACAACTCCACTGTGCAAACGTTATTCATCCATTCAGTGTCATGTCATCAGGTCATTTGTCTTTGTATTGCTAATTAAAGAAGTTAGGAATGACAGCTGTCTTGCAGCAATTAAAATAGTATTTGAAGTCAAGTTCAGGACCACTAAATTACCATGGCATTAGCTGCAAATTGTTCCTGGGGCAGCTGTGTTCAAACACATTCTAATATTAATATTCTGCCAGTGACATCACACTCAATTAACTTCTCACAACTCCTCCCTCTAACTATTTCAGTCCTAACACGGGGATTAGAATTCCAGAGGACGGAGAGGAACAATACAGACAGCAAGGAGTCCTGAGCTCCCTGGGGTTGGATTGCACACTGCAGGTAAAACTAACCACTATCTTTTCTTCACAGTGACCTCCAGGTATATCTAAACTTTCATGGAAGTACTTTACATAGAGTGACTAACCTGTTGATGTTAAAAAAAGTTGAATCTCTTGAAAGCATCTTTGGCATAGGAATAAGATACAGAGGTTCTAGGAAACAGATATAATTGTAGTTTGGCCCGCAGCAAAAAGTTTCCATAGAATTGCTGCTCTTTGTAGGATAAACTGTATTCACGTTCCAAGCTCTACAGTTTGCCAAAATTATTTTAGGTTTAGGCTTTAATTTACAATAACATAAAAGTGATAAAAAAAAGCTCAATTTAAACATAATTGGACGTGTTGGAAACATTTAAGATTTAAAATGTAGTAAATGTAATATATTTAATGTACATAATTTCACATGAAGGTCTTTATCATCAGTGTTGTGCAATTTTACCAAAAAAACCATGTAAAAAGTCTGTGCAAATTACAACTATACAGGTTAATAAAGTCCGATCATTAAAAAATGTATTCTGATTGGTTGTTGGTTTTCATGTTGTATTTTGCCTTATTAATTTAAGGATCCCATAGGCATGAGATTTTTGCCCAATCTGGCCAATTGTGGTTGGATTGGGAAACAACAATTTGTCTCTGGAAATTCTGAGACCTTCACAGTAGAGATGCACAGATACCTCCTGGTTGCCAGTTCAGGGGAAGGATAGATAGTTTCTGAATGGATGTTCTTTACCTGAGCACTCCAGTTCTTCTTATATCAGGTTGGTGCCGGGGGGTCTGCTCGGTGCATCACCATGTACACCTTGCTGATTAAAAGCGTGCATATTGGTGCCATGAACATTCTAACAAATGATTGTTTAAAAGAAATAAAATAACGCGTCAAGTGTGATAATAACCCACAACGACCAATCAGAATGCATTTATCTTCTAGTTTTTTAAATCCATATTAAACAGATTGGAACTAAACCTATATTTATCTGATCGGTTGCTATTAGTTAACTTACTGTTCACACAGAATTGTATAAAGTACTCAAAACCCATACTTGAGTAAAAGTACAAGTGCTCAATCAAAAAGTGACTTGAGTAGAAGTGGAAGTGCTCGATCAAAAAGGGACTTGAGTAGAAGTACTAAAGTATTCAACATTTTTTGTACTTAAGTATTGCAAGTAGTTTTTTTTTTTTAATTTTGCTACTCAAGTACTGAAAGTAAAAGTTCCAGTAGTTTTGAAAAAAAAATTGCTACTCAAGTACTGAAAGTAAAAGTACAAGTACTGTGTTATGTAGTTATTCAAGAAAGAAGTCAAAAGTTTGAACATCATATTGTTTTTTATTATTTCAAATGCAGCTTTTATTTATGCATACAGTAGCTTTTATTTTCGTATGCGCTGATAATACACATGTTTTGAACTTCATGAAACCTGTCATCTACTGTTCTGGCAGTGGTAATTTTTATAATTGTAATGAGTAACAATGCAGCACAAAAAAAAATACTGGAGTAGAAGTATTGAAATCATTGAAAAAATGTAGTGAAGTAAAAGTGGAAGTAGGAGAAAAAAATTCTACTCTAGGAAAGTACAGATACCGCATTTCGGTACTTAAGTACAGTAGTGAAGTAGTTCTACTTAGTTACTATACATCTCTGTGTTCACATTATTAATGATTATTACACTGCCCGAAAAATAAGCCCTTGTATATAATATCTGAATTAGACTCAATAGGCAAGACAGAATGTCATGAATTTTATAAACTCACACATGTTCTGAATAGTCAAATCTACCCAAAACATGTATTTCAGTTATGTATGCCTATTTAAAAATGAATTGCACATTTGTTTATATCTCTTGGAGGTCTCAAGGGCTCTTACAATGCCAAATGTTGGTGGCATGATCCCGAAGTGAATTCTTTAAGATACAGTGCAAACCAAAAATTGGGAAATCAATTCACAAAATAGTGACACGTTAATTAAAGAGAATTATTTTAGAGAGTAGTGAAGGTAGACATTCGGTCATTTTTATTATTCATTGCATTCCGTGGGGTATATTAAATACAGATTGGCACTCCGAAAGTGCTCAGGGATTTGGATGCTGCATTGTCCATTCCAGCACTCACCTGTGCTATGGTATTGTGACCTCTGTTTCCACCAAAAGTGGTGAGTTAAGTCTGCCGTTCATGTAGGGAACCTATATAGCTGATAAGGGAGGCTGCACAGGTGAGCTCTTCACTTGTATTAATGAGTAATGCATGAAAATTCACAGCAGAATGAGATCTGAGTGGCACAGTTCCGGTACTCTGTCTTTCTCCTAACAGCTGTTAAGATATCAGGTTGAGAATTAAGGGTTATTTTTATGCATTGAGTTAAATGTTAGGGTTCAGGTAGGGGGAAACTTAAGAGTTAAGCTAGCCGTACATTAGGAGACTAAAGGGCCATACACACTATAAGATTTTCCGAAGACTTTTTCCTTTAGACTTACCAAAACCATATAATATGAGGTCAAACCTAAACACTTTCAATTTGTATGCAATCTGGCAGGCCCTTGTACTACATAGAAAAGGTAAATCTGAAGGAAATCTAACCACAAAAGGTATATAGTGTGTATCCAGCTTAAGAGTCAAACAGACGTTAGTATAAAAATTCTCATTAAAACATTCTTAGAAAATTCAATCTTGCCATCATAGGGGTTGATTTACTAAATGCAAATAGACTGTGCACTTTGCAAAGTGCAGTTTTCTCTCTGCAAGAGCAGTTGCCCTAGAGCTTAGTAAATGAGCAAAAGCTCTGCTGACTTCCATCACCCAATCATATGCAAGCAAAAATGCTGTTTTTTTATTTTGCTTGCATGTGATTAGGCATTCTTTGCAAAGTGAAGCTTTATCTCATTCACAAGGTTCTGGAACAACTGCAATTACAGAGTGAACTTCACTTTGCAAAGTGCACAGTCTATTCGCCGTTAGTAAATCAACCCTATTGAGTCAACTAATTTAATCTGAGAGCCCTTAAAATATTGTACAGATCTGCTCTTGAATGTAATCCCAGGTGTGTTAAAAAGATTTCATTACAAAATGTATGATTTTTTTTTAATATAACGTTTCTGGATTGAAAATCACATTCACAATTAGAATTTCATTTGTTCAAGAAAACAATTTTGAATTTTTCATCCCTACGGTTGAAAATGAAGATCCATTTGTCCTTACTAACCATTGGAAAAACAAACGACCATTTCAAAAAATAACATTTTTGTACAAACTTTTACTAAAGTATGGCCAGCTTTATGGTCAGGTTAGAAGGGCAAGTCAGACATCAGAAACTTTTAGGCTCACTCTTTAATTCTGTTTTATGCCAAAAGTCCCACTCCAACTATCACTGCATCAGGATCTCCGGTCAACAAAATAGTGAGGGTGATTCTTGGTAGCATAGTCATCTCTTGCCCAAACATATAACTTCAGTTTTAAACATTTTTCTTCTGTAGAAGGCTCAACATTTTTCAGGCATCTTTTTTGTAGTTCTTCTTAAAAACCCTTAAACTAAGACCTGGGATGATGACATTCTATAAATTGTGATTTTAGTATGACTACATATTAGTTATCGACCGATAACGTTTTTTTAACGCCAATACCGATATTTTGGTCATCGGATATCGATATCGGCCGATATTTTCGGACATTAAAATTTCTTTTATTTTTTTTTTTAAATGTCTACAGGCACTGTGGTGGAGGGGTCTGTGGGTCTAAAAGACCCCAAACCCCTCCTCTGCACTAAAAAGCATTCAAAATGCCAAGTTTGGCTGTTTTGAATGCTGTAAGTTTTTTGAATTCTGCGCCGCTAGTACCCGGTGGTGCTGTCATGTCATGACATCACTTCCGGGTACCCGGCGCCGAATTCAAAACAATGGAGACCCGGTTTTGATGGCGGCGGTGCAGGTAGGATGCCCGGGACTCCCGGTGGGACGGGAGACCCGGGGCGAGCCGCGGAAGGCGGCGGGAGGGGGGGACGTCCTCTCCCGATCCTTGTAATGACAGCCGAGCAGCTTCTCAGTCACATCGGTTGTCATTACAAGTCAGTCGACCGTCGGCTATAGACACCGGTACCGGGGTGATGCCTCTAGCTGCAGGCATCACCCCGGTACATGCACTTTCCCTAAATATCGGCAATATCGGTAAATCCAAAGGCCGATTCCGATATATATCGGGGAAAGTGCGTATCGGCCACCGATATATTGGGGTTGCCGATAATCAGTCGATCTCTACTACATATCCTACAACCTTCAGCAAGGAGAAGGATTGCCTTTCTGGTGGTTTTCAATAATGGCAAGACTAATGATGACACTGAGAAAGAGCAACTGCCATATTTTAGTTTATTGTAGTCAGATAAATGAGCATCAGGTATAGATTGTTTGTTGTGGCTTACACATTGTACATTGTATGTTTTTTTTTTTCTGGTGTAGTCCATCTCTGAAAATGTTTAACACCTCCTAAGTCCTAGACTCATAAGTTTCGCTACATGTTTCCTATGGCTGGAGGCATTTACATGTGATTAGCCATAATAATGTGATATATCAAGTGTGACTTTTGTATTATTCCTAGAGGATTACCACACAGACGTGTTGCTGCTTACTATTTACACAGGCGGCTTATGTGTTAACAGAGCTGGAATTCCTTTTCTTCTTCATGACTTCTTGCAGCTCAACACGAGTAAAGTGATCCGTGTGGATTGAGAGCTGCCTCAGATTGGTATGATTGGCAGATAGAGGACATCCTCCAATTAAAGCCAAAGCCAGTCAGCTTTTATGTTGACTTTTTTTTTCTGAACTTGTATTTAGCTGCAAGAAAATAAATTAATGCATTCTCTCCAGAGGTACCAGCTTGGGATATATTGACATGCATATTTAGAAATGTAGACAGATATCACCACAGTAGGATGACCAGTGAAAGAGGGGCTGCCTGCTATCTCAATAGAAGCACATATGTCCATTAATACCTAGCTGGTGTTCCAAGACCATATACTGAAAATCAGAAGGCGGTGCAGGAGCATGGGGGGGCTTTGTGTAACTTAACAAGACCTAGTGCGGCAGATATATTGACTCTACCTTTTCTAGTGGTCCTTTGAAACTCTTATCAGTTCACAATTATATATGAAAATAAAGAATAAAAAGTCACATTTTATTTTATTTTTTTTTAAATTTTATTTTATACATTTTTAATGTTAATAAAAATGATTAAAACATTGTAGAATGTACAGTTAACAATAATAATAAATCCTAAAGCTACAAGCTTGGTATGTTTATTTGCTTTGGCCTCCACCCCAATGCCAAAATTCTGCAATATAAAAACAATTTATAAATATACCCCCGCCTCCCGTACTGCAGTGGTAATGTCACACTCCTTCCGAGTAAATCTCAGGGACTCTTGAGTAGTCTAAATCCTCTGAAATGACCCTACAACACAATACCCGAGTGCCTTTGGGTTACTCAACATTCTCTGGGATTTTGTTGGAAGAATGGTGACATCACTCCTGCCCAGTCACCATAGAAAAAAGCTGAGAATTAGGTAAGTAACAGCTTTGCACCGCCTGTAGGCAGCCCTTTACTGAAATGTAAAATCTGGAGGCATTTTGTGGACCTCCCGATCATGCAAATACTGTTATCGGCTGTCAAACTTATCACGTGATTGAGTGTCTGTCCTACTGGCTCCTGCCCAATGCTAAGTGATGGAAGAAGTCATGACAGTGTGGTCACGATGCTGAGTTGAGTGCAATCCCAGCACAAAACAGACTATAAAGCCCATCAATGTGCTGCCATATATAAAGTATGGTCCTCAGTTCAAATCCTGGCCAAGACACTACCTGCATTGACTTTGCATGTCCTTCCTGTACTTATATGGGTTTGCTTCAGGTACTGATTTACTTTCACACTTAAGACATACGGCTAAGTTAACTGGCTCCTATCTAAATTGGCCCTAATATGTGTATACAGTGCCTTGCGAAAGTATTTGGCCCCCTTGAACTTTGCGACCTTTTGCCACATTTCAGGCTTCAAACATAAAGATATAAAACTGTAATTTTTTCTGAAGAATCAACAAGTGGGACACAATCATGAAGTGAAACAAAATTTATTGCATATTTCAAACTTTTTTAACAAATAAAAAACTGAAAAATTGGGCATGCAAAATTATTCAGCCCCCTTAAGTTAATACTTTGTAGCGCCGCCTTTTGCTGCAATTACAGCTGTAAGTCGCTTGGGGTATGTCTCTATCAGTTTTGCACATCGAGAGACTGAAATTTTTGCCCATTCCTCCTTGCAAAACAGCTCGAGCTCAGTGAGGTTGGATGGAGAGCGTTTGTGACTTTTACATCAGTGGCTGAGTGTATACCAGAGGTTGGCACAGAGAATTTGGGAAAAAGCAGAGGCTACTTAGTATAACACTTTTGGGGGGGGGGGGGGGGGTCATTTAAAGGATAGCTGTGCTAAAAGTACAGTTATTCTTTTTTGGCTCCTTCACACTATTGAGGTGCATTGGCAGTGTTGGTCAAAACAAGGACAAGGCAAAAACCCTTGCTTTGGATAGGGCCCTTTCACACCAATGCACTTGGTGTTGGTGTGCGTTGCGATTATGCGACACACACATTTTATTACGGTGCAGTGCATTACAACGTGCGATAATCTGCATGTAGGATCAAATCAAGTGCAAATCAAGTGCAATGTAAATACAGTTGAAAAAAAAAGCTCTTTAATGCATTATAACAAATCAACGTATGCCAACTGCTGTGAACGGGCCCCGGATCTTTTACATCAGAGCCCACGTGTAACACAAGGCGTACAGTATATACAATTTCCCAGATTAGAATTTGTTGTATACTATACAAAGGAAGAGGCTAGCAGCTTTTGCTAAACATATGAAGTGATGTTTACTACACCGTTTACATTTGAAGATTAGAAAAATACCTTTAGGTTCACAGAGATTCTTTTATATATATAATTTTTCTGTGGTCTTTAAATGAGCACATGGACATACAGAATCTCACAAAAGTAAGTACACCCCTCAAATTTTTGTAAATGTTTTATTATATCTCTTCATGTGACAACACTGAAAAAATGACACTTTGCTACAATGTAAAGTAGTGAGTGTACAACTTGTATAACAGTGTAAATTTGCTGTCCCCTCAAAATAACTCAACACACAGCAATTAATGTCTCAACTGCTGGCAACAAAAGTGAGTACACCCCTGAGTCACAAATATCCAAATTGGACCCAAAGTGTCAATATTTTGTGTGACCACCATTTCCAGTACTGCCTTAACCCACTTGGGCATGGAGCTCACAAGGGCTTCACATGTTGCCACTGGAGTCCTCTTCCACTCCTTCATGATGACATCACAGAGCTGATGGATGTTAGAGACCTTGCACTCCTACGCCTTCTATTTAAGGATGCCCCACAGATGCTCAATAGGGTTTAGGTCTGGAGACATGCTTGGCCAGTCCATCACCTTTACCCTCAGCTTCTTTATCAAGGCAGTGGTCATCTTGGAGGTGTGTTTGGGGTCGTTATCGTGTTGGAATACTGCCCTGCCGCCCAGTCTCCGAAGGTAGATGATCATGTTCTGCTTCCGTATGTCACAGTACATGTTGGCATTCATGGTTCCCTCAATGAACTGTAGATCCCCAGTGCCGGCAGCACTCATGAAGCCCCAGACCATGACACTCCCACCACCATTCTTGACTGTAGGCAAGAAACACGTGTCTTTGTACTCCTCATCTGCTTGCCGCCACACATGCTTGAAACCATCTGAACCAAATAAGTTTATCTTGGTCTCATCCGATCACAGGACATGGTTCCAGTAATCCATGACCTTAGTCTGCTTGTCTTCAGCAAACTGTTTGTGGGCTTTTTTGTGCATCATTTTTAGAAGAGGCTTCCTTCTGGGACGACAGCCATGCAGACCAATTTGAAGCAGTGTGCGGCGTATGGTCTGAGCACTGACGGGCTGACCCCCAGCCCTTCAACCTCTGCAGCAATGCTGGCAGCACTCATACGTTTATTTCCCAAAGACAACCTCTGGATATGATGCTGAGCACGTGCACTAAACTTCTTTGGTCGAGCATGGCAAGGCATGTTATGAGTGGAACCTGTTCTGTTAAGCCACTGTATGGTCTCGGCCATCATGCTGCAGATCAGTTTCAGGGTCTTGGCAATCTTCTTATAGCCTAGGCCATCTTTATGTAGAGCAACAGTTCATTTTTTCAGCTCCTCAGATAGTTCTTTGCCATGAGGTGCCATGTTGAACTTTCAGTGACCAGTTTGAGAGATTGAGAGCGATAACACCAAATTTAACATACCTGCTCCCCATTCACACCTGAGACCTTGTAACACTAACAAGTCACATGACACCGGGGAGGGAAAATGGCTAATTGGGCCCAATTTGGACATTTTCACTTAGGGGTGTACTCACTTTTGTTTCCAGTGGTTTCAGACATTAATGGCTGTGTGTTAAGCTATTTTGAGGGGACAGCAAATTTACACTATTATAAAAGCTGTACACTCACTACTTTACATTGTAGCAAAGTATCATTTCTTTAGGCCCCGTTCACATTGCAGCGACGCTACTTCCCGGGGCGACCTCCGAGGTCGCGGCGCGCTGCTCGCCCCGCGACCTCTGAGCGGCCGGCACGGACTTCATAACATTGAAGTCTATGCAGGTCGCTCCGGGTCGCCCCAAAGAAGCTCCGGACCCTTTTTCTAAGTCGGAGCGACTTGTGTCGCTCCTATTAGAATGGGGCCGCAGCTTCTCTGACAGGTCGCCTCAGTGTGAACGGGGGCTCAGTGTTGTCACATGAAAAGGTATAATAAAATATTTACAAAAATGTGTGGGTTGTACTAACTTTTGTGAGATACTTTGTATATTATACTTTACTTCTTTATTTGTACATTTTTACACATATTTATATTATCAATTGTTTCTTTAACATGTCATCATTTTCCACTGCACCTAAACAGATAGGATTTTCCAAATATTTAATGTATAATCCCAGGGATCTTCTTTATCCCACCACAGTGCTTAGGATGTATAATAACAATTTTAGTTCTGTAATGAAAATTCTACACGTGGGAGATGATGTGTAGCTGAGTAGAAAATAAAAAAGACTTTAAAAAAAATCTTCTAAAGGGCAGATAGTGGCATTGTTCCAAAATATGAGCCCCAATATTTTTTTTTGGACAAGTTCTTTTTTAAAATCTGCCATGCAGTCCTCTCTGCCACCTGCATCATTATAACATTCTAATTAAAATGAATTATGAAAGAAATATAGATTTCAATAAAGTTCTAACAAAAAAAAATAAAATAAAAATATCGGCGCATCAGCACTGATACTTACACCAGTTGCCATGCATTCAATGTGGCTTGCTGGTGGGAATGAGACCAATGATGTAATTGACTGTTCATGAACATATCCTTTAGTGCATTTTTTTCAACCTTTTTTGTGCAAAGGCACACTTTTTTCATGAAAAAATTCACGAGGCACACCACCATTAGAAAATGTTAAAAAAATTTACGCGCAGTGGAGGGGGTTTGTTTGCATCTCCGGTGAAAGTAAATCCAAATGAAATATAGCTTTCGCTATATTGCCTTGTGCCAGAGAATTTGCTTGAGCTAACCATCTTTGCTCTATTTTGATCCCCACTCATACTTGGGCTCTCATCTGGCTCCGAATTTTGTTCAGAGTCCAGTTCTTTCCTTTTCAAAAACTTGTCCATCACTGCAGTATCTCACTGTCACTCAGTACTTACTGTGCTTGTCTCCTCCAGATAGCCGCTGTCCCTCACACTCAGCACTCTTCTGCGTATGTCTCCATCTAGATCCATCAGTCAGCGCTCTTCTGCTCATGTCTCCTCCAGATCCAGATCCATCAGGGCTCTTCTGCTCATCGGCGATCTACTGCGATGTCTCCTCCTGTCCTCCTCCTGTCAGTGTAACAGTGACACTGGAGCTATTTATAGTCCTTAACATGCGCTTCGGATGAAATTGGAATTTTTCCCACGGCACAACAGGCAATATTTCACGGCACACTAGTGTGCCGCGGCACAGTGGTTGAAAAACACTGCTTTAGTGAATTGGGCCCTATGTCTCAAAATACCAACCAAATCCTTCTCTTCGTTGCTCCCAAGACCTCATGTTCGCTAGCTCCCTCATCACCTCCCCCTATAATCACCTCAAGGACTATTAATCTGTCCGACTATCTCCTACTCTGTGCACTTTTATGCGATCCTCGAAAACCCTTCTCTTTTAGATTGTCAAGCACCAGTATGGTCACTTAAGATGAAGAGGCATAAGTCACATGCTTTTCCATGGAAGATACAAAAATAAGGCTAATACATAAAAAACAGAATGACCAGACAGTAGCACTGGCAATTCAGGTTTCCACATTTATATACATTTATATAAAGATGACATGGGATATCTTTCACAGGTAGTGTTTTTAATACAGAATGACAATACTGGAAGGTCCTCTCTAATTAATGCTTGGTAATACCAGATATTTGCCCTGGTAAAGTGAAACTTCACACATTGGATTGTCAGACTGGTCTTCAGGAATATCTTCACTTGTAGTTTAGTGTCTTTCTCCATACAGTCCTTTATATTGAAACAAATCTGTTCATAGTAGGGAATGTGTGTAGAACAGTGGTGTCACCAGCAATAGCCATATTTGAAATAGATCAGACCAACATTAGGCTCTTCTTTTGGTACCAACAGTTCTATCGTTACTCCAAACTATCGTTACTTTTAAAGAGAAGTTGACAATCTGCAATATTCTTAAGGCTAGCAACAGCACTAAAATGCACCTTCTGATGCCTTCATATTTTTGTGTTACATTTTTAGAAATATTCTTGTGGAGCATGGATCCTGGGTTCAGGCTGTACATAGGACTTTGACTTCTGCTACATTCAAGATTAAAGTGTTTGTAAAGCTTCATTTTTTTCTTAAAATAAGAACATGTTATATTTACCTGCTCTGTGCAACAATTTTGCACAGTGTGGCTCTCACACCACCCTTTCTGGAGTCCCCCATCTGAGCTCTCCACTCCTCCTCTTCTTTGACTGCTTCCATAGCAAGCTGGCTGTTGTAGGGGCACTCATGCATGTACACTCCTGAGCGAGAGTGTGTGCATCCATAGACACACACAGCCCCCCCCCCCCCACACACACACACACACACTCTCTCCTCACAGGATCTGACCGACAGCAGCAGGAGTCAGTGGAAAAGAGAGAGAAGGGAGGCGAGCTGCTGCAAACTGGCACAGCACTTGATCAAGATTGGGCTTAGGTAAGTCTTTAAAGGGGGTGCTGGCATAGCTTCCAACTGTCCCTAATTTTGTGGGATTGGCCCTGATTCGGGACAAAGTCCCTTGGTCCCTCTTTCCTCCTCATTTGTCCATCATTTTGTTCTGATCTATATAGTTGTATATAAAATGCACTATTTATCTTTTCTAAAGTGTTTCCCAAGGCTAAACCCTTCATCCAATTTCTAAATTGTCACATTTGCAAATGTTAAAAGCGAGTATAATGAAATAGCAGTGGTAAAAAAAATAAAAGTACTTGTGGGATTAACTTTTTTAATATATAATTCTTCTTTAAGGGGGGGGGGGGGTGACAGGGTGTGTATTCCCATGCCTACGTACTTTTTCTAATAGGTGTCCTTCGTTCCTATCTCAAAAAGTTGAGAGGTATGGGTGCAGCTAATAAAAGTTTTTTTATTTTACCTTAATGTATCAAATGCATTAAGGTTAAAAAAAAAAATAATAAAAAAATAAAAAAAAAACCTTTTGCCTTTATAACCACTTTAAACTTCATTCCCTCTACCCCACCTCAAGCATTCAAAAGCAGAAGTCAAGGCCAATGTACACCCTGGGAATAGGATCCAAGGGCATAGAGATCATGTTGAAGAAAAACACAGTCAAGTGGAAATAAAGGCGAACTATAAGTGTTATAATACAAATGTTGAAAATGTTGCCCCTCCTTCCTCCTACCTATGCTGTATAGCCTTTATAAAGAGATCTATGGAAATATATATTTTTTCATATGCTCTGGTGCAGTCACACGATACAGAAGCTCTGGTTCCCCTGTATTAGCAAGCAGCTGCTGCAGGAAAAGGGAGGGAGTGCCGACAATGGATGGGCAATTGACTCCCAATGGGTGAAGCCATTGCTGCAAGAATTCGGAGCCATGGTGGATTATTCCCTTACACAGGCGAGCCACTGCTTCTCAATCATATGACCCCACCAGAGCAAAAAGCAAAAACAAAACAAAAGTTCACAGATCTGTTTTATAAAGGCTATGCAGCATATGTATGCAATATGTATGCAATATTTTAAAACACACTTATAGTTATCCTTTACTTACACTTGAGAGCAACACAAGATATACGCACTTCAGCACTGTTATCTTAAGAACATTTTATGCCAAATCAGGTTTATTTTAAATAAAAAAGCTTCTAATAAGGGGAGTACAGGTAGAAGTATAGACTACATTTTTGTATCTGTTTGTTACCATTGAAGACCCTTGTTTGTACGGGCTTTCCCGAGCGGCGGCGGCGCATGCGCACTGACCGGGGAGAAGGTAAGTGAGACCGTGACTCGAGTAAAAGCCGAGGGGGGCTTTTTCAGCATAAAAACACATGCTGAAAAAGTCGGCTTATACTCGAGTATATACGGTATTTCTGACCTGCCTCTGAAAATGGCAACTGGAAGTCTCTGAATCAGAAAACCTTTTCAGATTAGGCAGACCATAATCCGCTTGCATCTTTTACATATGACAGGTTTCTTTTTAAAGCCCACATTAACATCAGATAAATACATTATATGTTAGCCTTTCCCAACCTTTTTTTTTGCCCCAGAGGAACCCCTAAAATAATTTCCAGGTCTCAGGGCAACCCAAGTATAATTAGTACATCAGGTGAGATTGGTCAAATTGGTTGGTGATAGTAAGTGGGAAGAATGCCCCTCTTAACGGGGTGGCCAGATTGACACCCTTGCAGTCATGCCACTAGCATTGCCAAGTGACATTGGACCTGGAACTATGCAGGCACCATCAGATGGGAGGTCAGTTAGCCACAGCTCCATGACCCCCCCCGGCCACCCCTGGAAGAACCCTGGTTAAGAATGGCTGTCCTATGTGCTTAAAAAACAAGGTTCATAGTCATTGAATTTGTTTTCTTTGAAAAGCAGACTTAGTCTGAGTAGAACATCCTTCCCCCTGCCAATAGGCTGCAGAGAAGGATCCCTGCTTTTTTGTTTTTATTTTCCCCTATTTTTCAAACATTCAGTTTTGGACAATTTCATGCTCCCAATTTTGTGGGAACAGTTTTGGGGTGGCCCCTTCCCGTTCCAACATGACTGCGCACCAGTGCACAAATCAAGGTCAATAAAGACATGGATGAGCGAATTTGGGGTGGACGAACTTGACCTCAACCCGATAGAACACTTTTGGGATGATGAGGAGAATGTGAGCAAGGCCTTCCCGTTCAACATCAGTGCCTAACAAATGTGTGTAGCAGGTTTTTCAGGCATGGGGCCTGAGGTGGGTCTGCCATTGTTACCGGTAACACTCCCAGCCCATTGGAGCTGTAACTCTAGGTGTGAGAACTGAGACAATGACAATTCTGGCATCTTTAGTTTGTGTGTTTTATTATGTTTTGGGGACAGGAGAAGGGAATGAGTGGGATACTCCTTTGGCTCAACTAGGTACAATTTTGGGACTCTTCTAGAGAAAAATGCCTGTCAGTGCTGTCTTGACGCCAGCCAGCGCTAGCCAATGCTTCCTGACGCTTGGATATACTGTAACTCTGAAAACTGTGCTGGAACCTCGACCTTTGTCCAGAAGATCCAGGACTGTAGAACACTTGACTCCTGACATTGCTTTGCTCAAAAGTCACTGAATAGCTCCCTCCAGCCCCGCGCTGGCTTGAGGTAGCTCTTTGTAAATTCCTGTGCTGCTGCAACTCTCAAATGGTACACTCCACTGTACAATGACTCTTCATGGCCCAAACTGCAGGTACCCCCTCTATACTTCAGGGACCTCAACTTAGGTACCCCCTCTACTGCTTCAGGGTCCTCCGACAAGTCACCCCCTTCACTGCTAGCTGACACTTGGATCCCAGTACCTTCTCGGGAGTGGTCCCCTCTGACACTAGGTAGACCCCCCTGGGGGCAATCCACAGTACTCACGAGTTACGACCTTTGTAGGCTTTCCTGGGACTGGACCCCTCTCTCTCTGTCTCCGCTGGTTCTTCGCACACCGGATTTCCCTTCAGCTCAACTCAGCACCCTCTGGATTCCCAGGCAGAACCCAGAGACATCCACTTCCTCTGACAGGAGGAGAGACAGCCGTACTCTCCCTCCTGGGACACTGCTTCCCGCCAAAGACACTGAGTCATGCACTCCCCTCAAACTTATACCAGACTCCCAGAATCCTTTGCGGCAGAATCTGCCTTCTGGGGTAGTTACAAGCCTGAATGTGTCCCTGATTGTGTTTCCTCCACTGCCCTATGAGAAGCCTCTCACAGAGCCAGTGGGAAAACTCCCCTCTCAGCAAACACACCTGAAAGACATGACAGCCAGCTGAAATCATGGCCCTGCTGTTAGGCAGCCAAGGCCCACTATACGTTTACCTAGTACCTACCTGTAGGGTGCTACATCTGCTTCTGGAAGAAAGGCCAAATATTCCCATAGACACACTCCTAAACCTTGTGGACAGCCTTATCACAAGAGTTAAAGCTGTTATAGCTGCAAAGAGTTGGCCAACACAAAATTTAACCCTATGGACTAAAACTGGAATGCCCTTAAAGTTCATGTGCGTGTAAAGGCAGGCATCTCAGTACTTTTGACAATATAGTGTATTTACACTGAAAAAAAAGGAAAAAAAATGTCAGGCAACTACAGCACCCCCAGAGAGTCAGCACCCACAACTCCCATTATAGCAGCAGTTTAAGGCCAAGGGACTCCTCCTTGGCTTCAGTCATATGCCAGAGCTGAGGGGTGGAATTCCCCTGCATATGGTCATCTGATCTGGTGACTGTGTTTAGGGAGGTTGGAGATCTGTACTGCAGGGTCTGTAATATGGAAGGGGGTGGTGCCTGCACAGAGAAGTCTCTACTGGCGGGAGGGGGTGTCTGTACTGAGGGGTCTGTACTGGTCAGGAGTAGGATGGCTGTAGAGGATTCTGTTCTGGGGAGAGGTCATAATAGGAGGGTCAGTCTGTCCTGAGGGGTTTGTGCTGGGGGGTTGGATTCCTTGGTCCTGAGTACTCTCTTGCCTGCTCATGACCTCTACCAGGACCTGACTACTGTTTTGTTTTTTGCCTGCCCACAACCTTTGCCTAGACTGACCTCTGTACAACCAGCCTGCCCATATATGGAATCGAAATTCGGATGGTGCTTGTTGAATCACATGAATTTTGATCCATGTATAGCCAGCTACAGAGGCAAGCAAGTTTGATTCCTTGGAGATGAGATTATGAAGTGCTTTGTTGACTTACCTTTAATCAACCTTGTTCACTTTAAATGCAAGTTTAGTATAATTAACCTCCACACATTAACCAAAAAGATCTCTTTTAACACCTCTTTAAAATGGTGTTCTTATGGATGAATAGAAGAATATTATCCAGGAGGACCCTATCGTGTTATCTCTAGGCTTATAACAATCTTGTGTATTTACATTTCAATAATGAAACATATCAGTTAAATGTTCTCTGATGACTTGACTATTTTACTAATATTATCCAGAATTTATATAGTGCCAACAGTTTATGCAGTGCTTTACAATATGAATAGGATACAGTACAGTTACAATACAAAAAAATAAAAGAGGGTTAAGAGAGCCCAGCTCAAAAGAGCTTACAACCTAAGAGGGTGGGGCAAGTGGTACACAAAGGTATAACTGTGGTGGATAAGCTGATGTAAGTGTTAAAAGATTAGTTCAAGGTGTGATAGGCTTCCCTGAAGAGATGAGCTTTCAGGGATCGCCTAAAGGCAGCCAGAGTGGGAGATAGCCAGACAGAGTGAGGTGGAGAGTTCCAAAGGATGAGAGAGGCTCTGGAGAAGTCCTGGACACAAGCAAGGGAGCTTGAGAGCAGGAGGTCTTGAGAGGAGCAGAGAGGATGGTTTGGGTGATATTTGGAGACAAATTTGGTGATGTAGCTCAGGCAGAGTTGTAAATGGCTTTGGATGTTGTTGTTATGTATTTTGAATTTGATTCATTGGGCAATCTGAAGCCAGTGTAGGGATTGGCAGAGAGGGGTGGCAGACGCTGAGCGGTTGGTAAGGTGGATAAGCCTGGCAGCAGCATTCATGATAGACTGAACAGGGGGTAGCCTATAAAAAGGTAGGCCTGTGAGAAGGGAGTTGCAATAGTCAAGGCGAGAGATAACTAGGGAGTGAATGAATAGCTTGGTGGTTTCATTAGTTAAAAAGGGACACAATTTAGAGATGTTACAGAGGTGAAGTCTATAAGCTTTTAACAATGTCCTATGTGCTTAAAAAACAAGGTTCATAGTCATTGAATTTGTTTTCTTTGAAAAGCAGACTTAGTCTGAGTAGAACATCCTTCCCCCTGCCAATAGGCTGCAGAGAAGGATCCCTGCTTTTTTGTTTTTATTTTCCCCTATTTTTCAAACATTCAGTTTTGGACAATTTCATGCTCCCAATTTTGTGGGAACAGTTTGGGGGTGGCCCCTTCCCGTTCCAACATGACTGCGCACCAGTGCACAAATCAAGGTCAATAAAGACATGGATGAGCGAATTTGGGGTGGACGAACTTGACCTCAACCCGATAGAACACTTTTGGGATGATGAGGAGAATGTGAGCAAGGCCTTCCCGTTCAACATCAGTGCCTAACAAATGTGTGTAGCAGGTTTTTCAGGCATGGGGCCTGAGGTGGGTCTGCCATTGTTACCGGTAACACTCCCAGCCCATTGGAGCTGTAACTCTAGGTGTGAGAACTGAGACAATGACAATTCTGGCATCTTTGGTTTGTGTGTTTTATTATGTTTTGGGGACAGGAGAAGGGAATGAGTGGGATACTCCTTTGGCTCAACTAGGTACAATTTTGGGACTCTTCTAGAGAAAAATGCCTGTCAGTGCTGTCTTGACGCCAGCCAGCGCTAGCCAATGCTTCCTGACGCTTGGATATACTGTAACTCTGAAAACTGTGCTGGAACCTCGACCTTTGTCCAGAAGATCCAGGACTGTAGAACACTTGACTCCTGACATTGCTTTGCTCAAAAGTCACTGAATAGCTCCCTCCAGCCCCGCGCTGGCTTGAGGTAGCTCTTTGTAAATTCCTGTGCTGCTGCAACTCTCAAATGGTACACTCCACTGTACAATGACTCTTCATGGCCCAAACTGCAGGTACCCCCTCTATACTTCAGGGACCTCAACTTAGGTACCCCCTCTACTGCTTCAGGGTCCTCCGACAAGTCACCCCCTTCACTGCTAGCTGACACTTGGATCCCAGTACCTTCTCGGGAGTGGTCCCCTCTGACACTAGGTAGACCCCCCTGGGGGCAATCCACAGTACTCACGAGTTACGACCTTTGTAGGCTTTCCTGAGACTGGACCCCTCTCTCTCTGTCTCCGCTGGTTCTTCTCACACCGGATTTCCCTTCAGCTCAACTCAGCACCCTCTGGATTCCCAGGCAGAACCCAGAGACATCCACTTCCTCTGACAGGAGGAGAGACAGCCGTACTCTCCCTCCTGGGACACTGCTTCCCGCCAAAGACACTGAGTCATGCACTCCCCTCAAACTTATACCAGACTCCCAGAATCCTTTGCGGCAGAATCTGCCTTCTGGGGTAGTTACAAGCCTGAATGTGTCCCTGATTGCGTTTCCTCCACTGCCCTATGAGAAGCCTCTCACAGAGCCAGTGGGAAAACTCCCCTCTCAGCAAACACACCTGAAAGACATGACAGCCAGCTGAAATCATGGCCCTGCTGTTAGGCAGCCAAGGCCCACTATACGTTTACCTAGTACCTACCTGTAGGGTGCTACATCTGCTTCTGGAAGAAAGGCCAAATATTCCCATAGACACACTCCTAAACCTTGTGGACAGCCTTATCACAAGAGTTAAAGCTGTTATAGCTGCAAAGAGTGGGCCAACACAAAATTTAACCCTATGGACTAAGACTGGAATGCCATTAAAGTTCATGTGCGTGTAAAGGCAGGCATCTCAGTACTTTTGACAATATAGTGTATTTACACTGAAAAAAAAGGAAAAAAAATGTCAGGCAACTACAGCACCCCCAGAGAGTCAGCACCCACAACTCCCATTATAGCAGCAGTTTAAGGCCAAGGGACTCCTCCTTGGCTTCAGTCATATGCCAGAGCTGAGGGGTGGAATTCCCCTGCATATGGTCATCTGATCTGGTGACTGTGTTTAGGGAGGTTGGAGATCTGTACTGCAGGGTCTGTAATAGGGAAGGGGGTGGTGCCTGCACAGAGAAGTCTCTACTGGCGGGAGGGGGTGTCTGTACTGAGGGGTCTGTACTGGTCAGGAGTAGGATGGCTGTAGAGGATTCTGTTCTGGGGAGAGGTCATAATAGGAGGGTCAGTCTGTCCTGAGGGGTTTGTGCTGGGGGGTTGGATTCCTTGGTCCTGAGTACTCTCTTGCCTGCTCATGACCTCTACCAGGACCTGACTACTGTTTTGTTTTTTGCCTGTCCACAACCTTTGCCTAGACTGACCTCTGTACAACCAGCCTGCCCATATATGGAATCGAAATTCGGATGGTGCTTGTTGAATCACATGAATTTTGATCCATGTATAGCCAGCTACAGAGGCAAGCAAGTTTGATTCCTTGGAGATGAGATTATGAAGTGCTTTGTTGACTTACCTTTAATCAACCTTGTTCACTTTAAATGCAAGTTTAGTATAATTAACCTCCACACATTAACCAAAAAGATCTCTTTTAACACCTCTTTAAAATGGTGTTCTTATGGATGAATAGAAGAATATTATCCAGGAGGACCCTATCGTGTTATCTCTAGGCTTATAACAATCTTGTGTATTTACATTTCAATAATGAAACATATCAGTTAAATGTTCTCTGATGACTTGACTATTTTACTAATATTATCCAGAATTTATATAGTGCCAACAGTTTATGCAGTGCTTTACAATATGAATAGGATACAGTACAGTTACAATACAAAAAAATAAAAGAGGGTTAAGAGAGCCCAGCTCAAAAGAGCTTACAACCTAAGAGGGTGGGGCAAGTGGTACACAAAGGTATAACTGTGGTGGATAAGCTGATGTAAGTGTTAAAAGATTAGTTCAAGGTGTGATAGGCTTCCCTGAAGAGATGAGCTTTCAGGGATCGCCTAAAGGCAGCCAGAGTGGGAGATAGCCAGACAGAGTGAGGTGGAGAGTTCCAAAGGATGAGAGAGGCTCTGGAGAAGTCCTGGACACAAGCAAGGGAGCTTGAGAGCAGGAGGTCTTGAGAGGAGCAGAGAGGATGGTTTGGGTGATATTTGGAGACAAATTTGGTGATGTAGCTCAGGCAGAGTTGTAAATGGCTTTGGATGTTGTTGTTATGTATTTTGAATTTGACTCATTGGGCAATCTGAAGCCAGTGTAGGGATTGGCAGAGAGGGGTGGCAGACGCTGAGCGGTTGGTAAGGTGGATAAGCCTGGCAGCAGCATTCATGATAGACTGAACAGGGGGTAGCCTATAAAAAAGGTAGGCCTGTGAGAAGGGAGCTGCAATAGTCAAGGCGAGAGATAACTAGGGAGTGAATGAATAGCTTGGTGGTTTCATTAGTTAAAAAGGGACACAATTTAGAGATGTTACAGAGGTGAAGTCTATAAGCTTTTAACAATGTCCTATGTGCTTAAAAAACAAGGTTCATAGTCATTGAATTTGTTTTCTTTGAAAAGCAGACTTAGTCTGAGTAGAACATCCTTCCCCCTGCCAATAGGCTGCAGAGAAGGATCCCTGCTTTTTTGTTTTTATTTTCCCCTATTTTTCAAACATTCAGTTTTGGACAATTTCATGCTCCCAATTTTGTGGGAACAGTTTGGGGGTGGCCCCTTCCCGTTCCAACATGACTGCGCACCAGTGCACAAATCAAGGTCAATAAAGACATGGATGAGCGAATTTGGGGTGGACGAACTTGACCTCAACCCGATAGAACACTTTTGGGATGATGAGGAGAATGTGAGCAAGGCCTTCCCGTTCAACATCAGTGCCTAACAAATGTGTGTAGCAGGTTTTTCAGGCATGGGGCCTTAGGTGGGTCTGCCATTGTTACCGGTAACACTCCCAGCCCATTGGAGCTGTAACTCTAGGTGTGAGAACTGAGACAATGACAATTCTGGCATCTTTGGTTTGTGTGTTTTATTATGTTTTGGGGACAGGAGAAGGGAATGAGTGGGATACTCCTTTGGCTCAACTAGGTACAATTTTGGGACTCTTCTAGAGAAAAATGCCTGTCAGTGTTGTCTTGACGCCAGCCAGCGCTAGCCAATGCTTCCTGACGCTTGGATATACTGTAACTCTGAAAACTGTGCTGGAACCTCGACCTTTGTCCAGAAGATCCAGGACTGTAGAACACTTGACTCCTGACATTGCTTTGCTCAAAAGTCACTGAATAGCTCCCTCCAGCCCCGCGCTGGCTTGAGGTAGCTCTTTGTAAATTCCTGTGCTGCTGCAACTCTCAAATGGTACACTCCACTGTACAATGACTCTTCATGGCCCAAACTGCAGGTACCCCCTCTATACTTCAGGGACCTCAACTTAGGTACCCCCTCTACTGCTTCAGGGTCCTCCGACAAGTCACCCCCTTCACTGCTAGCTGACACTTGGATCCCAGTACCTTCTCGGGAGTGGTCCCCTCTGACACTAGGTAGACCCCCCTGGGGGCAATCCACAGTACTCACGAGTTACGACCTTTGTAGGCTTTCCTGGGACTGGACCCCTCTCTCTCTGTCTCCGCTGGTTCTTCGCACACCGGATTTCCCTTCAGCTCAACTCAGCACCCTCTGGATTCCCAGGCAGAACCCAGAGACATCCACTTCCTCTGACAGGAGGAGAGACAGCCGTACTCTCCCTCCTGGGACACTGCTTCCCGCCAAAGACACTGAGTCATGCACTCCCCTCAAACTTATACCAGACTCCCAGAATCCTTTGCGGCAGAATCTGCCTTCTGGGGTAGTTACAAGCCTGAATGTGTCCCTGATTGCGTTTCCTCCACTGCCCTATGAGAAGCCTCTCACAGAGCCAGTGGGAAAACTCCCCTCTCAGCAAACACACCTGAAAGACATGACAGCCAGCTGAAATCATGGCCCTGCTGTTAGGCAGCCAAGGCCCACTATACGTTTACCTAGTACCTACCTGTAGGGTGCTACATCTGCTTCTGGAAGAAAGGCCAAATATTCCCATAGACACACTCCTAAACCTTGTGGACAGCCTTATCACAAGAGTTAAAGCTGTTATAGCTGCAAAGAGTGGGCCAACACAAAATTTAACCCTATGGACTAAGACTGGAATGCCATTAAAGTTCATGTGCGTGTAAAGGCAGGCATCTCAGTACTTTTGACAATATAGTGTATTTACACTGAAAAAAAAGGAAAAAAAATGTCAGGCAACTACAGCACCCCCAGAGAGTCAGCACCCACAACTCCCATTATAGCAGCAGTTTAAGGCCAAGGGACTCCTCCTTGGCTTCAGTCATATGCCAGAGCTGAGGGGTGGAATTCCCCTGCATATGGTCATCTGATCTGGTGACTGTGTTTAGGGAGGTTGGAGATCTGTACTGCAGGGTCTGTAATAGGGAAGGGGGTGGTGCCTGCACAGAGAAGTCTCTACTGGCGGGAGGGGGTGTCTGTACTGAGGGGTCTGTACTGGTCAGGAGTAGGATGGCTGTAGAGGATTCTGTTCTGGGGAGAGGTCATAACAGGAGGGTCAGTCTGTCCTGAGGGGTTTGTGCTGGGGGGTTGGATTCCTTGGTCCTGAGTACTCTCTTGCCTGCTCATGACCTCTACCAGGACCTGACTACTGTTTTGTTTTTTGCCTGCCCACAACCTTTGCCTAGACTGACCTCTGTACAACCAGCCTGCCCATATATGGAATCGAAATTCGGATGGTGCTTGTTGAATCACATGAATTTTGATCCATGTATAGCCAGCTACAGAGGCAAGCAAGTTTGATTCCTTGGAGATGAGATTATGAAGTGCTTTGTTGACTTACCTTTAATCAACCTTGTTCACTTTAAATGCAAGTTTAGTATAATTAACCTCCACACATTAACCAAAAAGATCTCTTTTAACACCTCTTTAAAATGGTGTTCTTATGGATGAATAGAAGAATATTATCCAGGAGGACCCTATCGTGTTATCTCTAGGCTTATAACAATCTTGTGTATTTACATTTCAATAATGAAACATATCAGTTAAATGTTCTCTGATGACTTGACTATTTTACTAATATTATCCAGAATTTATATAGTGCCAACAGTTTATGCAGTGCTTTACAATATGAATAGGATACAGTACAGTTACAATACAAAAAAATAAAAGAGGGTTAAGAGAGCCCAGCTCAAAAGAGCTTACAACCTAAGAGGGTGGGGCAAGTGGTACACAAAGGTATAACTGTGGTGGATAAGCTGATGTAAGTGTTAAAAGATTAGTTCAAGGTGTGATAGGCTTCCCTGAAGAGATGAGCTTTCAGGGATCGCCTAAAGGCAGCCAGAGTGGGAGATAGCCAGACAGAGTGAGGTGGAGAGTTCCAAAGGATGAGAGAGGCTCTGGAGAAGTCCTGGACACAAGCAAGGGAGCTTGAGAGCAGGAGGTCTTGAGAGGAGCAGAGAGGATGGTTTGGGTGATATTTGGAGACAAATTTGGTGATGTAGCTCAGGCAGAGTTGTAAATGGCTTTGGATGTTGTTGTTATGTATTTTGAATTTGATTCATTGGGCAATCTGAAGCCAGTGTAGGGATTGGCAGAGAGGGGTGGCAGACGCTGAGCGGTTGGTAAGGTGGATAAGCCTGGCAGCAGCATTCATGATAGACTGAACAGGGGGTAGCCTATAAAAAGGTAGGCCTGTGAGAAGGGAGTTGCAATAGTCAAGGCGAGAGATAACTAGGGAGTGAATGAATAGCTTGGTGGTTTCATTAGTTAAAAAGGGACACAATTTAGAGATGTTACAGAGGTGAAGTCTATAAGCTTTTAACAATGATTGGATTTGAGTCTGAAAGGACAGGTTTAGGATTAAACCTAAAACCCTGGCGTGAGGGGAGGGATTGATGGTTGCACTATTGAATACGATGGAAAAGTCATGGAGGGGGGCACAGGTGGGGGGATTATCATCAGCTCGGTTTTAGAGAGCTGATGATGAGGTGCGACAGCGAATGGCGTACCAATAGGGGGGGGGGGCGGGGAGGTGGTCCGCTCCGGGTGCCACACATTAGGGGGTTATCGCTGCGCTCGCTGACACTGGAGCGCAGGGGAGGATGAACTGTTTAAAGCAGAGCATGGGAGAGAGACTCACCGTCACTCACGAGCCCTGAATACACAGCGGGCGCTGCCGGAGTTAACTGTGCTGGTTAATGAGAAGGCGATTGGTTGCTAGGGCCGTCTATCAACCAATCACCTGCTCATTAACTAGCACAGTTAACTTCGGCAGTTCCCGCTGACCGCTGTGTATTCAGGGCTCGTGAGTGTGATGGTGAGTCTCTCTCCCATGCTCTGCTTTTAACAGTTCCTCCTCCTCTGCTCTAAGGTAGGAGGGGGAGGGGCGCATGCATTGCAAGGGGGTTCTATTGGGGGGTGTGCATTGTAAAGGGGTTCTATTGTAAAGGGGTTCTATTGGGTGGAGGGTTTATTGTAAAGGGGTTCTATTGGCGGGGTTTTGTATTGTAAAGGGGTTCTATTGGCGGGGGCTTTGTATTATAAAGGGGTTCTATTGGGGGGGTCTGCGTTGTAAAGGGGTTCTATTGGGGGGGGGGGTTTGTATTGTAAAGCGGTTCTATTTGGGGGGTTGTATTGTAAAGGGGATCTATTGGTGGGGGCTTTGTATTGTAAAGGGGTTCTATTGGGGGGGCTGTGTAATGTAAAGGGGTTCTATGGTGGGGGGGCTGTATAATGTAAAGGGTTCTATGGGGGGGGGGCTGTGTAACATAAAGGGTTCTATTGGGGGGGCTGTGTATATGTAAAGGGTTCTGTTGGGGGGGCTGTGTAATGTAAACGGTTCCATTGGGGGGGGGCAGGAACTGTCTAATGTAAAGGGTTCTATGGGGGGGGGAAGGGGCTGTATAATGTAAAGGGTTCTATGGGGGGGCTGTGTAATGTAAGGGGTTCTATTGGGGGGTGGGGGCTGTGTAATGTGAAGGTTCTATGGGGGATGGGGGATGGGGGCTGTATAATGTAAAAGGTTCTATGGGGGGGCGGGGGCTGTGTAACATAAAGGGTCCCATGGGGGGTGGGCGGTGGGGGCTGCGTAATGTAAAGGGTTCAATGGGGGGATGGGGGCTGTGTAATGTAAAGGGGTCTAGGGGTACGGGGGCTGTGTAATGTAAAGGGGTCTAGGGGTAGGGGGCTGTGTAATGTGAGGTGTCCAGGGGTACGGGGGCTGTGTAATGTAAAGGGGTTATTACTGCAGATTTTTTAGGTTGTGCGTTTTTTTTCTGCATTTTCTGAAAGTTCACCAAAAGTCCTGCATGCTGCATTTTTGGCGCGCTTTCAGAAAACAGGAAAATATTTTTTTTTTTTTGGGGGGGGGGGGTGACACCATGGTTTACTGCACCAGGTGACCCCATCCCAAGTGACACCACTGGCAGTAGCACATAGTAAGTGTGCCACTGCCAGTTACATGCCATTTTTGCAGAGGAGGGGGGGCCTGGTCCCCGGGGGAAGCAGAGGAAGGAGGATTCTTTTGGGTTCCGGGCCGCAGTGCGTGGAGGCGCTACACATGACACATCAATGAGTGGTTCGTCACCTGCACGCCTGGGGGGGGTGGCTGTTGCTGCCAGATACTAACTAACTAACATATCGGCATGGCTGTAAGTTACTAACTAATGCAAAAGGAGATTTGGGTGTCATTGGCGTAGCACAGCCCTGCTGATAATCCTTCACAGGACAACGGTTATATTAAGATTTCTAGGGACACAAGCTTCACTTGACAACAAACCCAAGAGATGATCAGCTTGTAAGTTCTGCTGTAATTGCTTTAGAAATAAAATGTCAATAAATAAATTGTTTCAAAAACCACAGGAAAGCAAGGTGCTCCAAGCACACTCTTTTAACTGTGGTGGACCCAGAAATGGCAGAATTCCATTGCCACTATTAAAGGTTTTAAGAATTTCTACCAATATTGAGGCCAACATTTGGTGTATGATATATTACGAATGATTGCTGTAGAGCAAAAATGTAAAATTTTAAATTGAATTTCACTTGAGCTAACCTAGCTGCCACAACCTGAAATGCGATTGGCTTCAGTGGGATGGGTTACTATATTCCATTTTTCATAATTTTTGTATGCCCCTTTTAAAATGAATCTACTTAGTTATTCATATTCTCCATATAATCTAATTTTACCAAATATTCAGTACTGTTAAATGTCTTCATTGAACTTTACATTTTATTGTATGAAAATTTGAATTCCAGGCAGGTAAAAAATAGTGCAGCTAGGTATCCATTGATAACTCATTTATTCACACCTATACATTGTGGTAACACACAGTAAAATGCCTGCGTGTTACCACAAGGCACATACCTCGTTGCGTTGTGATGACATTTGTTTTGAATGCCCTGCAGCACACCACAATATACAGGAGTGCGCATACTCTGCATTGTGGTATGCTGCTTTGGAAAAGAAGGTGCATGTCCAAACTTGGCGATATTGAGTTGCATTAAAATATACTGCCTTGTTGCACCACAGGTTTTTGTATGCTACACCACCTGTTAATATGCATTAATGCACTGTAAAAAATATAAACGGTCCTTTCATTTATTATTATTTTAAATGCAACAAGTGCAAGTACCTGAATTTGACTGGGTATCAGCCTTTTGCAAACTCCTGTAAAATAGCAATAAGGCTGGGAGAGGGAGGGGCAAAACTAGGAACCAATAGAGTATGTTGAATGCAAATTGGCTGACAAGAAACATGCTCATAGGACAAGCAGAATGAGCAGAGGTTTGACCCTATTAGTCTGCTGCTGCTCTTTCAATGTCTAGTCCACATTCCATTTGTGTATTTGGCTCTTTGACTGCAGTTTATATAAAAATTAATTCTGTATTGGAATTACTATACTTTTTACATATAAAAAGAAAAATGCAGCACTATACATAAGAAATTACCAGAATATATAAAATGACTCTCTATCAAGAGTGGAAAAAGTTCATAAGCAGTGATTTGCTAAAATAATCAAGTGAATAAATTACAAAATTGAGGAAATTGTCCTTATGTGAAATATAAAATCCAAGTGTGGATGGTCAGCAATCTTAAAGTATCACCCTCAGTGCCTTGCCTCTGCCAAATGAACGAAGTGCAAACTCATTAGAGCCACTTTCTTTCTAAATTATAGGACAGCAAAAAGTAGTTCAGTGATCGCTGATCTACTTTTCAGGGGTGCATGTGATAATCAATGGATATGGTTAATCCTCCAATCTCAATGGTAGGGCCATCAGGGGAATTGCTTACTCTCATCTGACCAAAAACCGAAGAATCACCAACTCCAGAAAAAAATACTCATAGTGTAGTATTTATTACAAATCATGCGTTTAAAAAATGTATAAAATCAACTATGATCCACATAAATAGGTTGATCGAGCATAAATGGGTAAGTAACAGCAACTTACATCAGAAACTGCCAAACCACAACATAAGGAAAGGCGGTTGGACCTTGGGTGTATAGTAGTTAATTCAAGCAGTCCATGTAAAGTGCATGAGAAACAGAAGGCAAGTATAACTTACATAGGGTGCTGCCACACTGAACTCAGAATGGCGGCTTGACCTCTGGCATGTACATCAAGCTCAATGCCATACTTGTTACATAGCACTGTCACTCCTATGCAGCCATTCTGGGCTGAAATTACTACGTATTCTGCAAACTAAAGACTCTCAGAAAACTTTGCATGTCTTTGCCAAGGGTTTTCTACAATCTCATAAAACCAGACTAAAAATGGGATGGAAGAGATTTACAGGCCTATGCCGTAGCCAAAGGTTATGTAAATATTCCATTGCTGCTTGTTCCGCAGCACATTCATTTTGATTTGCCTGATTAGATGTGGTGATTGTTGACACTGGATACCAAGTAACCAGATCGCCTTGGAATTTTTGTCACAGCGTCGGGAGCTTGGGTGCAGCTGTTTGTATGAAGAGAGTCTGTACCCACACTGTCCACACTGTGCTTGGATAAAAATTCTCCTAATAGCTCTGAGTGAAGGACAGAGTCATACCACCGTTCTTCTTCTGACTATGGGGTGTAATGAGCCTTTAATATGGTGCCAGCAGAAAGATGCGTGCAAAATAAATGACTCAACTGTAACATGATCTTAAAAGGGCACCTACTTAAAATATATGTAAAGTTTTGTTTAGAATGCTGAATGATTACGATCTCCATCAGGTTTTAATTACTGTCTTTGTCCCTCCTGGCGAAATTCACCTTCTCCACTGGTCCTGGTTGACATTGTCTCCAGTACAGAAAGTGATAGGAAATCCTAATTTTTGAGTTGTCACAACAATCGTAGGTAGGATGAAATCTTCCAATAGGGACACCTGTTCTGGTGATGACTGTCTAAGAGGGGATATCGCCTAATGCCCCATACACACGTGCAGATTATCTGCAGACTTTTGTCTGCAGACTTACCAAAACCATATAATATGAGGTCAAACCTAAACACTTTCAATTTGTATGCAATCCGGCAGGCCCTTGCACTACATAGAAAAGGTAAGTCTGCAGACAAAAGTCTGCAGATAATCTGCACGTGTGTACGGTGCATTACTTTGGAGAGATCTCCACTTACTTCCTGCTGAGTCTCAAGCACATAGAATGCAAAAAATTAAAAGTGACAGGGGTCCTAACTATTCTGAAACTAAAAAGAAGACCTTTTGGCAAACTATTTGGAGAAATTTGAGCAAAAGCTCCATTTGCACACTTTATGAGGAAAACATAAAATTTGAATTCATTTGGTATTAAACCCTAGACCAGCCGTCACTAAATGGCGGCCCGCGGTCCAGGAGCGGCCCGCACGAGGCTTCCGCCCGGACCCGTCAGGCCGCCACCGTAAGTAATCATTGGTTTGCTGGGACCGCGGGTGTCCCAGCAACCAGTGACAGTCCGTGTGTGCGCCCCGCCCCCTGCTTCTTTCTTCGGCTCCCTCCCAGCCAGCCGCGAGTTGGGGCGTGACGTCACGTGCGTGCCCCGCCCCCCTGCTCCTAACTGCGGCTCCTGACTCTCACACTCAGCCTAGCCGCGGGACATCACATGCACGCCCTGCCCCCCTGATGTTCGCTGCTCCTGGCTCCCACATTTTTCGCTCCCAAAGGTATGTGGGGCACAGTTTTATAAAATACAGACTGATGGGCATATTTTGTTAAGGGGCACACATTTGTGTCCATTAGAGTGCCCCATAAAATAAAATATGCCTATTAGAGTGCCCCCTAAGATAAAATGTACCCATCAGCTTGCGCCTTATTTTATGTTAAGGGTCACGCTGATGGGCACATTTTATGTTAAGGGGCACTCTAATGGGCATATTTTATGTTAAAGGGCACTCTAATGGGCATATTTTATGTTAAGGGACACTCTAATGGGCATATTTAATGTTAAGAGCAACACTGATAGACACGTTTTGTTTTGCCCATCAGCGTGCCCCTTAACATAAAATGGTCCCATTAGAATGCCCCCTAACATAAAATGTGCCCATCAAAGTGCCCCCTAACATAAAATGTGCCCATCAAAGTGCCCCCTAACATAAAATGTGCCCATCAGAATGCCCCCTAACATAAAATGTGCCCATCAAAGTGCCCCCTAACATAAAATGTGCCCATTAAAGTGCCCCCTAACATAAAATGTGCCCATCAGAATGCCCCCTAACATAAAATGTGCCCATCAAAGTGCCCCCTAACATAAAATGTGGCCATCAGAGTGCCCCCTAACATAAAATGTGACAATCAGCGTTCCCCTTATTTTATGTTAAGGGTCACGCTGATGGGCATATTTTATGTTAAGGGGCACGCTGATGGGCAAATTTTATGCTAAGGGTCACGCAGATGGGCACATTTTATGCTGAGGGCATGCTGATGGGCAAATTTTATGCTAAGGGTCACGCCGATGGGCACATTTTATGCTAGGGGGCACGCTGATGGGCAAATTTTATGCTAAGGGTCACGCCGATGGGCAAATTTTATGCTAGGGGGCACTCTGATGGCCACATTTTATGTTAAGGGGCACTCTAATGGGCATATTTTATGTTAAGAGCAACACTAATGGACACGTTTTGTTTTGCCCATCAGTGTGCCCCCTTACAAAATGTGCCCATCAGCGTGCACCCTAACATAAAATGTGCCCATCAGCGTGCCCCCTAACATAAAATGTGCCCATCAGAGTGCCCCCTAACATAAAATGTGCCCATCAGCGTGCCCCTTATTTTATGTTAAGGGTCACGCTGATGGGCAAATTTTATGCTAAGGGTCACGCTGATAGACACATTTTATGTTAAGGGGCACTCAAATGGGCATATTTTATGTTAAGAGCAACGCTGATGGACACGTTTTGTTTTGCCCATCTTTCTGAGTCATAGCACAGACTTCAGATTCGGACCTCGGCCCAAAGAAAATTTTAGCGACCGGACCTCCTTGAATTCTAATTAATTACCCCTGCCCTAGACGGCTTTCATGCAATTTATGCCCCTGCCTCCAATGCTGGAGATTTCAGTTGGGAACAGGTACTCTATTTCACATATAATGGATATGTCCCTGCATAAATTATCACTGGAATGTCGTGAGGAATGTACTATTTAACCACTTGCCGACCGCCGCAAGTACATATACTGCGGCGGTCAGCCCCTCACAGGCAAAGTGACGTACCAGTACGTCACTAGCCTGTGAGGCTCTGGGGAGCAAGCGAGCGCCACCGGAGGCGCGCTGCCGCTCCCGCACGGTCACGGACCCCCCCCCGCGTGACAGCGGGAGAAAGGCAGGCGGCTAGTGTAAACAAGCCGCCTGTCATTCTCCCCTGTGTAGGAACAGTGATCATACGGTTCTACTATGTAGGACCGTTGATCATTGTTCCTACACCTCAAGCCACAGCCAATCACAGTTAGAATCACGCCCCTAGGGACACACACAGCCCCTCCCTCTCAAAAAAAGTTAACCCCTTTACTACCAGTGTAATTTTACAGTAACAGTGCATATGTATAGCACTGATTACTGTAGAAATGTCACTGGTAACCCCAAAAGTGTCAAAAATGTCAGTCAAGGGTCCGATCTGTCCGCCCCAATGTCGCAGTCCCGCAAACAAAATTGCAGATCGCCACCATTACGCGTTAAAAAAAAAAAAACAACAAAAATGACAAAAATCTTTCCCTTTGTTAGTAAACGCGATAACTTTTGCGAAAACCAATCAAAATACGCTTTTTGCGATTTTTTTTACCAAACATATGTAGCATAAAACAAATTAGCCGAAAATGTTAAAAAATTTAGATTTTTACATTTTTTTGGGGGAATTTCATATAAAAAATGTGAAAAATATTGTTATTTTTGCAAAATTGACACTCTTTTTTTGTTTATAGCGCATGATCAAAAAATCGCACAGGTGATCAAATACCACCAAAAGAAAGCTCTGTTTGTGGGAAAAAAAGGACGTCAAATTCCTTTAGGTACAGCGTCGCACGACCGCGCAATTGTCCGTTAAAGTCCCACAGTGCCGAATCGCAAAATACCCCCTGGTCATGAAGGGGGTAAAATCTTCCGGGGCTTAAGTGGTTAAGATCCTTGGTCCTTAGTTGCCCCATGACCACGTCTTTTTTGTACTGGAGCTTCCTTTCCCTGATGACTATGAAGCCAGTGGTGCCAGCAGGACCACCCATGACTCAAATTTTGTCCAGTTCAACAGAAATCAGTCAAAAACAGCCTAAAAAAAAAATAAGTGAGCTTATATAGCAATATAAGAGTACGTACAGCAGTTTAACTTTAAATTTGCCACAGCTGCAGCAATGTTTACATCCTTCAAACATTTTCCTTAAATCAATGTCTGCGCATGAGCAGTAGAATCACATGACCTCTATTGGGCTAGGAGATCTTACAGCTTCTCACAGGAAAAAAAAATCATAAAGCGCAAAATGAATACTGGCATCTTGGGCATGTGTTGTACATTTAAGTCTCTCTCTGCCAAGGAGTTGTGCAGAACTGCCAGAACACGGTATTTCTTTCTTCAGGTTTCCTCCCCAAGTACAGATGGACCATTTGTGAAGGCAGTTGCTTCTGCTAAAAAAGGTTAAAGCGGAGTTCCGGCCCCAAAATCGACATAGTCGATTTTGGGCCATCCGCTTGCTTCTAGGACACCTGAAACAGAAATGGATAATTACGATTTTTTTACTTACCTTGTATTTGCAGAAAAATATACTCACCTTTCTTCCACTTCCTCCCTCGGCGGCCGCGGCCCGCGCCGTTACTTCCGCTTTGCAATGATTCCTGGGAGCTGAACGTCATCGCTCCCAGGAATCAATGCGCCTGCACCGGCCCCGACGTCAGTTCCGGTGCAGGCGTGTCATACCTTGCTAAACAGCTTCTGGGATGATGCTGCAGCCCCATAAGTGATGGCGGGGCCGGCGCAGTGCATGTGGGACCGAAGAGGACGGAAGAGGACGCAGAAGAGGATCGCGCTGGCTTCAGCTGCCCACACCTGAGATGGCAGCGCTGGAGAAGAAATTTTCAATGTAAGTATTTCTTCTAAAAGGTAAGTGCGAAGCGGGACAGATCAGAGGCTATCCATTGTGGAATATACTAGCCCTGACTGTCCCGGGGGTATTTTCATTGAAATTTTTTTTGGGTGGCCGGAACTCCGCTTTAACTACAACAATGGCCTAAATACACTGTTTTTTTAGGAATCACCCTTTCATAGCCATCTGGCTATCCTACTGCATCTTTCGGACTGCTCATTATCTGTTTTTGAAGATCATTTGCTATTGCATTAAGGTCCCAAAACTGTGTTTGTCAATACATTATTTTGCACAGCTGGAAGAAATCTAGAAATCAGGTACTGTAGCTAGTGAGATCTAGAATTATAAAGGCTTGTAACAAACTGAATGTCTAAAGATCGCCATACACTGATTGAAATTCAGCCTGTTTATCAGGGACCGTAAGAATTTCAGTCAGTGTGTGGTTATATCCGCTTGACAGAAGTCAACTGTTTGACCAAATTCTGTCGAAGGGACATGTTGGAAACATTTCTTTAATCACTGGCTGAAGCCAACCAGATTTTAATGTCCCGGCAGGGGGATTTCTTCATCCACCTTTTTTGTGTGGGTGGAGGACTCTTTTAGTTTTTTTTTCAGGCAAATGACTACCTGTGGTCAGCTTAAGTGCAGCAAAACATAAATTATGAATTTAAATGATCTTAATATGCCAGTACTGAGAGGTTCCTCACAGCCAATAATACTCTCCTAAGTGAAGTGCTCTCTGAAATCTGGTTGCAAGGCCATGTAAAGTAAACTCAAAGTATTTTGTGACTTTAACACCATTTGAAGGACTTTCAAGTCCCTTTTAGAAATTCAGAGTTTTGTATGCATATGTTTAACCTTTGTTTTTCTGAACCTCTTTGTAGGACAAGTGGACCTGGCAGTGAACACAGAGCTCTGAAGGTACTTCAAGAGTATACCTTTGTGTTGCCAAAAAAGCCCCGACCAATCCTCAAATCTTCGGCAAAATGGAGCGTTCAACCCAGGAGCTTTTCCTCAACTTCATGATTGTCCTGATCACTGTCCTGCTTATGTGGGTTCTTGTGAAGTCTTACCAAAGTTAATAGACTACTATGGAGTAAGCAAAGGCTGTGGTCTGTACTATGTGAAATTCCACGAGGGCTTACTGAACACCCATACAGCAATGATTTTGTCTGCTCTCTGCCACCAAGGTACTAGTTTTCACCACCACCCAATTAAGCCAATATCACCAGTACACATGTACCTGTCCCTGAGCCTGGAAGCCATATTGTGCTGCCAACCTTCCCAGCCCAAGAATGAGAACACATTACGCTATGATTGATTAACTGACCATGATAAGGACATGAGGGAGTGAGATTTAAACACAGAAGATATGTTTAGTCTAGCGGAGGAAGCTGAAAGAAAAATGTCAAACTTCTGTCTTTAGAAATGAGAACTGGGAATGTTTTGATTATAAGAACAACGGAACATTTCAGTCCCATCTTTCCATCACAATAAAGTATTTCCCACCAAAAGTTGAGTTTTAAATCACTTTTGTGTTTTATTTGCTTTTTAATGGTAATATTTTATTCCTCAACCTAGATTTATACTGTCTCTTTTAAACTCTTGATAGGTAAAAGAGGATGTCAATTCTTGCATGATTCAGGTTTTCATAATATAACAGTTCCTATTTTAGCCTTTTTTTTTTTTTACTGCTTTTCAGCAAAATGGCAGATGGGCAACTACAAATAGAACTAATTTTAAATAATAAAAATACATGTACTGCAGCCTTTAAAATTGCACAACAGAATTGCAAAAATTTGTTTTTAGTTGGCATGAATATGCAAAAAGTGCTTGTTGATTTTGCCAACCTAATCAACGTTCCTCCATTTCCTATAATAGGGTGACAAGCGCTGTAAGACCACTATTAAATTCAGGGCAGCAGTGTAACCTTTGCATCCTTTGTGCCTGTTTCAATGTCATGATGGGGGCACAGCTATTAACATAGATTCCTCTGACTAACATGACCATAGTTTATCAGCAGCTGGCCACACCAACTTGTATAGGCAAAGCAAGGTACAATTTAGGAGTCATAATTCACAGTGGATAACTTATTGCTTTTGAAGTCACTTGTAGGAAAAAACTAAAGGTATGTACATTAAATGTATGAAAATATTCAGTACTGTGCAAAAAAAGTTTTAGGTAGGTATGAAGAAATGCTGTAAAGTAAGAATGCTTTCAAAAATTCAATTTACTAAAAGCAAAGTGAGGGAACAGAAGAAAAATCAAATCATTATTTTTGTGGGACTACCCTTTGGCTTCAATCCAGCATCAATCCTTACACTTGCAGACTTTGTACACTTGCACAAAGTCATGGATTTTGTAGGATTAGAGTCAGGTGTATGATTAACCAGTTATAATAGGCAGGTGCTAATGAGCATCAATTTATTATGCAGGTTAAAACACAGCCATTGCCTAAAATGAAAACAGCAGCTGTGTAGGAGGCTTAAAACTGGGCGAAGAACAGCCAAACTGTGCTACTAAGGTGAGGTTGTGGATGACAGTTTCATGTCACAGGTCATACACCGTGGCAAGACTGAGCACAGCAACAAGAAACATGGTAGTTATAATGCATCGGCAAGGTCTCTTCCAGGCAAAAATCTCAAAGCAGCCTGGGGTTTCAAGGTGTGCTGCTCAAGCTCTTTTGAAGAAGCACAAAGGAACGGCAACATTGAGGACTGTAGAGGCAGTGGTGGGCCAAGGAAACTAAAGCCCCGTACACACGCACAGATTGTTGGCCATAAATTGTGGGCCAACGTCCGATCTGCCAATTGTAGGCTTGTTAGTATGATGCTTCCGACAACCAACTGCGAATTTTCAGCCGAAAAAAATCTGGTGTGCATGCTATAAAATTTTTGTTGGCCAACAAAGAACAGCCGATTGTTCCTCAGTCAGTACAGATTTCGGCAGACAAAAATCAGATGAGCAAGACTGGGCATGCTCAGAGAAGAAAAAACACAGGGAAAGTCAACCATCACATGACATCACTTCTGAAGTTGGTTTTTGTTGGCCAACAAAAGTCCAGTGCAAGTCTAGAGCACATTTCAACCAACAAACAACGCTGGACAAAAGTTGGCCGATCAGTTGGCCAACAATCTGTGTGTGTGTACGGGGCTTTAATGCAGCAGATGAAAGACACATCATGCTTATTTCTGTCTACAATTGGAAGATGTCCTGCAGTACCATCAGCACAGAACTGGTGGAAACCAGTGGGACTCATGTACATCCATCTACTCTCTGGAGAGGTGTGGCTAGAGGTGGTCTTCATGGAAGAAAAATGGCCGTAGGTGCTCTGCACTGATGGGTTAAAATTTAAAATATATTGGGCTGTAGCAGGAAGCAGTTTATTCATCGAAGGGCTGGAGAGTGGTACAAAACAAAGTGTCTGCAGTCGACAGTGAAGTATGGTGGAGGTTTCATTGCAAGTTTGGGGCTGCATTTCTGCAAACTGGAGATTTGGTCAGGATCAATGGTGCCTTTAATGCTGAGAAACACAAGCAGATACTGATCCATCATGCCATACCATCAGAGAGGCATGTTTTTGGCCCCGAATTTAATCTGCAGCAGGACAATGACACCAAACATACAGCCAATGTCATTAGGAAATATTTTCAGCGTAATGAGGGACAAGGAGTCCTGGAAATGATGATTTGACCCCCACACTGAGCCCTGATCTCAACATCATCGACTCTGTCTAGAATTACATGAAGAAACATAAGGATTTGAGGGAGCCTACGTCCACATAAGATCTGTGGTTAGCTCTCTAAGACGTTTGGACAACCTACCTGCCGAGTTCCTTCATAAACTGTGTGCAAGTGTACCTAGAAGAATTGATGCTGGTTTGAAGGCAAAGGGTGGTCATACTAAATATTGATTTGATTTAGTTTGTCTTCTGTTTTTTTACTTTCCATTTTGTTAACTGATAAAAAAAAACTATTAACACTTCTATTTCTGAAAGAGATAGATACAACAGCACTGCCTGATCAGCATAACCAGATCATGTCTCCTCCAGGCCAGCATTTGCATCCGATGGGCTGGTCAGGCATTTGGGGGAGCAAACCAAACAACTGCTGACAGGTTTATTCCAAGGTTAGGCTTACCAGACACTGGGTGTAAAAGGACACTCAGTGCCTATGTTTTTATCTTCCATCCAACCTGTGATGCTATTGCTATTCTGTTGACAGGGAAAGCCGTTGACATGACGTATTATCCTGGCTCCAACACTGCATTCATTGTTTAGGTTGGTGCATCATGATGCACAACAAACGCAAAAGAGCATACCAAGCAGTTTGAAGGCAAACATTGGGAAAACTCTGTGTGAAGACACTGAAGGGCCATTTACACTATGTGTATTGTTGTGTTAATGCAACCCACATTGTGCATTAATAACATGACCCTTTATTTGCAGCTTCTGACACACCTTCCAGTAAGTCCATCTAAGGCCCAAAACCTGTAAGGACTTTCCAGAAGGTTGCAGGCATGGGAGGGGTGTGAGACCCACAACCCATGTTTCATGGCTCACTTATCAAAACTTCTCAGCACACCCTAACACAGATGCTAGCTCAGAGGGTAAGATCAATTCCCTCAGGACAACCTCAGCAATACATAAGTTGGTTTCCACAGTTCTCCCATACACAACCTGTGACCTATAATTTATTCTACAATAGTCCCTCATAAATGACAGTAGACCAAGCCATGATTACTATGCTCAGCACTTTAATTACATCATAGAGGACATGGGACTGACACTGGATATTTCAGTCCTAAGTGCACAAGCAGACTTTGCAATGATACCAAGCATCTACCTCTATTTTATGTTCACACTCTGTCTTTATCACAGTAAATTACAGACACAGAATAACCAGCAATCTAGTGTTTATAAGAAAGCTCATCCAACATGGTGGCTTTAGGCAAGTCTAAATAGTATAAATATCTCCCAGAACTTCAAGTGCTCGGGTGCTCACAGTTACACACGTGCTCAGTTAGTCTCTTTAAAGACAAAACTTCTGTCCTGTCTAGGTAAAAGTTCTCCCCGGCATTGGTACTCACAGCTCTCTATATCCTGTTCCACTATAGCGTTGTCCTGCTTTCCCCCGAATGGGAAGCCCATGCATCAGACTGGATTGTACAGTATATCGCACATGTGTCCTATAGTCTTCTCCTCTCTCTCATGAAGGATTTTAACCGGGGAGCAGCTTTGCTCTCTAGAACAAGAGCTGGTGTGTCGTGGACACAATATATTGTCGTTTGGTTCTGGACAATATATATGTACAATATATATATGTATATATATATATATATATATATATATATATATATATATACTGTATATCATGACCATGACCCAAACTGCTGCCCAAATCTTGCAGGAATTCAGCTCCTGACTTGAGTGAAGATGTGGAGGTGGCAAACACAGAGGTGGCAGCCCTGGATGTCACTGCATTACCTGTATCTCACTACTACCCCTAACAGTCGGGAGAGCAGCCCATCTAGTAGGGGTGGTAAGGGTAGTACAGGTAGGCCTAGACAGTTGTTGGCAATGGGGGATTCTGTAATCAGAAGGACTGATAGAATAATTTGTCGCTAGGATCGCCTCAACCCAATGGTTTACTGTCTCTCTAGTGCTAGGATTCGGCATGTGGTGGACCGGGTTCATAAATTACTGGGAGGAGCTGGGCACAACCCAGCTGTCTTGGTCCATGTTGGGACCAATGACAGAATACATGGAAGGTGGAGGTTCCTTGAGAATCAATTTAAAGAGTTAGGCTGCAGGTTGAAGAGAAGGACCTCCAAGATGATATTCTCTGAAATTTTGCCTGTGCCATAAGAAACACAGGAAGGGCAGGGGTAGATTAGAGAACTGAATGCATGGCTGAGGACCTGGTGTAAGAAGGAATGGCTTGGGTTTCTAGAGCACTGGGCTGACTTTTCATTGGAGTACAACCTATATGCTAAAGATGGTTTGCACCTAAATCCGTGCCACATTAGTGCTCATTTGTGCCACATCTATGCCACATCAGTGCTTATCCATGCCACATCTGTGCCCATCCATGCCACATCAGTGCTCATCTGTACCTTATCCATGCCATATCAGTGCTCATCCATGCCTCATCCATGGCATATCAGTGCTAATCCGTGCCCCATCAGTGCTCATGAATGCCACATTAATGCCATATCAGTGCTCATCTCTGCTACATCCGTGCCACACCCTTGCCCATCCATGCCACATTAGTGTTCACCAGTGTCACATCAGTTCTTATCCTTGCCACATCAGTGCTCATCCGTGTCTCATCCATGCCACATCAGTTCTCATCCGTGCCACATCCATGCCACATCAGTGCTCATCCCTGCCACATCCATGCCACATCAGTGCTCAGCCGTGCCTCATCCATGCCACATCAGTCCACATCTGTGCCACATCAGTGATTATCCATGCCTCATCCGTGCCACGTCACTGCTCATCTGTGCCATATCAGTGCTCATCCATGCCACATCAGTGCTTATCCAAGCCACATCAGTGCTCATCCATGCCACACCAGTGCTCATCCGTGCCATATCCATGCCTGTTCAGTGATAATCCATGCCACATTAGTGCTTATCTGTGCCTCATCCATGCCACATCAGTGCTCATCCGTGTTTCATCCATACCACATCAGTGCTCATCCATGCTACATCCGTGCCCATACATGCCACATCAGCGCTTATCCGTGCCACATCAGTGCTTATCTATGCCACATCTGTGCCCATCCATGCCACATCAGTGCTCATCCATGCTACATTAGTGCTTATCTGTGCCTCATCCATGCCACATCAGTGCTCATCCGTGTTTCATCCATACCACATAAGTGCTCATCCATGCTACATCCGTGCCCATACATGCCACATTAGTGCTCATTTGTGCCACATTCATGCCACATCAGTGCTTATCTATGCCACATCTGTGCCCATGCATGCCACATCAGTGCTCATCTTTATAAATGATATAGGGTCTGGGATTAAAAGTATCATTTCAGTCTTTGCAGATGACACCAAGCTTTGCAGTGGAATTATTTCCTTACAGGATGTCTCCAACTTACAATCTGACCTCAATGCACTGTTTCATTGGGCAACTGTGTGGAAAATGATTGATAAATGTAGAGTTATGCTCTTGGGGGCTAAGAATATGCATGCATCATACATTCTAGGTGGAGTAGAACTGGGGGAATCCATAGCGGAGAAGGATCTGGTTGTTCTGGTAGATCATAAGCTTAATAATAGCATGCAATGCCAAGCTGCGGTTTCCAAAGCAAGCATAGTGATTTCTTGTATTAACAGAGGCATGGACTCCAGAGAGAGATATAATTGTACCCCTGTACAGATTATTAGTAAGACCTCATCTGGATTATGCAGTTCAGTTTTGGGCACCAGTTCTTAAAAAGGATATTGGGGAACTGGAGAAAGTGCAGAGAAGAGAAACCAAACGAATAAGAGGCATGGAGGAGCTCAGCTATGAGGAACAATTAGAGAAACTGAATTTATACTCTCTTGAGAGGAGGAGATTAAGGGAGGATATGAGGAACATGTAAAAAATACATGAGGGGTCCATATAGTGAACTTGGTGTTGAGTTTTTCACTTTAAGGTCATCACAGAGGACAACGGGGCACTCTTCACATGTGGAGGAAAAGAGATGTTGTCTCCAAATATGGAAAGGCTTCTTTACAGTAAGAGCTGTGAAAATGTGGAATAGACTCCCTCCAGAGCTGGTTCTTGCCAGCTCAGTAGATTGTTTTAAGAAAGGCCTGGATTTTTTTCCAAATATACACATAATATAAATGGATACTAACATTTATAGGTAAAGTTGATCCAGAGAATATCCGATTGCATCTTGGGGGATCTGGAAGAAATTGAACATGCTTTATTGGGGTTTTTTTGCCTTCCTCTGGATAACTGGATACTGTGGGTATAGGATTGTGTATATATATATATATATATATTTTTTTTTTCCTTCTATTCGTTGAACTAGATGGACTTTTGTATTTTTTTCAGCCAGACTAACTATGTAACTATGTACCCAAGATGGCTGATCAGAGTTTACTGCAATTTACAATTCAATATTTCAAAAAGCAATCACAAGGATGCAGCCCCATCCAGTCGCACTTGCCCCCTCCCTCCCTCCATAACCCCATGTATTGTGGCGCTCTGCATTGTGGATGCGTTGTCCATTACTGTACTTTTTTATTGTACATAAATGGCAACAGAATGCACCACACTGTAGAATGTGTGTTACGGTGCATTTCACTATTGTGCAGTATAGCATGTGTTTACCATACCCTACAAAAGCACACAGGTTTGAATATAGTGGGGGATTTCATAATAACAAACAATCAGAGGCGGCCTGTCCTTTGGGGGCACAGGGGCGCCGCCCCCCCCCCCCCCATCCATGCGTCCAGCCCCCTAATCTACATGCGGGGTTCCGGACGCATGGATTCCAATGGGGATTTTTTTTTTAAACATGTGATTAGAGCTAGAGGCTCTAATAGGCTTCAAAAAAGGGTGGGCTCAGGGTGCAGAGCACTGCGCCCTGAGCCCACCCAGTTGTGTAACAATAGACAAGTGATGTGTTGGGCGCTTGTGCCAACAGATAGGACCCGCACTGAACTGTAGATGGAATGGAGCGATGTTGATCCGAATGTGGCAAAAAAATCCAATGTTGGTTCCTGAGGGCAGCACTGTGAGCAGGCAGAAGCCGAAATCCCGCTGGCACATATAGAACAAGAAAGGACAGGCGCCACTCAGTAATGCAATCACGGTTTATTACACAAAAACATAGCACACTTACATGAGGGTTTGGTATGTGTTTCTCCTGTTAGTTTCTCTACCCCGTGGCATGGCGCTTTCTTCCTCACAGCCGAACCAGCAGCCGGGAGATGACGCCGCCTCGATAGAGTCCAATGGGGGAGCAGGATCAGTCCAGGAACAGCAGTAAGCTGCTTGTCCACCTTTGATGACGTAACGCATTTCGGAGCATGCGCACAACCCTCCTTCCTCAGACGACTTAGAATACCGGCAAAGTGCAGTCATATATACACACTAGCTGCGCTAATTACAATGAAGAGGTGGGACAAAACAAGGATTCCAATACCAGAAAGTTACGCCTGTGTCTAAAATGTACATCATGTTTAGCATAAGACCTATTAGTAAACAATAAGCTATTGTCACACTGACAATCCTCCCAGCCAATCAGAAAGAGGGTTGTGAGACCCCTTTCCCGATTGGCCAAAAGGAGAGGCGATCTTGCTTGCCAGTGGCCAGGAAGAGGCAGAAGGGACACGGCTGGAGGAGAAGGACAGCGGCTGAGCCATCCAGCACTCCTCGGCTCAGACAGGAGGAAGTAAGGAGGCAGACCGCTGGGGGGGCGAGGAACGTGTCGCCTGCCAACTGACTGACTGACCGACCGACCGACCGACCGACTGGGGGGGGGTGCGCATTGGTTTGCCGCCCCTCCCCCCCCCCCCGAATTACTGAGCACCAGCCGCCACTGCAAACAATCATACTCACCTAGGTGAATGCAGCATTGGTCTGATGCTGCATCTGTCCTCCGTGGCCTCTTCAACGAGCAGAGAGCTGGTGACTGTCAGTGACTGGCTCTCTGCTCAGCCCCTCCAGTGCTCACCCAGGCACTGTGCTGTGGAGGGTGCAGGAACAGCTGGCTTATTGGGAGGTCAAAACGATAACACATCTCCCATCCCAGTGTATTTAAATTAGATGTCAACTTGAGAGAGCAGTCTATAGGGGGATAAGGATGTGGCATAAACCCCTTCAATAAACCTGAATAAAACCTAATTCAATAAACACTTGAGTACCCTTTTTTTTTTTTTTTAGACAGATAGAGATTTATTTTGGTGGTATTTAATACCCACTTGTTTTAATTTTTATTTTTGATCATTTATAGGAAAAAAAGGCCAAAAAAAAAAAAATGTTTCCTTACTTATTGTTAAAATAAAAATTTAAAGACTATAAAAATATCCTCAAAATTACCCCTTTGTGCAAAGTAGACACCCAAAAGTGATCTTATTTTTGGCACACTTTTTTGGAAATAAAGAAATGCTAGTTTTCTGGTGGTTAAAACATGCATTTCTGGCATTTACACATATGAACATATCAGGACAGTCTTGCAATATGCGGGGCACCTTGCTATTACGACGAGAGAAGGTTGACTCAGGTCTCTAGTGAATGAGAGCAATCAAGGGAGGTAAGTATATAGTAAAGGGAGATCAGGTGACAGTTGAGAGGGGTACAAGACGTGGTGACTGCTTTGATATTAACCAGATATACTGTGGCAGGGCGGCTCGGCTGCACATCATCATATAGATCTACGTGATCATGTGCAAGCCGTTTCGGCGGCACGCGCCGCCGGAGCCGCACTCCCACTGTGATTAGACACAGCGGGAGCAGAACCACGGAAGAAGCGGGCTTGGATCGCCGCCGGCCTCCCGCAATCTTTGGCTAGAATGACAGAAGACCCGTCTGCCTATGTAAACAAAGCAGACGGCTCTTCTGTCAGAGAGGCAGGGAAAGATTGTGTGAGTCAGCTAAGCTAAATCACCGATCTCCCTCTGCCTCTGTCCAACCCCACACAGTTAGAAAGCACAAAAAGGAACACATTTAACCCCTTGATCAGCCCCAGTGTTAACCCCTTCCCTGCCAGTGTCATTTATACAGTAACAGCGCATATTATTTAGCACTGATTACTGTATTAGTGTCACTGGTCCCCCAAAAAAGTGACAAAAAACTCAGATAGGGGTCTGATCTGTCTGCTGCAATGTTGCAGTCTCGATAAAAATCGCTGATTGCCGCCATTACTAATAAAAAATGAATAAATAAAAAGTCCATAAATCTATCCCGTAGTTTGTAAACGCTATAACTTTTGTGCAAACCAATTTATATACGCTTTTTTTGGATTTTTTTTTTACCAAAAATATGTAGCAGAATACAAATTGGCCTAAACTGATAAAAAAAAATTTGATTTTTTAATTTTTTTATTGGGAATGTTTTAGAGCAGAAAGTAGAAAATATTGGTGTTTTTTTTTTTTTAAATTGACACTCTTTTTTTGTTTATAGCGCAAAAACGAAAAATCGCAGAGGGGATCAAATACCACCAAAAAAAAAGCTCTATTTGTGGGGAAAAAGGGACATCAATTGTATTTGGGCACGGCCTGGCAGGACCGCACAATTGTCAGTTAAAACAACACAGTGCCGAATCGCAAAAAATGGCCTGGTCATTAAGGGGGTAAAAACTTCCGGAGCTGAAGTGGTTAATGTGATTTGTCCCAAAGATGTATATGATGTGAAATGTCAGTTTCTGCATTGAAATGGAGACCTGATCCATCTTAAAATCTTGCAATTATAATGCACTGTATGGAATTCTGCCATCTTGTGGTGACATCTAGTAATGAGGATTTTAGCCTAGCAGTGGCACTTGTGCCCTGATCCTGCACCACAAAATGTGATATCTGCTGCGGGGGGACATCTACTCAGATGAATGGTGGATGAGGTTGAATCCAATCAGATAAATATAACATATGTATGCAGTTTATTTTCTTTTTAATATATAGACACCACTATATCTGCAATTTACACTCTCATAAAGGGTGGAAAGTGTAAAATACAATATCATTCAAACAGAATTATTGCTACAGTTGCTGACCTCTCCTGAAATTTCCTTTCCATTACCTGGCTGTCATTCTGTCCCTGTGATATTAACAGTCCCTGACAAGTCCCAGGTTGCATGTTTGTCCTGAGTAAAGAACTTAGAAACTAAAGAATATCTAAACCCCAAAACAAAACTGAAATATACTGTGTTTTGCCAGTTCTTAGATGTGAGGTCTACAATAGTTTTCATTTTTTAGGCTAAGCTTATTTTCAGCAATTACAGAAAATTCCTGTTGATCTTGCCAGAAATTCAGTGCCCTTGACTCTTCCTGTGAGCTGAAAAGAACGCTCAAACATCCTTATCTTTGTTGTATTAACTTCTAGTCCTATCAATCCACCATGTAATCCACCATGTAAGGGAGATGAGCTAAGCCAGACATGTTTGACGTTTAGCCTGCGTAACAACCATTGCTGCGTAAAGATGTAGTAACTAGTTCCTCTCTGAAGCAATTTGGTTTTTCATTTTTTGTACATGGTAAAATCTGAATCTTTGGTCATAACCCCATTTTATATATTACATTCTCTAAAAGCAGATACCCTGTAGAATGGTGGATGCAATTTTTTTTATGCTGCACAATATCTGTTCAAATTTGTAGGATAAATTACACTAAAATTTATTTTCTCGCACACAAACACAATGTGATTCCATTTTTTATAAAAAAATAAATAAAAGTTGAGGTAGTGCAGAGAATATAGATAACAAATGTATCAACCTTCAAAACTGAAAAATGGCAAAAAGTTATGGAACCCCAAATTGTCAAACTGAAAATGCTTTGAATGTCTTAACAGCTCATCAGTTTACAGTAAAGTGTAAATGAGGGACCGAGAAAGTGGCGATGGTGTGGAGTAATTGTGGTTTACATACATATGTGCACTCCTCTGCGCATATTTGCATTTGCAGGTGTGTGCAGGACAATAAAGTTACATATAATCTTTTTATTATTTATAAAAAAAATAATTTATAATAATTTTTTTAACGTTTTTTTTTTTTTACATTTAACTTCATTGCTATTACAAGGGGGCTAACAAGTCCAGCATTAGGAGGTGACAGGTCCTCTGCTTGCTATTCTGAAAACATTTGTTGTGGTCTTCTGGGACAAGCAGAAAAGGACTGGAACCACAAGGATGAGGTGGGGGCACACCGCAGCCCTGTTAAATGATAAGAGCAACCAAGCTTATGGCTTGTACTGCAGCTATCAGTTTGTTGTAAACCCTTCAAACTTTGGATGTACATCCTGAGAGGCAAAGTGGTTAGATCTATGTTTGTCCTAAGAATGTTTGAAACCACTTACGGTTGACTGACCCAGTACCTCTACTGGAAGTCAATTCCAAGCGTCAATTACTCTATTCACTTAACGTAATTAGCAAACACTAAAGCTGCTGCCTTCCTCAACTCCCTAACCACTAAGCAGGACTTGAAATCCTTCACTGCTCAGGTCAAACGGTTACTGCACTCTGATTAACGTGAGGTGAGTGAAGCCATACAAAAGCTTACATCCCTGGTAGACAACCTAGAGTCGGGGAACTTCGGTAGAGTCCCATTTGTCCCACCTAAAAATGGCACATGCACATAGAGATCACCAGCTCCTGACTTATCCTGAGGAACCTCAGACTGTGAGGGAATCAGCCGGACCATCGTATTCCTCTTATCCTGAGGAACCTCAGACTGTGAGGGACGGTGCCGAACCATCGTATTCCTCTTACCCTGAGGAACCTCAGACTGTGAGGAACAGTGCCGGACCATCGTATTCCTCTTACCCTGAGGAACCTCAGACTGTGAGGAACAGTGCCGAGCCATCGTATTCCTCTTACCCTGAGGAACCTCAGACTGTGAGGAACGGTGCCGGACCATCGTATTCCTCTTACCCTGAGGAACCTCAGACTGTGAGGAACGGTGCCGGACCATCATACTCCTCTTATCCTGAGGAACCTCAGACTGTGAGGAACGTTGCCGGACCATCGTATTCCTCTTATCCTGAGGAACCTCAGACTGTGAGGAACAGTGCCGGACCATTGTATTCCTCTTATCCTGAGGAACCTCAGACTGTGAGGAACAGTGCCGGACCATCGTGTTCCTCTTATCCTGAGGAACCTCAGACTGTGAGGGAAGGTGCCGGACCATCGTATTCCTCTTATCCTGAGGAACCTCAGACTGTGAGGAACAGTGCCGGACCATCGTATTCCTCTTATCCTGAGGAACCTCAGACTGTGAGGAAGGATGCCGGACCATCGTATTCCTCTTATCCTGAGGAACCTCAGACTGTGAGGGAAGCAGCCGGACCATCGTATTCCTCTTATCCTGAGGAACCTCAGACTGTGAGGGAACCAGCTGGACCATCGTATTCCTCTTATCCTGAGGAACCTCAGACTGTGAGGGACGGTGCCGGACCATCGTGTTCCTCTTATCCTGAGGAACCTTTGACTATGAGGGACGGTGCCATCCATTTGTCCCACCTAAAAATGGCACATGCACATAATGATCACCAGCTCCTGACTTTCCAGCTCCAATAGGGTGATCTAGAAAACAGGAGCAGGAAAAATAATTAAAAAATCTGAGGGATTCCCAAAACCACTATTAGCTCTGAACTCAAATCCAGTGTGCTTGCAATCCTTACCATGTTTCTTGAGAGAGACTCGAATATAGACATTAGACTGGACAGGGTGCATCATGTACATGCATTTAGCCCAGCTTCAGCTGACAGGCTCAGGGACAACCTTTGCAGGGTACACCGCTTTGAGCTCAAAGAAGAAATCTTTGTAAAGCATTGTTGAGAGGCCGCTGCATTTGATGAGGCCAATATACAAATCCTCTCTGGGGCATGCTGCAAATGCATCAGATGCTAAAATCTTTTCTAGAGCCGATTTAGGCCTCTTGTGTCAGATACCAATGAGGTTAATACTTTCACTTACAAGTGCACAAAGATATTATATTATTATTATATTGCAATCCCCAGCACAACTCTAGGACCTATTCCATGTTCCCCATGAACCTCCTATCTCAATTTCTGACTGCCTTTACTTGAATCTGTCCACACCTACTCTTCCTTAGACATGGTGTTAGGGTCCAGCTCTGGGGACCTCTGTGGTGTCTGGCTGTAGCTCTTCTCACTGGGCCACCTCAGATGCTGGACAGCCCCTGTCGCATCCCTTTGACGGGGGGATGGCAACCTGTCTATCACAGGCAGGTGACGGGTAGATCATGTCACTTCCCTGCCAACCCTCAGAACCTGGACAGGAGGGGAGTCATTTACTGAAATCGATTCCCTGTATATTCCTCCGGCAGCAGCTGAAATCTGGTCTCTCCTCTTCTCCCTCCCACCCCATTCACCTGCCACAGGAGGAAAATACAGGGGATCAGTTCCAGTAAATGCTACCCCTGCTGCCCCCCTTGTCCAGGTTTCCCTTCGTTTTACTGCTCGGCCCTCATGTGTGCTCCCCTAGTTCCCCAGCAGTGTTGCCAGCTTCCCCACCTCTCCTGCTGGTTGCTGCAGGGAATCCTTTCAGGATGGAGAGTGGAAAATGAGCCGGTAAATTACATATTTACCAGCCATCTTCTTTTTCTGAATGAACAGTACTGGTCACTTTTTGTGCTCATTCATAACTGAAGCATAGTAAACAGTGTCCCAGCGGTCAATTTACATTGCGTCCTGGACTGTTTTACATATGATGAACCTATCACTTGCCTACAATATGTCAGAAGCTATTTAACTATTTTGCATTTTTATAAAAGTCTTCACTTAGAGGCGCTTCCCCCATCTTCTCTTGTTTGCTTTATATATAAGAGCCTTGTTCTGCTCACTGGAAAAACCTGCCCTGGTGCACCATAAGGAACTTTGGACTTTTTATTTATATAGCACATTGGACTCTAAATATAGGATCTATCGACTTATATGTTTGGGATCAGAGTTCATTGAACCAGTAAGCGCCTACACCTTTTCTGTTTTCTATATTTTTACAGTGACATTTGTTTTATTATATTTTTTATTATATTTTTTTTAGTTAGGTTTTGCTAGTTAATGTCTTAAAAAATAGGGTGCCAAACCCCAGTGATCATTGATCTCTTTCAGGTTGTTTAGGTAGATCTCCACCTCTTAAAGGTTGTCTATCCCTGCAGGGGTGTATTATAAAATCAGTGGACCCGTGTGCAAGATCAAAAGTGGGCCCTATGTATGGAACGAAAAAAAAAGACGCACAAAGTGTGCTGTGGTGAAAAATATGGGCATGGTTTAAATTAAGCTAAATATTGGGTGTGGCTTAAAGGAGGTGTGGTTAACCACTTGCCGACCGCCGCACGACTATTTACGGCGGCGGTCAGCCCCTCACAGGCAAAGCGACGTAGGGCTACGTCGCTAGCCTGTGAGGCTCTAGGGAGCGAGCGCGCGCCGCCGGAAGCACGCACCCGCTCCCGCGCGGTCATGGACTCTCCCGCGGGTGTGGGTCCACCGGGCACTCGCGATCGTCCGTTACAGCGGGAGAAAGGCAGGCGGCTAATCTAAACAAAGCCGCCTGTCATTCTCCCCTGTGTAAGAATGGTGATCATACGGTTCTACAATGTAGGACCGTTGATCACTATTCTTACACATCAAGCCACAGCCAATCACAGTTAGAAACACGCCCCTAGGGACACACTTAACCCCTCCCTCTCAAAAAAAGTTAACCCCTTCACTGCCAGTGTCATTTTTACAGTAACAGTGCATATGTATAGCACTGATTACTGTAGTAATGTCACTAGTAACCCCAAAAGTGTCAAAAATGTCAGTCAAGGGTCCGATCTGTCTGCCGCAATTTCGCAGTCCCGCAAAAAAAATCGTAGATCGCCGCCATTACACGTTAAAAAAAAAAAACAACAAAAATGACAAAAATCTTTCCCATTGTTAGTAAACGCAATAACTTTTGCGCAAACCAATCAAAATACCCTTTTTGCGATTTTTTTTTACCAAACATATGGTTAAAAAAAAAAAATTGGCCTAAAATGTTAAAAAATTTTGATTTTTAAATTTTTTTTTGTTGGGAATTTCATATAAAAAAATGTGAAAAATATTGTTATTTTTGCAAAATTTACGCTCTTTTTTTGTTTATAGCGCATGATCAAAAAATCGCACAGGTAATCAAATACCACCAAAAGAAAGCTCTGTTTGTGGGAAAAAAAGGACGCCAAATTCGTTTAGGTACAGCGTCGCACAACCGCGCAATTGTCCGTTAAAGTCACACAGTGCCGAATCGCAAAATAGGCCCTGGTCAGGAAGGGGGGAAAATCTTCCGGGGCTTAATTGGTTAAATGGAATCTGAGATGACTTACATTGTGCAGAATGTAGTAATGTTAAATAGAGAATGTACAGTACAGAAGGAGGGGCAAATATACCAAGTGTGAACCTTCCTCCATACCAAAAAGGATTAATATTGCATAGAGTAGCTGGGTTGGCAAAGTGGACCAAAATGACAACCCTAAGATATTACCACCTTTAAAAAAAGTAACAGGATAGGGAGGGGTGTTTCACGAGTTCAATGTAGTCATAAGAAAGGTTAAACAGAGTCAAACTTCAAATATTCTATCTGGGAAACAAAGTACCCTATAACTGACAATTGACAGTGCAGATGTAATTCATACATACCTATGCTATTGTCCTTTTACCCACAGAATACTCCTAATTACTGTGCCAGAACTGACAATCTCACAGACATACACATAAACCTCAGGACAACCAAGGATCATTAAAAAAATAAAATAATAATTTCAATTACATTTACTTTTCTGCACACATGCATGATATCACTTTGTCTGTGAGACAGCCTTACAGAAGAACTTCATTAAGGGCCGGTTCACACCACATGCAGTTCAGTGCATTTTTTTTTCTGCATCAAAAACGCATGGATAGTAGGTTGTATGGTTTTCAATGGCATAGTTCACACCAGTGTGGTCAGTTCCAGTGCATTCCAATTCCAGAAAAAAAGTAGAACATGCTGCATTTTTTTCTGCACTGGACTGTCCTGGAACACTGTAAAATGCATTAATAATGCACCGGAACGCATCTTAACGCTCCAAAAATGCACTGGAACACACATGTCCTTATTAGGTTAAGAAAAAAAGGGGGGGATTAACTGGACTGCATCAAAAACGCACTGGAACGCATCGATAACGCACATACAGAAAAGCATCCAGAACGCATCCGGACTGCGTTACTATGGGGTGAACTGGCCCTGAAACCAGAAACTGTTAGGACAATGAACACCATGGTCAGGACTATATCATACAACATGTCTGACTACAGGAGCCAGGAGTATGCAACATACAACACAGTGTATTTATTGCACAAGTAAGGATGATGGGGGGAAGTTGAGCGCGAGAGAAAGAGAGAGACAGAGATAAAGGGGGTGGAACAGAGATGCGGAAGCTAAAGAGTAGGGATGGGCTGGATGTTCGAGTCAAACATACGAACACCAGAAAGTTTGCCCGCCGATGAGCGCCCCATAATGCACTGAACGATTGTAGTGCATTAAGTGCTTGTGATTGGCCAAAGCATGCACCTGACCTGTATGTTTTGGCCAATCACAGCACAATGTCCTGTCAGAGCCATGATTGGTCAAAGGCAGGCTGCCTTTAGCCAATTTCTGGCTCAGGGGCTAAATCCACGCCCCACACTATATAAGGCTGCTGCTGATACGGCAGTTGTGTATAGTGTGTGATAATAGAGATTAGGCAGGTAGTTAGTTTATAGTGTGTTGAGTTATCTTAGTGCAGTCAGTGTATTGCAGGGATCTGTACCATGCTAAGCTGACCAATATTTCCCATAGATGCCAATGAGCACTGAAAGCTGAATATTGGTCTAGGCAAGAAGGGGGTGAAAGTGCCCTGTTCGGGGGAACTGCTATGACAGAATAAAAAAAAAACACAACAAAAAAAAATGCCATTGCCCTCTCCCCCCCCCCCCCAATCTATATCAGGCCCTTTGGGTTTGGTATAGATTTTAAGGGGATCTCTATGCCAAGATTAAAAAAAATAATAGTGTGGGGTTCCCCCCAAAATCTGTGTGGGCCCCTCCCCAAAATCCATACCAGGCATTTTGGGTATGGCCCTCCTGAACCATACCAGACTGCTTGCCCTCAACATGGGGAGGGTGCTTTGGGGTGCCCCCCAAAGCACCTTGTCCCCATGTTGATGGGGACAAGGGCCTCTTCCCGACAACTCTGGGCTGTGGTTGTGGGGGTCTCTAGGTGGGGGGCTTATCGGAATCTGGAAGCCCCCTTTCACATGGGGGGCCCCAGATCCCGCCCCCCATGTGAATGGGTATCGGGTACATCATACACCTACCCATTCACCAAAAAAGTGTACAAAAAAATAAACGCAAAAAAAAAAAATAGAAACGTGACTTCAGACGGGGGGCGGGACCACCGGGTGATGTAACCAGGTGGGACTGCCTATTACCTATAAAACAGCTTTCAAAGCTCAAAAGCAGCATACGGCAGGATGCCTCGGAAGAGGCGAAGGGTCTTTGAATTTTTTTCTATTTTTGGGGTGCGGCGAGCGTAGTGATTTTGGTAACCTTTTGGTAACCCCAAAAGTGTCAAAAATGTCAGTCAAGGGTCCGATCTGTCCGCCGCAATGTCGCAGTAGCGCAAAAAAAAAAAAAAAATTGCAGATCGCCGCCATTACGCGTTAAAAAAAAAAAACAACAAAAATGACAAAAATCTTTCCCTTTGTTAGTAAATGCGATAACTTTTGCGCAAACCAATCAAAATACACTTTTTGCGATTTTTTTTACCAAACATATGTAGCATAAAACAAATTGGCCGAAAATGTTAAAAAAAATTTATTTTTACATTTTTTTGGGGGAGTTTCATATAAAAAAATGTGAAAAATATTGTTATTTTTGCAAAATTGACGCTCTTTTTTTGTTTATAGCGCATGATCAAAAAATCGCACAGGTGATCAAATACCACCAAAAGAAAGCTCTGTTTGTGGGAAAAAAAGGACGTCAAATTCGTTTGGGTACAGCGTCGCACGACCATGCAATTGTCCGTTAAAGTCACGCAGTGCCGAATCGCAAAATACCCCCTGGTCTTTTAGCAGCCAAATCCTCCCGGGCTTAAGTGGTTAATAGAGTTTGCATGTTCGCTATAAATTTTTCCCTGTTCAAGATGTTCTGATGCAAACCGAACAGGGGGGTGTTTGGCCCATCACTACTAAAGAGGGAAGAGGTGGGGTGATGGGGGGGGGGGAAAGGGAGGGGAGAGAAAAAAAGACAGGGAGGAGGGGTGGATAAGAGAAAGAGAGATGAGAGAGAGGGGGAGGATGAAAGGGAGAGAAGGGGGAGATAAAGAGAGAGAGGGAGAGAGGAGAAAGAGAGAGGGGGGAAGGGGAAAGGGAAAGGGGGGAAGGGGAAAGGGAAAGGCGGGAAGGGGGGGGAGAATGGGTTGAGAGAAAAAAAAAAGGGGAAAAAAGATATAGAGAGGGAAGAGAATGAGGGGGGCAAAAGGGGAAGAGAAAGAGAGCTAGGAGAAAGATCAATAAGGAGAAGAGAGAGGGAGGGAAGAAGAGAGGAGAAGCAAAAGAGGGGAGAGAAGAGGGCAGGGGAGGGCTGGCAGCCTTTGGCCTGGGGGTCAAGTCCAGTCAAGTGGCCCATTGAACCATCGAATGAGCTCACCATCCATGCCCACCTGGTTTTGGACTGACAGCTGTATACAGTGCCTGGCCCCTACATTAATCCAGCCCTGAGTGCAGCCTTTTTACCAGTTTTTACCACTTTCCAGAGTGGCCTGGGGGGCAATTGCCCCCCTGCCCCCCTTGCCAGTCCTCCCCTGGAAGAGGGTGAGAGGTAGGAAGAGATTTGGAGAAAGAAAGATGGAGGGAGGAAAAGGGGAGAGAGTGTATGAGGGAGAAAAGAAGAAAGGGGAAAAGAAAGAGGGAGGGGTTGAAAGAGAGGAGGGGAGAACGATAAAGAGAAGGTAGAATGAGAAAGAGGGGGATTAAAAGGGGGAGAGAAGGAGAATGGGAGAGAAGAGAAGCAATGAAGGGAGAGAGGAGGGTGAGAGGTGTAAAGAGATGGACAGAAAGAAAGATGGAGGTGAGAATTGGGGAGCAAGTGTGGGGGAGTGGGGGAGAGAGAGGAAGAGAAAAAGAGAGGGGAGAAAGAGGCAAAAAGGGTGTCACGATTACTGGGTCAGGCTCAGAGTCCAGTCGCAGGAAGCAGCAGCACAACCGTGGTCAACAAGCAGGGTCTGGTACACAAGAGATCAGCCGGAGTGAGGGAGCAAGCAGAAGAGTAGTCGTAGTCTTTAGCCGAAGATCGGTACACAAGCAGTGAAGAGCAAAATGGCAGCAGGCAGAGGCATAGTCCTGGAACGTAGCTGGAGGTCGGTACACAAGTAGAAGATTCGGGAGGATGAAGCACACAAAGCTAGATCTTGGCAAAAGCACAATAATCTGGCATCAGGAAGTTCCCAGATCAGACTTATATAGGAAGTTCAAAGGAGTGGCCAAAGGTTCAGAGTTCACAGGAGGCTGGGCAAGGAACTAGACAGGAAACTGGACAAGGTCTAGGTTACCACATAGATTTAGAATGCATAGATATCAGCTGCTGGATAGCTCAGCAAGAAGAAGCGCTGCCAGAAGCAACCACGGACCTGGGTTTGAATCTGGGCCCTGACAAAGGGGGAGAGAGAGGGGGAGAGAGAGGGGGAGGTAGAAAGGAGATAAAATGAGAAGGGAGAAAGAGGGAATAAGAGGGAGAGGGAGGGGAAGATGAGAAAGAAAGGGGGGGGGGAGAGAGATTTAAATAAATAGATAAATTATGTCACAATTTCCATCTCAGGACCCCACTCAGTGTACAAACAATCACCCCCCCCCCAATGTTAACTTAAATATTTGTACTAAAATTTTAACCAATAGACTGCTTCCGCTGCTACAATCAATCATCCATCAGGACCAAGTTACAGAGAAGCAAAACACCATATGAGTCCCAAATGCCATACAGTTGACCCACTCATGTCTAATCCCTTTGTGTCTGCTCTCAGCCAATGGTGAAAAAGCATTCAATAGGGTAGGCTGGTACTTACTGAAAGCAACCTTTTATTACAATGGGCTGGGGGAGCAACATGTGCTACTGGATGGAAGTCATATTTAACACCCCCCATGGTGGTAAGAGTAAATAATTCCGTATTCTACATCTTTCTTGTTAGTAACCGCATAAGGCAGTGCTGCCCACTATTACAGCTCCTGTTTATACTCATTCTGGAACCCTTCCTATGATATCCATAACATGCATCATAAGGTAGCTGCATTTGAAAGTGTCATATTATTTTTGTCACTATGTCTGAAGTCACTCTCCCTAATCTGATATCTGCAATTATTATTTGTGGAGATCTATCTACTTCAAAGTCAACCTTCATAAATTGAAAGCCCTATATCACACTTCTTCCAACTAGACTAACTGCCATCCCTCCCAACTTCTCAAGTGGGAACCCACACACTTTACATTCTTAAGAAAACTTCCCACCTCCCTGAAGCACTATCAAGAAGTATATATGTTTTAGAAGAAATGCTATTGTGAAAATAAATATTTCCCCCCCAGATACTCTATTTTCCCCCCAATTTAATACAATCCTCCTTTCTGAAATTTGTCCACCAAAAATATCTCTGGTTTAAATCTTGCCCAAAAGTATCCCTTAAATTACTAACTCTAGCTAAAGGTTATTAGTTCCCCTTATCCTGTAAACTATTATCAAACAACTCACTTAGCTAGGATTATGGACCGTTTGACCAATAAGCAATGTATAGCTCCAAATATAGAACTCCAATATACACCCTCCATGCCTTCCATGGTTAAAAGCTAAACAGGTTAAACAAGTTGGTAGCTTACCTCCTTCACCTTTTTACTCTCTCTAGATGCAGGTACAAAAATGTACTTCTGATAGATATAGTGAATGCAGCCAAAATGTGCATACATACCCTCTGGAGGCAGAAATCTTCCTCAACACTCAACTTATGGTTCCCCAAATGAGATCAAGCACATGGAAGATATGATGGCCTCCCTCTAACATTAGGAGGAAAACTTGAGATAAACATGGTTTTGTTGAATAGAATTAACTGGTTTCCAGGAATACAAAGACATTATTTATAGGGGTTAAAGCCAGGAAGCGCCTGCTAACTAACGAGATTCCATGTTGAACTGCTATCTCACCCCATTTCTCCCCAGTGCACCTGTCCTCTGATCTCCACCCATTCTTTGCTGCCCCTCCTTTCTCTCCCCCAAGTAAGTCCTAATTATCTACCATTTCAACTTTCCTTTTAAGTTTTTTCAGCTTACATAGTTAGTCTGGTTGAAAAAAGACATAGAAACATAGAATGTGTCGGCAGATAAGAACCATTTGGCCCATCTAGTCTGCCCAATATATCTGAATCCTATGAATAGTCCCTGGCCCTATCTTATATGAAGGATAGCCTTATGCCTATCCCATGCATGCTTAAACTCCTTCACTGTATTTGCAGCTACCACTTCTGTAGGAAGGTTATTCCATGCATCCACTACTCTCTCAGTAAAGTAATACTTCCTCATATTACTTTTAAACCTTTGCCCCTCTAATTTAAAAAAGTGTGTCCTCTTGTGGTAGTTTTTCTTCTTTTAAATATGCTCTCCTCCTTTACCGAGTTGATTCCCTTTATGTATTTAAAAGTTTCTATCATATCCCCTCTGTCTCTTCTTTCTTCCAAGCTATACATGTTAAGGTCCTTTAACCTTTCCTGGTAAGTTTTTTCCTGCAATCCATGGACTAGTTTAGTAGCTCTTCTCTGAACTCTCTCTAGAGTATCTATATCCTTCTGGAGATATGGCCTCCAGTACTGCGCACAATACTCCAAGTGAGGTCTCACCAGTGTTCTGTACAGCGGCATAAGCACTTCTCTCTTTCTACTGCTTATACCTCTCCCTATACATCCAAGCATTCTGCTGGCATTTCGTGCTGCTCTATTACATTGTCTTCCCACCTTTAAGTCTTCTGAAATAATTACTCCTAAATCCCTTTCCTCAGATACTGAGGTCAGGACTGTGTCAAATATTCTATATTCTGCCCTTGGGTTTTTACGCCCCAGGTGCATTATCTTGCACTTATCCACATTAAATTTCAATTGCCAAAGTTCTGACCATTCTTCTAGTTTTCCTAAATCCTTTTCCATTTGGCGTTTCCCTCCAGGAACACCAACCCTGTTACATATCTTTGTGTCATCAGCAAAAAGACAAACCTTACCATCGAGGCCTTTTGCAATATCACTTATGAAGATATTAAACAAAATTGGTCCCAGTACAGATCCCTGAGGTACCCCACTGGTAACATGACCTTGTTCTGAATGTTCTCCATTGACTACAACCCTCTGTTGTCTGTCACTCAGCCACTGCCTAATCCACTCAACAATATGGGAGTCCCTGCTCAATGACTGCAGTTTATTGATAAGTCTTCTATGTGGGACAGTGTCAAAAGCCTTACTAAAATCTAGATATGCAATGTCTACTGCACCTCCACTGTCTATTATTTTAGTCACCCAGTCAAAAAAATCTATAAGATTTGTTTGACATGATCTCCCTGAAGTAAACCCATGTTGTTTTTCATCTTGCAATCCATGGGATTTAAGATGTTCCACAATCCTATCCTTTAATAGGGATTCCATTAATTTGCCTACTATTGATGTCAGACTCACTGGTCTATAGTTGCTCGATTCCTCCCTACTACCTTTCTTGTGAATGGGCACGACATTTGCCAATTTACAATCTTCCGGGACGACTCCTGTTACTAATGATTGGTTAAATAAATCTGTTAATGGTTTTGCCAGCTCACCACTAAGCTCTTTTAATAATTTTGTTTGTATCTCATCAGGACCCTGTGACTTATTTGTCTTCACTTTAGACAGCAATCTTAGAACGTCTTCCTCTGTAAAGACACATGCATCAAACGATTCATTAGTCATCCTTTCAAGTGGAGGTCCTTTTCCTTCTTTTTCTTCTGTAAAAACTGAACAGAAGTATTCATTAAGGCAGTCGGCTAGCCCTTTATTCTCTTCTACATACCTTCCGTCCTTTGTTTTTAATTTAGTTATTCCTTGTTTTAATTTCCTTTTTTCATTTATATATCTGAAGAATGTCTTATCCCCCTTTTTTTCTGCCTAATCTTGTAGATTTCCTTATCTTCATTGCTCTGGGTTTTTTTATAATTACAAAATGCTAGCTTTTTATTTTTAATGATTTGGGCCACTTCTGCTGAGTACCACAGTGGTCTCTTCCTTTTTTTGCTTTTACTGACAAGTCTAATGCAATTTTCTGTTGCCTTCAATAATGTACCTTTTAAGTAGTCCCATTTCTCCTGGACTCCATGTAATCCGTTCCAGTCTGATAAGGACTCATTTATGACTAATTTCATTTTTGAAAAGTCTGTTTTTCTAAAATCTAAAACTTTTGTTTTTGTGTGGTGTGACTCTTTCACAGTTCTTATATTAAACCACACTGACTGGTGATCACTAGATCCCAAGGTTTCGCCTACAATGACATCATATACCGAATCCCCATTTGTGAATACCAAATCCAAAATGGCATCCCTCCGGGTTGGCTCCTCAACCACTTGTTGCAGAGACAACCCCAGTAGGGAATTTAGAATATCTGTACTCCTGGTAGAACTTGCTATTTTTGTTTTCCAGTTTATATCTGGAAGATTGAAATCTCCCATAATGATAACTTCTCCTTTTATTGTCATTTTAGCTATTTCTTCAACTAGTAGATCATCTAGTTCTTTAACTTGACCAGGTGGTCTATATATCACACCTACACGAGTTACTGCATGATTAGCAAACTGCAACGTAACCCAAACTGACTCTATGTTGGCCTCACCAACTTGGGTTAGATTTAATGCTATCTTTCACATACAGGGCCACTCCTCCTCCTTTCTTGCCTTCTCTGTCTCTTCTGTATAAAGAGCACCCTGGTATGGTTATGTCCCAGTCATTTCTTTCATAAAACCATGTCTCCGTAACAGCCACTAAATCTACATTCTCAGATGCCATTATTGACCCAAGTTCATTGATTTTTTTACCTAAACTGCGAGCATTTGTAGACAGGACTCTGAGCTTATCATTTCTTAACCTCTGTGCTTCTGACCTGTTCTGGCATTGTTTCGGGGGGCAATTGGACTCTTGTATTTTCACTCTTTTGCCC